>NC_088925.1:21147500-21227500 GCF_038396675.1 Hydra vulgaris
ATTTTATCATTGTTTTAATAAAAATTTCAATACATCATTTTAATAATGATATAATAATATATATATATTTTTTCAATTGTATTTAAATCTTTGTATTTATTTTTTCGTAAGTTATTGCCACAAATTGCAATAAATAAATAAATTATAGATATATTCCGCATTAGCGCTTTTTTCCCCTATAATTGGATTCATAAAAAATATATATATAACTAGTGAAAATCTCGTTTTATATAACAGTAATTTTTATAGATGTGTTTCATAAAACAATATCTTCTTAGTATTAAGTATTCCGTGTAAATAGCTGTACACAAGAGTTAACAAATTTATTGTTAATTGCTAATTAGCATCAGCAGTTTTTATAGTATAGGGTTCAGTAATCGATCGTCTTCTTAATATTGAATATTCAGTCTGAATAGCTGTGCGTGAGAGTTAGTAACAGTTAACTAAATAACATTAGCAGTTTTTAAAATAATTTTAGTGGAGCAGAGAAATAAGATGTGCAATTATTTTTTTTTGACATTGTTAACTTTAAAGATTAAAATTCTTATTTAGTTATTATTTGTAATTGTAATATTATTTGTAATTGCACACAACTAAGAATTTTTTTTTTTCTAACTGTACTTTTTTCTTTTTTCTTTTTTTTTTTTGTTCAATCTTTTCATTTAATTTTCTTGTAGCTTTTCCCACCATTTGCAAAATATTTGCAAAAAATAATCTATTTTTAAATATTTGTTTTTTTCTATTAATGAAGGAATCAGACATAGCATATATTTAAGTGGTTTTTAGTAAATACTTTGCTTTATGTAACATAAGTAACTGTTATAGTAGCATTTCACAAAACGATTTCTTTCAGTATTAAATTATTCAGTTTAATTTTTTTATTATCTTATAAAAATTGTTTTGATAAAAAAAAAATCAAAATAAAATTATTTGCATGGCATCAAATTGATGAGGCATGAGGGTGTTTGTATAAACAACCAGCTAAAATAGTATTTGAACCAATGCTGACCTTGCACCAAATTTGCTCACTGTTTAAGAAGAAAGGATCAATCTCATGAGATAAAAGATCATTTCGCACATAAATTACTACTCCCCTGCCACTGATGTTCTTCTATTATTGAAATAGGATGTGAAATTTTCTATACCGCGTTCAGAGGTATTGTTGAACCAAGTCTCAGTAATGCCTATAATGTGCGGAAAACTAAGCTGTTCAATTTTTACAATGAACTTATCCCATTTATTGCAAATAGATGTTGCATTAAAAAAAAAACACTTTAAAGAAGACATAAAACTTTTCTTTTCCTTAATTTTTATAAAACAATTTTTATGCATGTCCTTAGGGATTTATTCAATCGATTTTCTGGTGTTGTTGTGTCTTTATACATTTCTGGGTTTATACCATTACTGTTCATCATAGTCTTTTTTTTTTTTAACCTTGCTTCTTAACATCTATATGTATATGTGTATATATAAAAATATATATATATATATATATATATATATATATATATTTATATATATGTTTATATATATATATATAAAATTTATGTATATATATATATATATATATATATATATATATATATAAATATATATATATATATATATATATATACAGAGTGTTACCCAGGAATAAAATTTATACCGCGTTTCCATCAGATTGGGAATTTAGGCTGATGTCGGCTCGGCTAGCGAGTAAAAAAACAAAAACAAAGCTCCATCATTTCAAAAGTTTCTTAGATTAATTACAATAACCTTGTATGGCTGTAAATACAGAATTCTTTCTTATTCCATTACTTTTTTTTATTATAAGTATAAAATTTAAATTTGTACAACAGAACTTTTAGATTAGTTTAAATTGCAACAAACAAAAATTGTAAAAACACAGTTGAAATACAAATAAATCACTGTGAATATTTCGTGAAAAAAATTACAAACAATAAATATTCACCAATAGTCTGTAGTCTCAAATAAAAAAATCAAAATATGAGATTTACGTTGTGAACTATCAATTTACAACATAATTCTCATATTTGGATTTTTAGGTTTTAACTCATCGACAAGTACTCTAACAAATCGTCGTCAAAACACTCCTTCGGACCTTCTATTGCAATCATCATCAAGCTTTCTATTGTGCTTTGGCTTAGCTGATTTCGAAGACGGTTTTTAACTATTTTTAATTTTGAAAAAAATCTTTCAACGCAAGCTACACTCAAAGGAAATATAAGGAGTAACTTAGTCAAAAACATACAATTAGCATAAACACTTATCAAAACAGGGTCATTATTAATCACTTTCCATAACTCTTGAGGCGTATAATTGTTTCTTGACTTAATTAAATTTTTAACTATCTCTTGATCTTTTTCTTTCGATATACGCATATCGAAACTGTTTTCCCATTCTCGGCGTTTATTAAATAACATAATTTTGAAACTTTCAAATTCGGTTTTTGTCTCAGTTTCTGAGATATCTGGAACTTAAACGTGTAATGCTCCAAATTTGTTAATGCTTTTTGGTTTGCCATAGTGAGCTATAAGTTGCTCTAAGCTTTCTTCACCATAACTAGAAAGTTGGCTGAGTGTTTTAGGCAATCGTCTTGGGTCAAAAATCAAAAGCGATTGCCAAAATTCCATTTGCGCGAAAGTGTTTTTTAGTTCACTTTTAAAACTATTTACAAAAGATCTAAAAATGTTTAACTCAAACTCACTTAGGTCAAAGTTTTTATTTTTTTTAATCGGCTTGTGGCTGGTAACAAAAAAATTATTTCATCAGTTGCTGATTTCATTTTAATAAAATTTTTTTCCGTGAAATACTTTAGTCGAGTACCCGAAACTAAATCAGTTAAACTATGATTTGCTTGATTGACATAAGTTGGAATGTCGGTGAGACTAATTCCTACTTGCGAACTTTGTAGTGCTAGCACAAGTGGGCAAATTGCTTCAAACACATCTAAGAGCATTAATATTGTTGCAATGTTAGATTGTGAACTCGCTTGTATAAATAGCCCGAGTGCTTCTGCTTCTTTTCGTTTGGTGTAACATGTTGACAAAGCTTGTAAAATTGGTTTATAACCTTTAAACACAACTAAACAAGCTCGATCGTGTGCAATCCAACGAGTTACACTTGGACACACTGGAACTATGGATTCTAGTTCTCCATAGATTTCGGAGCATTCTTGCAACAAATGCATGGCTAGTGTGCGGTATTTAAAAAACTTCCATAGGTTAAGTAAAAAAATCTCTACCTCCATAATAGTAGGAAAGTCTTTCAAAATATGTTTAAAACATAACGCAAGTTTGTGACTTGTACACCCAATTCAAACACACAATTGCACAGCATCTTCAATGTAAGTTTTTAAACCTCCTTTTACACCAGAATTGACGCTTGTTGTGTCCATACAAGCAAAGCGAGCATTTTTAAATGAGATATTGTTAGCTCTAAAAAAATTTTGAATAACATCAAAAACATTTGGAGCTGATAGACTAGAACCGGTGAGCTTACTTAAAGGAACTATCCCTATAAAATGTTCTTTAACGATGCCGTTGTGTTCGAAAGTGGCATGTATAGTTAACTGTTCAATCGAAGTAATGTCAGAAGTTTCATCCAAATAAAAAGAAAAACTCCCACCTCTTCTAAGTGACTGGAGTAAAGGATTTTTGACAAAATCAAAGATAATGTTTATATACTTTGCAATATATTTTGGAGACATATATGTTGCGTTTGCTGGGCCAGACAAAACGTGCGCCTTAACTTCCTTACAACCACACGCAGCATCAAGTTCAATAATGTCTGAAAAATTATGAGTATGTGCCCAGTTTTTCCTGATTAACAAATGCGTGACTCTAAAGAAGGTTTTAATAATGAAGCGAGAGTTACTTGTTTTTAATGTTTCTTTTGCAAGAGTATTTTCACGCAGCATTTTCCAGATACTTGAGTCTTGCTTAGATATTTCATCAAAAGCTTGTTTATTTTTTAAAGCTATAGTATGCCTATGTGTATTTAAGTGATCGCACGCTCCGAGGGGTGATCTGCAAATTTGCCAGGGTTTTCAATAAATGCACGATTACTTTTTTTTCCAGGGGCAAACATTATGCAAACTTTACAAAACCAACCTTGTTTTGATGACGAATAAAAAAAATCGGGAAAAAACATCTCATACTTTTCTGTTGTTTTATTTCGTAGGTCATCTACATTTTTGATTGGTATTTGTGCTTTCACTTACTGATGATGTAGACTGATGAGGACTTTCACTTACTGCTGATGTAGGCTGAAGAGGACTTTCATTTACTACTGATTTAGACTGATGAGGACTTTCACTTACTGATGATGTAGGCTGAAGAGGACTTTCACTTACTGATGATGTAGACTGATGAGGACGTTCGCTAACAATAGATGCAGGCTGATGAGGACTTTTGCTTACTACTGATTTCCATTGTTGGCTATAGTTTTGCACACTTGTTGTTTCTTTATGTTTCTCAAATAACGTTACAATATTTTTTGATTGAATTTTGTTATATATTTTTTTTAAATAGTATTTTCCATTATTTGAAGGCATTTTTGTTGTCGCTTTTATTTTATTAACTTCAATCGAAATTACTAATAGAACGTCAAAGATTTCAAGAATATCAATGTCTTTGAAGCGAAATGTTTTTCAATAGAATGGAAATTTGTTCGAATAGGATAAAAAGTTCGAATAGGATAAAAAGTTAAAAAAATTTGCGTTGTTAAAAAAGGTTTCGTTACTTTAGTCAAATAAAACGTCTATATTTTATGAGTAAATTTTTTTGTCAAATAAAATGTAAGAAAAACTTTCACTGTATTTTACAATTAAATTCAATAAACAACTACGGCCGGGGGAGATTCACAAGTAAATCATAGCAACAAATTTCTCTAAGTTGTAACTTTGAGTAAAATGTGTAAATTTAAAAAAAAATTGATTTTTGTATTTGTTAATTTTGTTTTAGTAAATTAAACTTTATGTTTATTAAAATTTTTGATTTGTAAATTTAAAAAAAAATTGTAAAAACTTATGTAAATGTAGTATTCTTTTTTTGTTTTACGCAAATAATTTATAACATTTACAAACACAAATGATTTAACATTTACAAACACAAATGATTTAACAGATATATACATATATATATATATATATATATATATATATATATATATATATATATATATATATATATATATATACATATATGTATATATATATATATATTTATATATATATATATATATATATATATATATATGTATATATACATATAAATATACACATGTATTGTGTATCTATATATGCATATATAAACACACACATATAATATATATACACACACATAAAAAGTTAATGTATTATTATGGCATAATAGTTGTAATACAAATACTCTTGTGCCTATGAGAGTTCTTAATAATACTATTAAATAGTAGAACAATATTTATTTGATTATTTATTTAAAATGAGTAAAAACAACTTTTTATGAACTTGGAGTTTTATGCCTGGTTCCAAACAAGCAAGGCATAAAATGGCATCACATGCCTACCTGGCAAGACTCATATATATATATATATATATATATATATGTATATATATATATATATATATATACATATATATATATATATATATATATATATATATATATATATATATATATATATATATATATATATATATATATATATATATATTTATATATATATTAAAGTGGTATAATGTTAGGTTTATGTCCATTGTATTACATCATAAAATACATCAGTTTTTAACAAATGTTTTTTTTTTTTTTTTTTTGTTATTAACCTCCTCAAGACCGAGAAGGCCACTACAGATGAGGAGGCTACTTAATAGTGGTTATAACCCTCTCTCAACTCTATAACTCCGAAACACGAACCCTGAGGAACAAGGCCGCTGCGCGGAGAAACAAGTTGAGCGCGGTACTACCAGGGACGTGGTGGGGATTGAACTCGGAACCTCTCGCTTATGAAGCGAGCGCTTTACCACTACACCACTACCGCATGTTGCTTGTGTTGGTAAAATGTTTTTATTTTGCTATGATTATTAGAAGTCTAAATTTTAAAGTTTAAATTTTTTTGTTGTTTTTTTTCATATATATATAAATTATTTAGGCTAATCAATTATTCATAAACATGTGTAAATAGAGGGGATAAGCTAAATGCTATTAATGGAAAAGTTTCGTTTTCAAAAATTCTGGTTTCACTATCTATTTTAAATTAGTAAAGTGTTTTTAATTTTTTTCACAATGCAGCAGTTTTTGTTTTTTTTATTTGCTATTTTAAATTCTATATATTTGTGACTTTTCATGATTTTATAATCAATACAGTCATAATGGCACTTGAATTGTTGGTGGTTTATAATTTTTAAAGTAAAAAGCTTTGATTGTCTTTCCATTCTAAAAAGTCATATTGGGATGGTATATTCTCTATATTATATATTCTCAAGAAAGTGATGTTCTATATCGAGTAGTGATATTTTCCTCATAAATTTCCATTTTCCTCATCGAGACTTTGATTAATGGTTTTAATGTAAAAATTGATTAAAATCAAAAAATATTTGGCTACTAAATATTTAGGTCATATTTTAAAGAATTAATAAACATAAATCATAAAGTTTGCATTTTTGTTGGGTATAATAATAACTCAGAAAAATATAATTATGTATGCATATTTTGTAGTATAAAGATTAACAGCAAAAATCTATGACAAAAGCAATAAAAATGAGAAAAAGAAGTACTAAAATGGAATGTACTAAACCGAAGTACAAATAGGATAAATTTCAAATAATGTTAAATAAAAAAAACCAACCATATGTCATATGCATAACTGAATCCTGGTTTAATGAAAAATCTGTTATCTTTCTGCCTAACTGCACTCATAAAAATAAAATTTTAACTATTAAAAAAAGTGGAGGTGTGGTGATTCAAATAAGAAAAGGCATTCCATCGCTAAAAATAAATATTAGACAACTAAATAGTCCAATAATTAAATCTATCTGGTGTGAGCTAAAGCAGAATCAATCCTTATCTGTTGCATCTACAAACTATTGCACTCAGAGCACTAAGTAAATACTGCAATTAACATTTCAAATACAATAGCTGCCCAAATAGTTAATCAAAATGTTTCTCAAGTCTCTTAATAGCAGGTGATTTCAACTATTCAGACATATTATGGGACATTAATGGAGGATCAAACTGTTTATGTCAATCTAGTATAGAATTTCTAGACATTCTCAATTCAAAATTTCTTAGTGCAATCAGTGGTAGAATAACTCTAAGCAACAACATCATTGATCTAGTTATTATAAATGATCCTATACAATTAACATTAATGATCCAATATTTATTATAAAAGATCTATACAATTAACATTAATGATCCAATATTTATGCGGTAGTGGTGTAGTGGTAAAGCGCTCGCTTCATAAGCAAGAGGTTCCGAGTTCAATCCCCACCACGTCCCTGGTAGTACAGCGCTCAACTTGTTACTCCGCGCAACAACCTTGTTCGTCAAGGTTCGTGTTTCGGAGTTACAGAATTGAGAGAGGGTTATAACCACTATTAAGTTGCCTCCTTATCTGTAAAAAAAAAAAAAAAACTGCCTCCTCAACACTAATCTGGAACTTTTACCTAAATGGCTCACACACCATACAAAAAAATCAAAATTTATTAAAATTTATCAAAAAGATAACTATTCAAATCTAAATATAATATTCAATAGCATCAACTGGTTTAAACTATTCAGTAATCAAGACATAAATGAAATCATAAACCGTCTACTAAAAAATTATAAAAATCTGATCAATATTCATTTACCAATAATCTGTATCAATTGTAATAACAGGGATTACCTTTTTCCAAATATTTCCGGAATTCCAGAAATTTTTGTCAACTTTTTTTTTTCCGGATATCCAAAACGTTTTCCATACATACAAGTTTAGGTATATATTTTTGTAATATACTTGTTTTTTAAGCTTTTTCACTCATCACTTATACAAAACTAAGAAAAGTTTGAAAAAAAAATTAGAAACAACACAGCTAAAAGCAAAATTTAGAGGAAAAAATATTCCAGTTATTTTACCTAAACAATTTTCTGGATTTTTTAAATATGGTCTGGATGATCTATATAATAAAATTAAAAATAATTCTATCAAATTTCTCAATAATGATATCAAAAAGGCAGTTTCTGATATCATTACTGCAAGCAAATTTAGTTCGCTAAATGTATTTACAAATAAAAAAAACATACAAACATGAAGAAATTAAAATAACAGGAGCTAAAAATAAAAATTGTTATGATATTATTTTTAAAAATTGTTTTAACATTTCTTGTTTAAAAAACGCACAATAAAAAATAAAAACTATAATAATCATAAGAATTTTATATATTCTATTAGATTGTATATATTTCAACAAAACTTAAATATTCTTTCTAACTTTTTAAAAGTGTTTTTAATATGCAAATAAAAATTACTTCACTTGAGAAAAATTAAAAAATTGAAATGACACTCAAGAAAATTAAAAAAAAAAAAAAGCAATCGTAAGGTTTGACTATATCGCATGGTTGAATGTTTGCATAAGCAAAAGTATATAAATGTGATGTTCATTTTTCTTTTTAATAAAAGTTTGCAATTTCGTAGATTTGTTGGGCCATGTCAAGCATATGTTTTTTATGTTGATATTGCAAGAATATATACATAACAAGTGTCATTTATTGCAGTATGAAAAAATTCATTTAGGCGGACGTTGTTTTTACTGCTTATAAAAAAATTTATATTTTCTTATTGTAATAGATTGTAGGCATTTTAAGAATTATTACAAATAATTATTAAAATGACTGTTTTTTTTTTAGTTACAATGATAATTATACTTTTGAAAGAAAAAATTATACTTTTGCGAGAGCCATTAATTGCTCCCGTAAACCAATTATCTGTAAACAAATTATCAACCTATCCCATCATCATCAGTTATTAAAGTAAAGTAATGCAAAAAATGAAAAAAGGACATAACAAGTTACTTAAACTTACATAACTTTCTCTCAAACAGGCAACAAAGGGTTGTAATTAATAATGAAGTATCTGAATGACTCCCAGAATTAAGTGGTGTACCACAAGACTAAGTTTTATTGCCACTTCTATTTAACATATTTATTAAATGATATGCCGGAACTAGTTCACAATACCTGCAAGATATTTGCCGATGACAGTAAGTTAATTGCCATAATCAAAAACCAGAAAGAAATAATACAAGATCATCTCAATAGACTAGTTGAATGGACAAAAAATTAAAGCATGAAATTAAATTACAAAAAATGTTAAATTATGAAAGTTTATAGTACCAAATCAAAAAAGTTATTTGACCAAATAAATCAACCAAAACACTAAATATAACAACCCGTGATGGAACAATCATTAAATCAAATGAAACATCACAGGAACGAGACCTTAGGTATCAACATAAGAAATAATCTGAAATGGTAAAACTACATCACAACGATAAAATAAAAAAGCTTACAAATAACTAGGTACACTTAAACAAATATTTAAGTTCTGGTCAACTAACTCATTTACTAAACTATATATAGTTTCTAACATAAGCTGTATATATACAGCTTATGTTAGACCTGAATTAGAAGTTTGTGCACCAGTTTAGAATCTACATTTGAAAAATGAAATAAAAACTTGAAAAAGTTCAGCAAAAATCTATAAAGCTTTTACCATGTCTCATGCACAATTCATGTGACAAATGTTTACCAAGCTTAGGGTTAGAAAGTTTTAAAAACAGAAAAATTAGAAGGGACCTCATCCAATATTTTAAAATAAAAACTAACTTAAACAAAGTAAACTGGTGTCATCTAAACTCAATTTCTTATGCAACAGGGTAGTGCCATATTGGAACAATTTTCCAAATAACTTAGTAGCATCAAAAGCAGTTAATGAATTCAAGAAAAACTACAATGTCTTATCGCACAACCGATAATTAACTATTTGCTACAATAGTAGGATTACAATAACCCTGCTCTGCTTTGATTTGTAAAATCTATGCTGTAGAAATAAATAAACTAAAAAAATATATATAATTATTTCAAAATATCATCTTCAGACTAAGTTTCATTAGAAACTTTTCATAAGTACCAATTCATTTGGATCAATACAAAAAATCTTTTCAACATCAATATTAATTGCAGAATAAAAATTAAAATGCGAAATTAACTTCATCTAACAAATAAAATAAATATAAAAAATGTAAAAGTTAAATATATTAACAAATTCATCCCAAAAACATAACTTACCAATAGTTCATGGTGTAAAAATCTAATTTAAACTTATTATATTAAGTCTGTAGTTTTAATTAAATCTAAAAAGAGTTTATAAAAAATGTATTTGTTTTGAATTATGCAATATCTTTATTGCTCATCACAAATAATTGGATCAGATAATACCCAAATTAATGGTGGCAGTTTTAGAGTTTTTTCTTGAGAGTTAATAATATTTGTATATTGTTATTACCATCTAACCCTGGCTTTTTCAAACTTTAATTTTTTATTTTTTATTTTATTCTGATTTACTCCCAACAAGACTGCAACCAACCACTATTAAGTTGGGAGTTACTAGTAAAAAAGAATAGAGTTATAGAGCAAGGAAACGGTTGATAGAAGACTTAAAAAGTTGAAGTTGTATTAGTCAGGAAAACGTGAAGATATGAGAGAGTTTCTAAAGGTTGAAATGAGAAGAAAAGAGCTAGATAAATATAAGTTTTTGAAGCATGCAGGGACAGAGACAAACTGCTAAGTTTCCATAAATGAGCCATTAGTTTGTGCAGTGGTGTTGTTAAACTGATCCATGGTCCAGGTAAATTTCTCTTTGAAACAGGAGGAAACTCAATGTTGAACTAAATTGATTAAAACTTGATCAAAAGTTGGATTTCAATAAAAAAGAGCATAAGGAGGAGGGGGGGGGGCTTTTAATTGAGCTATAATCAATATTTGTCCTTAATCCATGTTTAAAATTCTTGAGACACACTTTTAATTATCATATCTTCATATGAACTTAAACTAAATGGTAGACTGTCATTCTGTTTTACATTTTTATTTTAAAGTGTTAATTTGGCACAAGTCAGTTAAAAATTATCATATTCCCCTTTTTTATGCCATTATTAAAAATATTTGGGTTCACAAGTGTCAACTTACAGTTCAAAATTGCTATTTTGACCTCTTAAAATGTTTATAAAAATTAGTATTAACATATAACTTGGATGTATATAGAAAGTAATAAATATTTATATATGATATTTTTAGACTTGACTTATTTGAATTGTTAAAAATATTTAAATTTTTTATAAGCTACTTTTAATTCATTTTGTTGTCTCATTTTATATGACATAAACTATATCTTTAGTTTCATTTCATGGTAAAATCAATAGTTGTCTTTTTTATATTTGATTAAAGTTTTTGTTATTAATTTCTGTTGTTAATTAGTAACATTTTTCTCTGAATTGTTTTTTTTTTTTTTTGTTAAATTTTTTTCATTTAACTTATTTTTATTAAATCGTTTTAAACAATGTCTTAAATTTTTGCCACCATTTGTGAAGTCATTGCAATGAATGAGCATTGTTACCCTGTTTAGCAATAGTATCTATAGTTATTGTTAGCTAAAAAATAACTTGATGACTCAATAAATTTTATTGAGTTATCAAGAAAATAATTAGCATTACTAAATTTTAAAAATGTCTTCGTGCGTTGTAAAGCATTAGGGGGTAATTACAAATTCTTTTTTAATTAAAATTTTCTTATGTTTAAATATATAAAATTTTTTTAGCTTTTAATAAACAAGTTAATTTAAAGCTAAGTGTTCAAAAAATTTAAAATCTAAAATTACTTAAATGTTTGTAAATCTCCCTTTTTAATCAAAACTCTGTTTCTTATCCATGCACGTGAGATATTTCTAAACAACGTTATTTCAACCTGTTAATTGGAGCATTAGTTATTTACTGTAAAACTTAGTTGTGAGTTTTTGTTTGATCTAAAGTTATATCAAAAGTAATAGCATAAAGTATTTTTTTATTTACGAAGTTTGTTAAATGTTATAAAACAAAATTTGACCGTCGAATCTATGTGTTAGCTGGTCAAATTGACCTTCAATTTTATTTGTGAGCTGGATAAATTATTAGCTAAAATAAAAACAAAAAAATTTTACTAAATTTTAGTTGTTTTTTAAGGTATGACATGTAAAAACGTTTTATTTGCTATAATCTATTAAACTTTTTATAACATCCAAGTATATTTTTATATACAATTATAAGATTACCTAAGCTTCAATCAGGGTATTTAATTTTATGTTTAGTTAAAAATGACTATATATCTTCTAAAACTGATTGTATATCATTTGTTCTACCTCTCTTTTACAGCGAAATTGTGTCTTTCAAATTAGCATACTTTCTGACCCAATTATGTTTTGAAAACAATTTTTTTAATGAAAAGGGTACTTATTTGACTTTCAATTACAACTAACTTAAATGCATTTGGGTAATATTGATTTTTTAACTGGTCTTTTTTATATTTTGTGGTGCAAGCAGTGTAAATACACAGGTCAATTATCAGTGACATTCGTTTTGTTTGGTAGTTTTTGATAATAAAAATGTTACCTAAGGGTAACATTTTTATTATCATAACTACCCAAGGGTCTACATATGGTGAATTTGCACACTATAGGACAAAGTTGACAAAACTCTGGAAGCTCTATTTTTTCAATACCTGATTCTGTTCATTAAATATTGCTATTTAATGACAAAAAAGCAAGAATTGTATCTTAAGAATTGTAGGGGGCTGGAGGTTCCAACTTCCATATATACATAATACATTTCACAAATAACACAAAACAATAACAAATGTCTAATTAAACTTAAAATAAACTTTTAAAGGATCTCTTTAAAAGTTATAAGATTTTTAACTATTACACAACGCTTTAGTTTTATAAACTTTTATATACCTCACAAGAACTCCTTTTTGTTCCATAACATGCAGGAAATGTTTTTTCATTGTAAAATTTATTGAACCATATTTATTAACTCTTTCGCACCTAAAGGGGTAGTTAACAACCCTCTAATAATAAATTGATAAATAAAGAATTTATAAAGTAAAGCCATTAATCAAAACTGCTTGCATTTATATTTTGAAAAATAATTTTATTATTGACTTCTAAATTAGTTGTAATAAACAAATTTTTGCTTCAAGAATAGTCAATAAAGTTTGCACTCTAAAAAAGGCAGGGTGGTGACAGCAAATAGCATACTTAAATGTATGTGGGTCAAAAATATAGGTAAAATATAAATGTACATATGCAGTTCAAAATGAAAAAATTCTTAATTATTGTTTGTCTTTGAAATTAGATCATTTTAAATTCATTTTTAAAGGGTATAAAACAATACATATTTAGAGTAAAGTGTTCTCAAGAGTATGATTTGTAACAGGGAGAAATTGTTCATAGTTTCAGAAATCTTGAGGATTTTTAGGTGTTTGAGCACTTTATTTATTCCTATTTTCCTTGCCATAAACATATCTGATAGTTTTAAATTTTGATTACCATTCTTTGTAAACTTCACAAAGATTTAAAGTTGAACTTTATTATTTTCTTAACAAAAAAACAAACTTTTTGGCAAAATTTATCTGATATTTTTTTCTGTAATCATTTAAATAAAGTGTGTTGATTTTTAGTGTCTACAAATATTAAATTTAGGTATTAAAGAGTTAGAAGTTAATAATCTTCAAGCAATTCATTTATTTATACTAGCTTTTTGTGTTGCGAAGGTAAAATTTGCCAAAAAAATTTCCGGTAAATTTATCAGCAAGTTTTGAAAAATTACCGCCTGTAAATTGTGTAATTTTTTATTAACAAGAAAAAATATCAAATGTTAATTGTTAAATAAAATATATAATATTCAAATTAAATTATAAGCCTAATTTTATCACATGTAATCAAGTTGTTAATAAAAAAAATATATAAATAAAAATAAATATAGCTGTTAAAATATATAATCTGTGAAATATGTTTTTTTAATCTTCTGACTATTTTTTTATACAACTTGAGATAAAGTCTATTTTATGCGCATGTAATAAGAAAAGTTTTAATGACACCAGATTATAGCATATAAATCGTAGAATAAATATTTAAAACTTAAATCTTTTCAAAATTTGAAACATGAAAAAAACATATCTGGTTTTAGAGAGGTATAAAACAGTCTCTATTAAAAATACTAAGATGAAAAGACAGGACTGTAGCTAGACTGGTACAGCTGATATACTTACTGGGCTCAAAGAGAATAAATTAGAAAAAAGTAAGTGATTTTGAAAATAAACATTTACCTTTAAAAAAAAAAATTGGTCATAGCTTAAACCCTATTACTTAGAACTGTTGCTTACTTTTTGTTCCCCAGTCAATACAACAGGGTCTTATTTGCTCATCTTGCATCAGGGCCAGTGTCAGATTAAGATTTTTTGAAACTCAGGGCTATTTTAAAACTAGAGGCCCTTTTCCATGTCATTAATCTAAGATTTAACTTTCATATTTTCTTTTAAAAGAATTTCTTATTTTAAATTGCGGCCCAATAAAAATAAAAACCCTACTTTTACTCCAGCACTGGGGCTTCTACAATTTTCATTAATGATTTTTAATGAGGGAGTTCATGATTTTAATTTCCAAAAAGTATGAAACACATATTTCGTTTACATTTTTGTTTCATTGGAATATTAAGAGACGTGTTTTAAAAAGATGTATTGAAGTGAAGGTAGAGCCAAAAATGGCTATTTGATTGAAGTAGTTTCTATTCTCTGTTTTCCACCCTCAAGTTGATTTGGCTTAAGTGCTCAAAGCAATTAATCCTTATTGATTAGGTTAAAGTTGTCTTGGAAATAACTCAATAAGTGAAAACTTCCCAAATGTTTTCCTAAAGTTTTTTTTTTAAATCTTTCAGATTTAAAATTTGTGGTTAAATTAACCAGAAAATTTTCCAGGTAAATTTCATCTATCACTACTTCTTTTTACTACCATTAAACAAAGTTTTATGACAAGGTTTAGTGAAGCTCCTGTATAACAATTTTTATTGCTCATTTTAACTTTTTAAGTAATTTTTGTTATTATTTTATTTAAGCATAAAAATGTTTGTTATATAACTATAAAAATGTTTGTTATATAACTATAAAAATGTTTGTTATATAACTATAAATAATGCTACCTATTATTTATAACTAAAAATGGAAATTGCATTAATTTGAAAAGAAAAAACACTTGACTATATAACAAGTTGAAAACTACAGATTTTGGTTTTTGAAATCTTGTTTTGATAGAAAGTTTTGGTTCAGATCTTAGAAAAATCTCAAAATTATTGTTGCTGTATTATTTTTTATTATAAGGATGGTTTGTATAATGAATAGTTTATATTATGTTTCTATTCTGGTTTGTACAATGTATAATTATAATGCATGTTTCTATCGTGGTTCGTATAATGTATAATTAGCTAATTAAATTTTTCAATTATATAATTTTTATATTGATAGAACCATAGCTTTTTATTATTACACCATTATCTTTGGTATCACTATCTTTTTTATCCAATAATTATTATTTGATCATGAAGTTATTACTTGATCATGAAGTGAAAACCATTTTTTTAATTATTTTTTTAACCTAAATTTCTTTTTTTCTTTTTAAAGGCTTTTAAACAGCAAGAGTGTGAACCCATCTAAAAGACATCGTGACAGGCTTAACAAAGAGTTGGACAATCTTGTAAACTTACTTCCATTTTCTGAAGATGTCATTCGACGACTTGACAAGCTTTCAATTCTTCGCTTAAGTGTTAGCTACTTGAGAAATAAAAGCTATTTTCAAAGTATAGATTCAATATTTATTTTGAATCAATTAATTAGATTGAAATATTTAACATTATTATAACTTATCATGAAAATGATAATAAATTATAATAATAAACTAATATTTTTAATTATATATCAAACAGTTTTAATTAAATATCAACTAGTATTATTAGTTTATATTAGTTATATATTATTATATTAGTTATGTATTATTATTATATATTATATTATTATATATTATATTATTATATGTTATATTATTATTATATATTATATTAGTTATGTATTATTAGTTATTTATTAATTAGAACTTGCAATCCTGGGATCTTGAATTTGAAATTAAACAAATAAAAGGTTGTTTGTGCATTACTTTTGTAAAAATGGGCTTCAATAATATAACAAAAAATAAATAAATTTAAGAAATAGTCCGGAAAATAATTTAGCTTTATTTTTTAAGGTTCAAATTTTATTTTTGAATAGTTTTGAGGATTTCAAATTATTTGAAAAAGTTGCACATAACTATTGAGTTTAGTTGTATTTGTCAACTAAATGTTATTTAAAGTAATTATAATTTTTGACCTTTAACTTCTATATTTTTTACAATCTTTTTTGTTTAAAATGCTGTCAAAATGTAAAAACAAAAAAATTTTATTAAAAGAGTTTGTTTTTTTTAGCATTTACTTTTGCTAGCACAAATAGCTTCTTTTTTTTTTGAACATTCCTTGATCTTTTTTTTTTTTTTTATCTTGAGAACATTCCTTGACCTTTTTTTTTTATCTTGAGAACATTCCTTGACCTTTTTTTTTTATCTTGTGAACATTCCTTGATCTTTTTTTTTTTTATCTTGTGAACATTCTTTGATCTTTTTTTTTTTTATCTTGTGAACATTCCTTGACCTTTTTTTTATCTTGTGAGCATTCCTTGACCTTTTATTAAAAAGATTGTCATCTTATGTTAAATGTTAAATAAAATTTGTTAAAATAAAAAATGCTGTAAAATAAAACAATTATATCTATTTGAAAATTATATTCAAATCTACTTACTGTTAGAGTATGCTAAAAAATATTTTTACCAAAAATTTGCCATAAAAATTCTTCAAAAATGTGTAAAAAAATTACTTTCAAAACACATGAAAGACACAGAAAATTACTTATCATAATAGTATGTACAGATTTAGTGAAACAAAAGTATAGTGCCTAACAAATTGTTTAAGAAATAAATCCAGCTTTTAAAAATAGTATTTTAAGACACACTGTAAATAGAATATCAATTAACAGTAAACAATGCTGCAAGGAAATAATCTTCTAGTTAATAAGAGAACAAGATAAACAACAAACCATTTGTTTTTTCTGGCATTCTTAAAAAAGAATTATTAAAAGCCTAAAAATAAATTAAACATACTTTGAGTTATTCAATAGGGTGTACTAGAATTTATTTCATTCATATTGCTTGGTTGTGCTAAAGTTGTCCAATCATATAAGAAATACTCTGTAAAGTTGCAATGTTCTAAAAAGTTATCTTGAAATGCTGCAAGGACTTTAAAAAGGTTAAGTTTTTTTTTTTTTTCAATTCAATTTTCCTGGGTGCACAAAAAGTTTCTATTGATATCAAAAATGCTCTAATTATTTTAAGGTGCTCCAATGACTTTGAAAATTAAAAAATTATTAAAAAAGTAATTAGCCAGTGATTTTAAAGATTTATTTTTGCCTGGGCTTGAATAGAAAAATTGTATTTTGGTTTAAGATGGTTTAAAAAAGTTTAAAGTTTGATTTAAAACATTTAGTTTAAAAAGATAGAAATTACCTATAGGGTCATTCCATATGAAATCATCCAGACCATGACACCCTTACGTCTCAGAATTTGTTCATTTTTACCTCACTTGCAGTCCATATTAAAAAAATAACAATTGCGAAAATTTTAGATAAAAATACACATGGTTCCAGAGATATTGTTAGTTGAAATAATACTGACCATTCATTTTAGTGATCATCTGAAGCGACTACAAAGCAACTTTGACATTCAGTATCTTTACTATGGCTTGAAAAAATTTCTTTAAATTTAGTACCCCAATAGATTTTTATTCGAAGAATCCAAAAATAGCACCCTCAAGACTTGATTGCCTCAGAAAATGCCTTGTTTATCCAATTTTGTTCAAAATTATTGACTTGTAAATTAATTATTTTTGGAGGTAAAATGAAGAATTTGGCCCAAAATCCGAGTAAAAAGTTTAATTGTATATCATTATTTCATCTTAAGTCTACTGAAAAAAAATTAAATTCATCATTTGTCTCTCTAATACTTGATCAAAATTTGCATTTAAAAATGGTATCTATTTAGAAAAGTTTAAATTTTGTAACAAAAGCAATTGAAATGTTTTTTAAAACATTTGAATAAAACACCAAATAGTGTTATTTAGTGACTATTTTAGGACATTTATATTCATATGCCAAGAAGGGCCAGGTGGACTCTGACTAACTATGCCCCCCCCCCCCCCCAAGTCTCTCTGGGGTTTTTTTTTTTTTTTTACATAAAATGATTCATAAAAAGTTAATAAAATAAAAATTAATAACATAGTTTTTTTAGTTTAAGTTTGAGAAACACTTTATTTTCATTATTTCAAATTGGTGAATGCTTACATCCTATTATATCAAAAACAGGCATAAGTTTTGTTTTGTTCTTTTTAAAGGTTATACTTGTTTGTATATTCTTAAAGAATGTGAATTTTATTGTTTTTATATTTTTTTAGCAGGTTTTTTTTTTTTTTTTTGTTAATTCACCTCCTTAAGGCCGAGAAGGCCACTGCAAATAAGGAGGCTTCTTATTTGTGGTATAACCCTCTCTCAACTCTATAACTCCGAAACACGAACCTTGACAAACAAGGCCGCTGCGCGGAGAAACAAGTTGAATGTGTTCTACCAGGGACGTGGTGGGGATCAAACTCAGTATCTCTCGCTTATGAAGCAAGTGCTCTACCACTACACTGCAACTGCATATAACTGCATATAGGTAACCACTACCACTACACCACTACCGCATATAAGTAATAGTGTAAATAATAAACATATTCAATATGGAGAAATGTGACATTGGAAAAAGTCCATTCATTGCCACAAACTTGCCACAAACAACATTCATTGCCACAAAACTGGATTTTCTAGAAAACAAGGCTTTGTTCAATTCAAAGATCTTCCTTGTGAAAAAACAAGAAGAAATAATATGGCGAGCAAATTTAAGGGAAAAATATTGTTCAATAAGAATTTTATGTTGTTATCATGAGCAGTTCTATGGGAAATATGTTGAGAAAAAAATTACAAAGTGTTGCAATCCTTTTGGAACACACAAGGAAAGTAAAAAAATTGTAAAAGAAGGTAATCTAACATTAATTACAGCAGAATTGATATGAAAATTAAAAGAAATAGAATTTATTATTTATAACAATTTTTTTATTTTTAAGTTATTTAAAAAACTTAAAACTAAATTTGTTTCTTAGGTAATATAAAGATTTCCCTAAACTTGGCAAAAAATTTTCAAGAAAATAATGTTAATGTAACCCCAGGTTGGAAATTCTGCAGTAAATGTTACAAAAAAGCAATAGAAACTGATGAAGATTTAAATTCACAAGAAGAATGGGAATCAAAAAGTGAGAAAAAAATTGAGTTAGATACTACTATGGAATTGCTTTAAATTTCACCAGTCAAACTAAAAAGTCTTTCAAAAAACAAAAGTTTGAGAACACTATTGACAGAGTTGCAAAAATGGTCTCATTAACATATAATATTAAAGAAACTTCTTTAACAACAGAAATAAAAAGCCCAATTTCAAACAACAACATTAACAATGACCATGATCTAGACATTTTAATGTATGAAATAAAAAATAAAAATTTCAAAGATTGACTCTTATTGCCATAAAGTGCAAATGTTAACACTGGCACCAAAATCATGGACATGTACAAAGATATTAAGCTACTTTGAAGTGTCTGAGTATCTTGTTCGAATTGAAAGAAAAGTTAAAAATGAGCATGAAATTCTATCATTGCCCAAAAAAAAACTGGGAACCCACTTTCACCAGAAACAGTTATTTTAGTGATTAACTTTTATTAAAGTGATGAATTTTTAAAAATGATGCCAGGAAATAAAGATTTCAGAAGTGTTAAGAAAAACCAACATGTTCAAAAAAGATTATTGCTACTCAATCTTAATGAATTACATGTTGTGTTTAAAAAAAACTACCCTAACATCAAAGTCAGTTTGTCAAAGTTTTGTACGCTTAAACTTAAATGGTGCATTACAACTAATGCGTCAGGTACTCACAATGTATGTGTATGTATACATCACCAAAATACAAAATTTCTCATTGATGCCATTAGGTGGAATAAAAGTTATAAAGATTTCATAGCATTGGTTGTTTGTTCTCTTGAAAATGCAGAATGTTGCATCGATGTAACCAATGCCCTGGTGTTGAAGCATTAAAAACTTTTTTAGTGCAAGTGTTTATGGACCATGAGCTCGAAGAAGATATAGCATTCAAGCAATGGGAGAGTACCGATCGTACAACACTATTATTACAGTCTTTGCCACTAGATGAATTTAATGATTTATTATGTGACAGCATTGACAACCTTACCACTCATCCATATATTGCAAAAACACAAAGTAGATACTTGAAAAACTGTAAAGAAAATCTTAAACAAAGTGAATGCTTATTTTTAGGAGATTTTGCTGAAAATTATCAATATGTTGTTCAGGATGAGGTTCAAAGTTATCACTGGAGCAAAAGTCAATGTTCACTCTTTACTATTGTACTTTATTTTATAGAGGAAAAACTTCTCAAAAATAAATCTTTTTGTTGCCTTTCAAAAGATGTTGATCATGACACAGGATTTATTTACAAGACTCAGGAAGATAAAACTAGATATATCAAAGAAAATTTACCTGATGTATCAAGTGTGAAATACTTTTCTAATGGTTGTGCAGCACAATATAAAAGTTTTAAATTTTGGGACTGTTAAAAGATTAGTATGTCAAGAAAGTCTAAAACAAATAACTACTGGGCAGATTTTAGATGTTAATTTATTGTACTCCTTTTCTAAAGCCAAGATAAATGGAATTAGTTTTAAATTATTTTCAAAAGATGAAATCGACCAAACAAGAGTTCAATTAGTAAAAAAAAAATTTAGGTGGATGAACAGTTCCTGGCACAAGGATGTATCATCACTTTATTCTAATTGCTTCAAACACTATAAGTTATAAAAAAAACAAGTATTGATAAATGCACTAAAACATTTGATATTATTCGAACAAGCAAACATAATAAAGAGATTTCATTAAACATGAAAAAAGGATCATATTGCATGTTTTTATGACGGATTTTGGTGGGTAGGGATTGCTGAAGATGTAAATGACCTTGATATTAAAGTCATTCATGCATCCACATGGGCCAGGTAAAAACTTCATTTGGCCAGTAAGAAATGATGAGTGTTGGGTGCTCAATTCTGAAGTTATATGCCTAATTTCTACACCCACAACAATATCAGGTTGTACGTACAACATATCTGATTTAGATTTGAAGAATTTAAGCAGTTGGTTACAAAAAAAAATTAACTACATTTAAAATTATTTTGTTGTAATTTTATTTACCTGTTTTGTATTTAGAATTTGTCTTTCTTTTTTTCTTTTTTTCAAATCCTTGGATGTAAGGCTGAAAAGGATGGGAAGTTTAAATAATTCCCACTGTCTACCTCATAATGTCAATGACTATATTAGTCTTAAACTACTAAATAATACCATAAAGATATTGATATAAATAAAAATGTTTAAAAACATTTCAGTATTTTTGGTTTTAAAATGTAAGATTTTTAAAATTGCGAAAAGATCTCAGTTTTGAGTGGTTACTTTGAAATAAGAGGTAGGTACTTATCAATTTGAAATAATGTAAAGAAATTTTTTTAAATATAAACTGCAACTGAGGTAAAAATGAACAAATTCTAAGATGTAAGGGTGTCGAAAATGTTTTTTTTTTGATGATTATATATGGATTTACCCTATTGTTATTGATAAATTCATGTTCAGGAAAAAAAATGTTCACAGACAAAAAATAAATGGTTAAATATAAGTGGTGTTGTTTTTTCAAGTTCTATTATAATAGAATAATCGCAACCCTATGAAAATATTTTTATGTAGAACTTTGTGGTGCCATAAAAAAAAAAAAGAATAAAAATTACTTTCACAGGCTGTACTGGTTTTAGTGTCAAGCTTCATGACGCTTTCTAAAGCTTAAGTGTGGCGTGGAAAGTTTTTAAATTCTTACATTTCTGAGGTCAGAATGCTGTTTTTAAACTTAGTTGATTTTGTCAATAATGACTGTAATCTGTTGCTTTAAATAGTAGTGGTATCTGAAGTTTTAACTTAGTCTTGTCAAGTATTGATCTTGCTGCCAATACAATTCATAAAGTTAGTTGACAAAAATGTCTTTCATTAGTTGCAATGTAAGTTTTTGGGATTGGCTAAGTATTTGGCTAAGTATTTTCTTTACAGGATCAACAATTTTCTTTTGCTCAATAGGCATATCAAGTATAATGTACAATTCAAAAGAGATCAGGACTATCATCCATACAGGAATCCTTTGACTACACTTTAGGTGCATATATCTTTTGTATGTTAGTTCCAAAAATGATCATATTTTTGTCTGGCTTGTTTCTCAATACATAAAACTAGTGGATCTAGAGGATATGATTAACAATTGTCAATAATTAAGAATGATGTATGGATTTCAGTTTTTGATTGACTGAAAGTTGGCATTGACAAGTTAATATTTTTCTTCTATTTTCTAATTAAACCATTAATTGAATTTGGCACATGTGTAGATCCATCTAGGTTAATCAGAAGGGTAGCTCATTCATATATAATAAACATACATACCAGTGTAGAAATTCAAAATTTTCCAACAAAGTTCCAGGTTGACTTTTGAAAAACTTTTTTTTTTTTATCAATATTGGACCTGTCCAATGTTTAAGGATCTTAAGCACCTTTATTTTTACAATTTAACATTTGATATCCTGTGTTAGTTTATTATCTAGAACACAATTAGGGGGTAAAAATAAACATTTCAAAAAAGGTTATTTTAATTGGCACCCTTGAATACACAGACATACACACACATAGAGATCTATATATGTATATAAATAGATCTTTATATAATAATAAATGTTTATTATATGTAAACATATACAGGGTGTCTGGCAGATCAGGGAAATCAGGGAAAAGTCAGGGAATTTAGATGTCTTCAAAAAAATCAGGGAAATTAGGTCAAGTTTTAGAAAAATCAGGGTTTTTATTACTTATCTTATTCTAGAAGCTCTTTAATTGAGTCTTTTTTTTTTTAACACTCAGTTTAACTCTAAGAAAAGCAGTTATTTTTTTTAAGCTTGATTAGTAGCTAGCTTTTAGTAACTTACTTACTAATACTAACTAGTAGCTAACTATTTGATGTTATTTAGTAACTTACTTACTAGTACTAACTATTTGATGTTATTTAGTAACTTACTTACTAATACTAACTAGTAGCTAACTATTTGATGTTATTTAGTAACTAACTTACTAGTACTAACTATTTGATGTTATTTAGTAACTTACTTACTAGTACTAACTATTTGATGTTATTTAGTAACTAACTTACTAGTACTAACTATTTGATGTTATTTAGTAACTAACTTACTAGTACTAACTATTTGATGTTATTTAGTAACTAACTTACTAGTACTAACTATTTGATGTTATTTAGTAACTAACTTACTAGTACTAACTATTTGATGTTATTTAGTAACTAACTTACTAGTACTAACTATTTGATGTTATTTAGTAACTTACTTACTAGTACTAACTATTTGATGTTATTTAGTAACTAACTTACTAGTACTAACTATTTGATGTTATTTAGTAACTAACTTACTAGTACTAACTATTTGATGTTATTTAGTAACTAACTTACTAGTACTAACTATTTGATGTTATTTAGTAACTAACTTACTAGTACTAACTATTTGATGTTATTTAGTAACTAACTTACTAGTACTAACTATTTGATGTTATTTAGTAACTAACTTACTAATACTAACTAACTAGTAGCTAACTATTTGATGTTATTTAGTAACTAACTTACTAATACTAACTAACTAGTAGCTAACTATTTGATGTTATTTAGTAACTAACTTACTAATACTAACTAACTAATAGCTAACTATTTGATGTTATTTAGTAACTAACTTACTAATACTAACTAGTAGCTAATTATTTGATGTTATTAGTCAGTTGTTTTTATTTTCTTTAGACTAGAACAAGTTTAAGTAAATTAAATAATGAATTAAATGTACTTTGATGATCAGTGGTTACAAATACCAGAATATAAAGCTTGGTTAGTGTGTGGGGATACAAATACCTCAGCAAAATGTAGAGTTTTTCAACATCCAAGAGATATAATTGAACTTTCTTATATGGTCCAAAGAGCATTAAAAAGTCATTCAACAGGAAAGAAGCATTGTGAACATTTGTCTCTTCACTTAAAAACAACGCGTATTCCATTTACCAAAGTATCAAAAAATATACATTTTGTAACAACCACTTTGTCAGAAAACACAGTTCAAGTTTCCACTCTTCAGTCGTATGTTGTGTCAGGTTCGGTTATTGATGCAGAGATCATTTGTCATCATTTTCTTTTCGTTCCAGTGATGGACTTTTGATTTTGTTTATATCAATGTTCCCTGACAGTGCTATAGCTGAAAAGTTCTTTTAATCAAAAAGACAAGTGCTCATATTATATAAATTTTGGAATAGCTCCTCATTTTCAATCAGTTCTTATGAGAGATGTAGATAAGTCAGACTTTTAAGCTGTTTCTTTTGATAAATGTCTTAACTCAGTTGTGCAAATAGGGCAGATGAATCTTGGGATAGTGTTTTAAACCCTGTTTGTGCTCCTTACCTAAACTCAATCTTTATTGAACATAATTAAAGTAGAGATCTTCTGCATAATTTTTTATTGGGTTTGAAATAATCTTTGAATAAAACCAAACTTTGTCAAGTATCTCTGGATGGCCCAAATGCAAATTGGGCCTTCTACTCTGAGTTACAAAACTATCTTGCCAAAAATGACATTAACAAACTAATTCCAACTGGATCTTGTGGTCTTCATTTGAATCATTTATCATTCAAAACTGGGGAAAACAAAGTAGACTGGGGTATTAAAAAGATTTTAAAAGCTCTTTATAAACTTCTCCATGATTCTCCTGCCAGACAGGAAGACTTTACTTTTGTGACTGAAAGTAATCAATTTCCTCTTTCTTTTTGCGGTACTCGATGGGTTGATAATGAAAAGGTGGCTTTAAGAGTTGTTAATATTTGGGAGAGGGTATATAGAATATGTAGGTTTTGGGAATCTCTACCAAAGAGTAAGCAACCTTCGTGCATGAGCTACCAAATTCTTTTATCTGCTTCTAAAGATCCTCTAAGTTTAGCAAAATTTTATTTCTTTTCTCATATAGCTCATATTATGAAATCCTTTTTAACCATTCATCAATATGCTAAACCTATGATGCCATTTTTAAATGACGACCTTTATCGACTATTAAAAGACATAATGTCAAAGTTCATTATAGCTGATTTTTTAGATTAATGTAAAACTGCAAATAGCCACTGCAGATTAGATTTTACAATAGAAAAAAATTATTTAAAAAAGCCAGATATTTGATGTGGTGCCAGCACTGTTAAAGAATAAAAAAACAAATGATGAAATCACTCTAAAAGCCATTGTGCGAAATGTAAAATGTATTGACCCAGAAATAATGTGCAATAAAAAAATGGCAAAGATAAGGATAAGTGATTTGGTTGATAACTTGATTCAATTGCATTGGGTTACCCCAAGAGGTGGGGGTGAGGTAAATACCGAATTTAAGATATATTTAGAAAAGATTGTCTCTAAAAACAGGGAACTTTTCATGAATTTCAACAAAATAGATGATTTTTTTCTAAAGTTGATGGTTTTGATGATTATTTGGCACTGTCCAAATTAATCAAAATGGTGTTAACTCTTTTTCATGGTCAAGTAGCGGTTGAAAGAGGGTTTAACATAAACAAGAATATGTTACAACCTAATTTAATGAGTAAATCATTAATAAGCCAGAGAGTTGTTTGACCATATGAAAGCTCTTGACTTAAACCCAGAATCTATAGTTATCTCTAAGGAACTGAGAGAATCTGTCAAAAAATCACAGAGTCAACAAAAGATTGAAATGGCTGCTTGAAAAGAAACTGAGCTTCAAGTTGCTCAAAAGCGAAAAAGTAAATTACTTGCTATAGGCATAAAGGACTTACAATCTAAAAAGGTTATTCTGGAAAAAGGAAAAATAAAAAACTAAAAAGTGATTCAGAAGCAATTCTTGTGAAAGCTGCAAATGATGCTGAAACAGCTCATACCTATGCTATTGACGCAAAAGTTATTCTTGAAGAGAGGAAAAAGAAGAAGAGATTAAAAAATTAGATGAAACAATTGATTTATTATTTAAGAAAAGTAAAGAACTTTGAAATTTTAAATATTAGTTTATTATTATCTATATACAGTAAATTCTAAATTTATAGATATTTAAAAGATATTTAAAAGTATATTATTTATTTATAAGTTATTATTTACTTTTGAAAAGATTTTTAATATTTATATGGCAATACTTTTTCAGTCTAACACAGTAGCTGTGGGTAAACCTATAATTTATTTATTTAAAATAAATAAAAAATAGAAAAAAAACAGAAAAAAAAAGAAGTAAATAAATAATATACTTTTTAATTTAGAAGCATCTCAATATTTCAAACCTAATAGTTAATTTAATTTAAAAGTGCCTCGATAGTTTAAAATTTATCATTTTTCTTAGCTCACTTCGTTAGTGTAGTGCTAAGGTTGATTTATTGCTATATTTATGAGGTGCGACTGTTAGATCGGCATTGGATGAGGGTTCAAATCCTTTTAACATATAATTTTTTTTATGTTTTCAAGATTAAAATTTTTGATCCCCACCACGTCCCTGGTAGTACCGCGCTCAACTTGTTTCTCCGCGCAGCGGCCTTGTTCGTCGAGGTTCGTGTTTCGGAGTTATAGAGTTGAGAGAGGGTTATAACCACTATTAAGTAGCCTCCTCATCTGTAGTGGCCTTCTTGGCCTTGAGGAGGTGAATAACAAAAAAAAAAAAAAAAAAATGTAAAAAGTACTAAAGAACATGTAATAAAGCTATATTTAATTAAGGTAAAACACAAGTACTGTATAGAAATGTATTTTCATGTTCTTAGTGTCAATATATTTTCAAAGCAACAAGGTACTTTGTTGGTTTTATTAAATGTTTGCTCATAGTTTTGCCAAAACTATAACTACAATTTTCTGAAAATGTGAAAGAAATAAAAGTACTACAAGTATATGTTTTAATTATTCTACTAAAATATGCTTATGGGATGTGAAAAAATTCAATTTTATTACCTACATAAATGTTTCCACCTGTTTTTTTCTCAAAAAATGTCTCCTTATTGAAAAAAGTGCTATGTAAAAAATTTATTGAAAAAAAAAAATTTTTTCTAGACCAACATTGTATAAATTTTATAATAGGTATGGTGTTATGTAAATAAGTTATGTAAATATACTCATTTACCTTTCAAAACTTTACTTCAAAGTTCAGACATAACGGTAACATAACAAAATTTTATTTTAAATATACCTACAACTTTAGCTAAAAACACTGTGCGCTGAGTGGTCAAACCTAAAAAATTGAGCGGAGTATAAAGGTTGAATTACATTAAAACTTTGATCTTTTCTAAATTTTATGAAGTGAAACACTCTTAAAATTAAGAAATATTGTAATTTTATGCTTTTATTATTTCTGGTTTATCATTTTATTTTATATTTTATCATTCATTAAGATTATTAATTTTTAGTTGAGTATTTTTTTTTTTTTTTTAGTTTTTATTTCTCTTTTCAGTTTATGGTTTGTTTATTTTTAATTTTAGTTGAAGTTTACATTAGTTTATTCAGCACTTTTTTTAAACGCTCAGATTTTCAGAAGTTGCATTAAACCTTGGTCTAGTTTTCAAAACAAAATATTAAATGAGTGGTCATATAAGGTGTACACCCACATGCCTTTCCTAAGAAGACTTGTATACTGTCAAAAAACTCACACTTCTGCACATTATAGTAATTGGAAATATAATCTTTTAATTCAGAAAAACGACCAAAAAAATTAGACTCAAAGGTTTAGGAAGTAAAGGAAGGTTTAGGACCTTTGAGCCTAATATTTTAATCAAAGGTTTATGAAGTTTACTTTCTAAACCTTTGGGTAGAGTAGCAGCCACCTCTTGTTTTTTTATTTGACAGCTCTCACAAACTGTTATTGCTTAATTATTTTAAGGGGAAACTTTTATTCATTTTATAAATAGAAAATCTTTATTTATAAAATGAATAATATTATTATTATATATTATATACCACAAGTATTTCTGATATACTGGCGCAAAACATGCCTTTAATTTAGTATTATTTTAAATATTACTTTAAATAATAGTGAAATTTAAAATTTCTTTAGAGTATGTTTAACATGTGTTTGATTTTAGAAAAGAATATCAGAAGTGTATCATGTGGAAATGATAAGTTTATTTCCAATTTGATCCATCAAGTATGTTAATTTTATGTATATGATTTTTTGCTTTTTCTTCAAAAATTAGCAAAAATAAATTCAAAAAGTGTGTTTTAACTGATATAACTAAGTATATTAATAAATTTTTCAAAATTTAATAGCATCACTAAGGTTACAATGTTACAAATCTCTTAAATTTAAATGTTATTTGTCTTACATTATTGTGTTATATAATTTTATTATATATGGTTAAGAGGTATGTTGGTGATTATTTTTAGATGACATTAAACAGAAAATGTCTGTTGGTATGATGTTATTAAACAAAAAGTGATTATTTTTAGACGATTTTAAACAGAAAAAATCATTTTTAACTTTTACAGTGTTTATTTAAAGTTTAAAAGGAATGAAAATTGTTAAAATATACAATCAACTTTACCACTAAAAGTCTCTGATTTTTTTGATGAATGTAATTAATAATTAGCAATTAGAAAATACTTTTCCTAAATTTATCCATAAAATTTTTTTTCAATTCTA
Source organism: Hydra vulgaris (assembly GCF_038396675.1). Classification (NCBI taxonomy): domain Eukaryota; kingdom Metazoa; phylum Cnidaria; class Hydrozoa; order Anthoathecata; family Hydridae; genus Hydra; species Hydra vulgaris. The sequence continues at coordinate 21,176,574 of NC_088925.1, forward strand.
TTTTAATTTTAAATTGTATTTAATCTTGCTTAAATTTTTTTTGGGTAAAGTGAAGTTTTTGTACAATAATGTTTTAATAAAAGTTAATATACAATAAGTTTTGTGTAATAACAAAATGCTTAGTGTATAAATGATTATAGAAATTAATTTTTGACCTTTCTGGTAAGCAATTTATCTTAAAGGATGACTTTTTTATAAAAAATTATTTTTAGTACAGATGAAAGATAATGCTATATGATACTCTACAACCAGCCTCCCTCCCCCCAAAAAAAGTTTTGTAGTTATTTTGCAGAGTTTTTACTGAATCAGGATTTAGTTTTTTCGATGGTTCGAAATATTTTGTTTTTGAAATGTTTTGCTGATTTCAAAATGATTTGTTGATTTGGGCTTAAAAAAATGAATGAAACTGTAAAAATTTATGAAAATTAGAAAGAGCAAAGTCCCAGATGTTAGTTTTGATGATTTCTTGATCATATTAATAAATAAAACTTTTTGGTTACAGCTTTTTCTATCAACAGTTGTAAAATATAATTTGGATAGCTGGAATGAGGATTCTACATTGCCTATTGATTAGGGTGTCAAGTATTATCTAAGTCAGGTTCTTTATGATAATTTATATCAAGATTAGAGTACTAAGAAATATTATAAATGAAAACTGTTACCATCAATTCTTTTTAATCTTTTACAAATATTTGTGGTCATTTTTTCATCAAGCATTTTTTATATTTCAGCAAATTTTGATTGTTTGAAATATTCTTTTATAATTTGATTAATTAAATCACTGTAAAAAAATTACCTTATGCAATAATTTAAGACTAATAACTTAATTTTTTTTTTTTTATTGTAAGAATTCAACATTAAAATTTAGTAAGGTTATTAAATATTTTATTTTGTTATATCTTAGCAGTGCCTATTAAACTTCAAAATAATCTTGTTTATATGCAATTGTATATATACATGTGTGTGTGTATATATATATATATATATATATATATATATATATATATATATATATATATATATATATATATATATATATATATATATATATATATATATATATATATATATATAAATTGTATATGTATTGCCAAATGTGATTGTAAATTATTTCTATCTGTTATTTTTTATTGTTTTTAGGGTTTAAATTCTTTTATTTTGGTTACAAGTATAGATGGAATGATTTTTTACGTTTCTGAAGGTATAAAGGACAAAATTGGATATTCACAGGTAAGTTATAAACTGTCTTATTTTAAAAAAATTGACTTTCTTGTTAATTCTAAAGATTTCTAATTGTATGTTTAAAAAAAAAAAAGAAAAAAAAAACCAAAGAGGTTTAGATAAGTGTGTATTGCATAATAAATATTACATAATGTGCAATGTACACATGTATAGCTCATGTTGAAAATAAAAGTTTGTAAATAAGTGATAATTTCTACAAATCTAGTTCATTACAACTTTTCATATTAAACTGAAAAAAGCCATGGGTTTTTTGCAGTTCTCTTTTTCATTAAATAAGTTAGCACAACTTTAGAGTGTGGTAAATATGTTGCCGCTTTTTATGTTATCATGTTTTCATTTTTTTTGGTCAAGTAAAACCTACCATTTGCAAAACAGAAAGTTTTAAAGTTTTACATCTAATGAGAGGTGTTAAAAAAATTTTTTTTATAGGCATCAATAATCCTAAAAGAGTATAGTGTGTACTGGAAAAAAACATAATTATTTTTATTTTATTATATAATAATTTAATTCATTATATAAATATTGTAAATCTAAGATTTTATATTTTGAAAAACATATTCTTGATTAAAATATTTTTTGAATCAAGTTTCTTAAATCTAGAACTGGCACTAATCTGTTTAATCTAAGAATTTCAAACAAAAATTCTCAAAAAATTGTTCAAAATCTGCAACTAAATCAAATTTGAGAAAATTAGTTATGTAGTCTTGTATTTAATGTTTTATTTTAACTTTTTTTTTTAATTTAAATTTTAATAAACGACTAAGCTGGATGTATCTTACTTTTACAATTATTAAATGACCAAGCTAGATGTGGAAAGCATTTCTAAGTATTTTTATAAATAGTTTTAATGGTTTGTTGGTGTATAATCAAAATTTTGTATATCCAATTTGGATTTTTATACAAAACATGCAAAAACAAAACAATATAATTCTAGTGCGGTTAAAACTAGCATGGTTAAAACTTGTGGTTAAAACTAGCATTGTATAACAGCTGTTTTGTCATAATTTCAATAGAATTTTTAAAACCTGATTATACTGCTTTTGTTATTATCAGTGAGTTTATATTTTCTAATTTTTGGTTTACACTAAAAGTTTTAAAAAAAAAATCAATAAAGTATCAATCAAGTAAAAGTTAATAAAGAGCAGGTTAAAGGTCGGGGTAGCATACTGGGATCTAATAAGCTCGGGGTAGCATACTGGGACAGAATTTTTTTTTTTTTATATGCCGAAACTATTTTACTGTTTTTTTTTATTCGAATTGTTATAAATTAATTAAAAAACCATAAAAAATAAATATGAAGCTATTTATTTTTTAAATATTTATAAAATTTGTATATATTTATTGCTGACACCTTAAAAATCAATATTAAAAGTGTTTTAAACAAAATTACAATTGAAACTTAAGAATTAGATTTATCTATGTTCTAGAACGTACCATTTTCACTAATAAAAATTTGATATTTTATGACACCAGAAAAAAAATTTTTTTTTAATTTATGAGACAGTTTTTCTATAGAATAAAATAGCTGGATCAGATGTATGTAAAAGTCTTTTCTTGACATCTTAATTTGTTTTCATTCTGGATCTATTACGAGAAAGATTTTCCCTGTATTTCTTAAAACCTTTTTAACTGATTAAGCTTTTCTACTACATCTTTTGTTGAAATCCCTTTTGTATAATCATTTTTTTGTCTTGAACAAGAGCTTTTTCTCTTCTTGTTCACCATTTTATGATTAGTCTTTTGTATAAAATATGAATGAGGCACTCAAAAAATCTTAACCATGAAGCATAGATAATCCATACTGCAGCTCATCCGATAAAGAAGAAAGTTTCACAACTTTATCAATGTCTTTTTCTGAACGATCCACATATACAACAACATTAATGAAACTTCTTACATTTGTTAAGGCAGTATGGATTTATCTATCTATCCTAGTAACTTGAATGGTATGTCTGATAAAATGGATTTGGCATAAGATAATTCAACAAAATTTTCTACAAGATTAGAGATCTCATCTTTCAAATTGCTACCTTCGATTGTTTATAAATTAGTGGTTTCTTTTTCAAATTTAAATCGCAAAGGTCAACAATATAAAGTTGACAAAGGTTTAGGGTTTCTCCAAATAACTTTAAGTTTCTCTAACATAAGTTGTAATCTGAATCAGAACAAGGCAAGTTAAAAACAATGATGCTTTTTTTTTTCAAGTTATTGAGACGATCAACAGACATTTTCTATTTCTAAATGCTTCGTTTAGTAGAGCCATGAAAACCTGCTTTATAATAAACTAATACCAGGTCACACTTTTCATCATAATGCATAAAATGTCATTTTCAACTTAACTAAGTCTTTCTGCTGTATGGTCACATAAGCTTTGTAGTGGTATGCTTGCAGTATAGCTAGTAAAAATCATGTTGTTAGGATAATACAAAGGTTTTGATGGTTTTATGTTATTATATGCAGGATACATATTGCATTGTTTTGCAATTGTACCATTTCTCTGTTGCTGAAATGCAGTCTTGGTCATATTTGAATCTAGCATCAACAGCAATGCTTCATTTTCAGAAAACATTGAAGACATTCTTATCTAATATAGTTTGTTGATTGTTCCAGTCTTTTCTGCTTTGCTTTTTTTATTTAAAGAATTTTTTGAAGCAAATCATATAACTAATTTGACATGTGACATTTTTTAAAGTTTGCTAACATGTTGGTACTTAGTTCTTTTAGAACACTTTTGTGTCAGTTTTTGGTAACTGACCAGTGCTAGAAAAAAACAGTGAACTTGTAGGAGGTATGGTAATTTTGGCTGCATTAAAATTAGTTAAATTTATTTTTGATCTAGCTATATAGCATTGTCCTTAAGACATTTAGGTTCTGTGCGTTAAATTCTTAACACATAATCAGGTTCTGTAGGTTATTCCAACGTAATTTAAGATAGGGTAAAATGTACATAAGTGTTGACCTTCCAACATTGCTATTGTTGTGATCAAAGAAAAACTCAATGAATGTTAGCAAATAATTGTATGATATTGCAGTGTATTGGATAGGTTGTTATCTCTTAAAGAGTTGTAACTATCAAAATATTTCATATAAAAACAAAATGAATTGTTTCTTTTATTACTGTAAACAAAAATGATTAGTACTTAAACAAAATGTAATAACATTAGAATTGAAACACTTAAAAAAGTTTTAAATTTTTTAGGGATGCAAAGCAGCAACAATCATCATATATTCAACAAAAATTTATTATTTTATTGAAAAAATTGCTCATAATATAACCATTATATATTTATATTTACACAAGTTTAAAATAATAGTACTGTAAGAAAGTTGATAATTTTACAACATTCCTAGAACTATTGGAAATTAGGCTTAAGTAAATAGTAGTAGGAAGTGTTAGATAACATTTTTTTTTTTCATCTTTTCATAATTTTCTATATCTTTTAAACCATATAAGGCACATGTGCATTATAAAAAAAATGTTTCTCATCCTGACTATGGTATAAAGTATAAATAAGCATCAAGCAGCTTTAGATGGTAGAACCTTTTACCATAATAAGATAAGATAGAAATCTTTTCAATCTTGTTTCTTAGTTACTTCTTTGCAAATGTTCTTATTGTTGGATTTTAAGTAAAAAAAAAATAACGTTTAAATAAAGTAAAAATAAAGTTTAATGAAGTATAATAACAAATAAAGTAAATATCAATAAACTTTTTATTTAATTTTATTAAAACTTTGAATAAATTTATTGACGGTTTTTTTTAATTTTTCTTTTAAAAGCCTAATTATTTAAAAACTATTTAGAGTTAAATTAACAATTATTAATACATTTAAATAATATACATTTAGAAATTATTTAGATGCCATTTTTACTCTCTGCAAATGTTATTTTATTATTTAGTTTATTTTTGCAAGTTTTTAATGAGTTTTATCTAACAGTTTTTTTTATTTAATATTACAGTTTGTAAAATTTTCAAGAATATTTTTATTAGTTTGTAAATTTTTTTTTTGCAATCAAAATCATAAAGCGCCATAAGTGTTATAAAAAGAACCTATTGAGTGTGTTTCAATAGAAGTGTTTATTATGAGCATAAAAAATTTAGTCTATTAACTAAAAAAGAAAAAAGTGCATTTTTATAAATTTTTTTGACAAAAATTTTTTTTTAAAAGTTTTTAATAATTATCATTTTTTTAAATTTTCATATGATTTCGCTTTATTTGAGACCAACTTGATTTTAAAGAACTTTTTAAAGAACCAGCACTTTTAAAGAACTTGAAAATTTTTGAAAATACTACGAACTCATCAAATGTTCAAGAGTTTTGGGGGCCTCCTAAAATTATTTTTTAAACAAAAAATTTTCAAATTTAGTGTTTTTAACATATAGAACACATTAAAGTGGGGAGGGGTATCAGCATATATTTTTCAAAAATGTTGTTTTTTGGGACACCCTTATATATATATATATATATATATATATATATATATATATATATATATATATATATATATATATATATATATATATATATATATATATATATATATATATATATATATATATATATATATAAATTTGTTTCTCCGTGCAGCAGCCTTGTTTGCAGAGGTTCATGTTTCGGAGTTATAGAGTTGAGAGATTGTTGTAACCACAAAAAAAAAAAAGTAGTCTCCTCAACTATAATGGCCTTCTTGACCTCATGGACCTATAGTGGCCTTCTTGGCCTTTATATATACAGCCCTCGGAATTAGTCAAAATTAACTTCCATCCTAAAAGTGTTTGAGATTGGCAAAAATAGTCGACCTCATTTCTATGTTTTATGGTAAGACCTTTGTATCAAATTTTTTTTGCTGACCTGATGCCGACTTCTAAAAGATTGAGGTTGGCAAATTATTGCCAACCATATTTTTTCTTATTCCGAGAGTTAATATATATATATATATATATATATATATATATATATATATATATATATATATATATATATATAAATATATATATATATATTTGCATTATTTTATTATGTATTTCTTTATAATTTAGTCTCAACTACTTCATCAACGAGTTGAAACAATACTTCATGAAGATGACAAAAAAAAAATAGATGCATATTTTAAAGCATTAATAAATTATGAAGTATGTACATATATTAATAAAAACTATTTGTCAAAAATGATGATGATGATGATGATGATGATGATGATGATGATGATGATGATGATGATGATGATGATGATGATGATGATGAAGCCTTCCTAGGAGATGCGTGCGGTTTTTCATCTTGTATGTCCACGCATAAGACAATTTGGTCATGACTGTTTGCAAGTTTTATTATATTAAGCATTTCAATACTTTGTGGAAAAAAAGTTTCAAAAACAAAGTTTCAAAAACAAAGAAATCAAAATGTAATAAGTATATATTATCCCTATATGAATACATCTATGTAATGCATGCGTATATTTTTATATACACTCATATTTTGTTTTGTTCATGTATGCGTAACTACCTCATAAGTTTTACTTTTACATCTTTAATTATATAATTATACTTATTTGTACATTAGTACATTATTTGTACATTAGTACATTATTTGTACATTAGTACATTATTTGTACATTAGTATCTTATTTGTACATTAATACATTATTTGTGCATTAGTACATTATTTGTACATTAGTAAGCACAGGCTTAGCTTATTCACACGACCCGGGAATCATGAGAAACTGTCACAAAAGACTCCGAAAAATTTTTTTGGAGGGAATGATCCTCACACATCACTGTTCTCAAAAATGCAAAAAATGAAATCTTTTGTGACCATCCGAGAAAAAAAAATCAGTTTGAATTTTTTCATATATTCCTTAAAATCATGAATTAACAACTTTGACTCTTTTTGCATTTTTACAGCATATCTAAACAAATTCTACTCAAGCACTCTTTAGATATGGAAACTGAGATGGATTTGACGAAAAATATCTTTACTAAGAAAAAATAAGTAAGATATAAATATATTAATATAAAACCTTTTTAAAGTTTTATATCTATTCTAACAAGCCGTAAATGATACCATTTCCTGATATGTAATTTTTTATCAGACAGGATTTGTTAGTTCTTCCCAATATGTCTGAAGGACCAATCTTTAAATATTAGCTTTTTTGCTATATTTTTGATCAAAAATTTTTTTCTGAATACCGGGAAATAGCACTGACAAAATAAAGTGTGCAATACCTACATGTCTGTGCATGAGAATTTATCTGCTTCGGATCCCATTTTAAAGGTAAATTTTCCATAAAAATCTAATGATGACAAGGTGTTTCTTGACCAATGACTCATTTTCTTTTTAATTTTTAAATACATTTTCAATGTCAACTTTTGCTAGTCACCAATGACAGCCCTAATCATATGCATAAAAGTAGTGATTTTCTTTGGGTCTGCTTTGCGATCATGCCTAATTCAGTCAAGTCCCATTTGTGACACATGTAGGCTTGTATTAATGTGAAAAGCAAGGGTAGAGTCTGTCACCATTTCTCCTGTCTTTGACTTCTCCTCTATCAGGATGAGACCAGTTACAAGAGAGCAAGCATGTGACTGTCTTATCTGTAAGACAGGGCGGATGAAGTTCCTTGAAAAGCATCCTCCGGACAACCCACCGTCTTTAAATTCAGCACAGCCTCAAGCAACACAGCGGAGGTGCTCAGACTGCCTTTCAATCATTGGAAGAAGGGCGCCACACAACTGCAGCAATGCCTCCTTTAGTGAAAATATGACAGCACTTGCACTTGAAAACCCTAAGGTTGGAGAGCAAATTGCAGCATCTGTAGTTGCTGCCAAGGAAGCCTCTCCACATGGGACTGTGAAACTGGCTCAAGCCTCTGGTGGGCGCCCTTTGCGAGTGAAGAAAGGTAAAACTTATTATTCTTAATAGGTACTACTACATTATTTTCGTGGTTTAAATACTTAAGAGATTTTTGTAAATTAGTAATGAGAATTCCTCTGTGATCCTAGGTCCATCCAGTGTCAAAAATCTCTTCCCTGAAGCTGATGTTTTGAGCGCTCGAGACTTAGTGCAACTTCAAGCCAACACCAGGCTGTCAAGTCAATCTGTAAAGAAGCTAGTGTCCACACTTAACCACTGCTCCCAGGCTTGAGTCTTGGAGCCAAACATTCACGCAAAGTTTGCTGAGCTTGGCAAGAGCTTAGCAGAATACTTTACCCAATCTACAATTGAAATCACCACTGACAAAACAGAAAAAAAAAGTCAAATTGTTGTTCACTGCATCAAACTAGCAGACCTTCTTGATCAGCTGCTGCTCCAAAGGAAAATTCACTCAGAACATTTCGTGAAGCTTGGCATTAATGGTGGAGGAGGCTTTCTCAAGATCAGCTTCGGAGTTCAAGAAGCTGAACAACCTGAAGAGTCTCCCCCTCGAAAAAAGACTCTGGCTTCACAAGTGGCAAAAGACACAAGCATCAAGCGCCAGCTTCTGGTTGCCATTGCTGAAGATGTTCCTGAAAACTACACCAACATTCAGAAGATCCTTGACTTAATCCATCCTGATAAAGTTGACTTTCTCCTCTCCTGCGACTTAAAACTGGCCAGCATTGTATGTGGCATTCAGTCCCATTTCTGCTCACATCCCTGCACTTGGTGTGATGTCACTGCGACAGTGTCTTGATGCCTTTCAAGTAAAAATTACATTCCTTCTTTACGTGGAAAATTTATAACAGTCTTAATTTTTGACTATTTCAGTTACCAATTCAAACAATAATAAATGTTTCTTGATACGAGATCTAACCTTTATTCTTTCATTAATGTCAATTTAATAGAAAAATTGGAAAAATAAAATTGTTCTTGTGTTTCAGGTACATGGGCAAGATCCAAAACAAGCACGACTGTTCAAGAATGTCATTCACTTGCCACTCTTCGACAAACCAGACGGCTCTTTGGTCATCACCTTCATAGCAACCATGGAGCTCCACCTCCTCCTTGGTGTGGTCAATCACCTCTTCAAGGCCTTGAAAGAGGCTTGGCTAATAGCTTATGATTGGCCAGGATCACTGCACATCAAGAGCCAGCCTTTCCATGGTGTCCAGTTTGCTGGCAATGAATGTCGTAAGCTTCTGAGGAATGTAGATGTGCTGAGGCAACTGGCTGAGCAGGTACTTTTTAAGTTTTACAACTTACCTTATGCTAATCTCTTCAGAAGTACATGGTATAGTGTTTTGTTTCTGTTTTTTTTTACTAAATTTGAGCATTTCTTTATACAGGATTGTGCCTTATTTTGGCATCATTGACACTCTTCAAAAGTTTGATGCTATAGTGTCCTCCTGCTTTGGCAGCACCCTTGATCCTCACTTCGCTTCAAAGATTCAGGCCTTCAGAGCATTATACCTTTCTCTCCAAGGGGTCAGTGTCACCCCAAAAGTTCACGCAGTGTTCTTCCATGTGGAAGACTTTATTCTGTTGAAAAAAAAATCACTTGGCAAACCACTGAGGCACTGCATCACAGCTTCAAATATCATTGGGAAAGATACAAAAGGCCCAACAACCATCCAGAGTATGCAAAATGGCTCAAAACATGCATGGTTGACTTCAACAGCAAGAGTGTCTAAAGTCATCAAGAGTTTATAATCTGTTTGGCTTGATTTAGGAATCCTTTTTAAAGATTATTGTGTACACATTCATCTTAGTATCCATATCTAAAGAGTGCTTGAGTAGAATTTGTTTAGATATGCTGTAAAAATGCAAAAAGATTCAGAGTTGTCATTTCATGATTTTAAGGAATAAATGAAAAAATTCAAACTGATTTTTTTTTCTCGGACGGTCACAAAAGATTTCATTTTTTGCATTTTTGAGAACAGTAATGTGGGAGGATCATTCCCTCCAAAGGATTTTTTCGGAGTCTTCTGTGATAGTTTCTCATGATTCCCGGAACGTGTGTATTTGGATAAAGCATTTCCTTCATACACAGAATATCCGTGGTTTGAATCCCACCGCTACCTAATATATATATATTTTACCACTGCTTATACATTTGCTTTGTAACCCTTTATCTTTTCTTTCTGAAAAATCTTTCTGTTATACGTTTTTGAATGATACACATCTCTTAATGTTCAGATTTCTTTTACCATTTAAGCTTTTCAGTGTATTTTCTAAGTAAAGTGCACATACACATATACACTTATATACCTAGTTTTTAACCTTCAATTATGCTATGTCATCTACACTTTTTTCACATAGCCTCAATTGTTTCATATTACCTTCTTATTCCTGTAGGTTTTTTATCCCCATTCTCTTAGCGCTTTGTAATTTTGGATACTTATTGCTTTTTAAAGTTCGACTTTTAGTTCTATCTGCCCCATCCCTTTTGGTCTACTATGTTATTGGTGAAATAATTATTGATATTATCAATAATTATTTCACCAATAACATAAGAATTATTATCAATAATTATTTATTGACATAAATAATTATTGATAATAAATCTTCTATTTATTTAAATATTTTATTTTATTATTTTATTTATCTATGTTTTGCAAAAAAAATCTTTTGAAGTACAAAATTTAATAACATTCACCTTAAAAAGCGAATATAATAACAATACACAAATTAATTAAATTTTTTTTTCTATTTAAATTTATTTTAATTTCCTATTTTGTTAGTTTTGCTTTCTTTGTTTTTGAAACAGTCTTTTCCGCGAAGTATTGAAATGCCTAATATAATAAAACATGCAAAGTTGTCTAATTAAAAAACTTTTTCGCGGACAAACGACAAATAACCGCAAGTGTCTCCTGGAAAGGCTTGATGATGATAATGACAAAATATAAATCATACAATTTTATTGTTGTCATCAGACAACAATAAAATTGTATGATTTATATTTTGTTCTGCTTTTTTTTAGGAAAAATTTAAGAGTCACAAAAACTGTAGATATAACGGTATGGTTATTTTATAAATTGTTGTTGATGTGATGTCATGCAGTTGTAATTACAATATTAAATGGTTCTTTCAAATTTGATAATTTTTGGAGAAAACAAATAATCTTTTTGATCAAACAAAAGTTTTATTTATTTTAAATTATTTATATAGAATAGTTTGCTCATCATTATGTGCTTTATATCAACACCAGTAACATTTATCCACATCAGATCATTGCACTACATCGGTACTTTCATTAATTTGTGTTAAATAAGTAATATTCTCTAAACCACATATACTTGGTTGTTGGTGTTGTAGACTGCCCTGGTCCCTTATTGGTATGAAGTATGCTAAGCACATAAGTGTAAATGATGTAAATGTTAATGTGACAAATCTATGTTTTGCAAAAAAAAATCTTTTGAAGTACAAAATTTATTCAAATTTACTCAAAAAAATTTTAACGAAGAATAGCTTGGAACAAAAAAGTATATATATATATATATATATAAGTTATACCACTTGATTTGAATGGCTTTATTGCCATTAAAGTTTAATTGTTTGTAATATTATTATGAAATTATGTAATCAGTTGTGCATCTGGGATTAATAAAAACCATTTTTTAATGATAACAAGAAATGGTTTACTTGAACTTTTTAGATTTTTTTCTGGATCTTTGATTTCACTATGTTGTTACAAAATAAATATATTGTTTATAAGCAAAACAAATTATAAAGAGCATTTAGAAGTTTACAAAAAGCACTTTTCATAATTTTAGCAAAACATATGTGCAGTATGAAGAAACATTTGAAATAAACACAGTTTAAAATATTAACATTCAGGGCAGTATTTAATGCCTATGGCATCACACTTGTTTGGTTTTTAGGAGTTTCTATAATGCCATTTTTGTATTTAAATTTGTTGTTATAGAAGGGTTGTTACAATAACTTAGAAGTTATTGCAATTACTCTTTACGATAAATTGCATTAAAATTGAAAAAGCTAGTTTTTATAATTAGAAATCTTTAACAATGTAAGTTAGAGTTTTACATCAATTAAATATTGTATAATTGATGTAAATGAAAACAACTGTAACCACTAAGCAGTCAAATTTTTAAGTTCATTGTTAATTTATACAGATATACAGTTATGAAAGGAGTTACAAAATCATTATAATTCTTACCTAATAGATAATGAAAATTGGTCATTTTACATTATGCATTCTAATTGCAAAACTCCTAAACTATTCAGCAAAGTTTTTTTTAAATATTTAGTAATATTACTTCTAATTTAGTAATTACCAATAACTGATAACACACTGCATTATGTTAATTACTATTAATACCTGGAGACGCACTGTGTTACTTTAACAACTGAAGACAGATAGTGTTATGCTATCTTGGAAACACGCTGTTAACACATTACGTTTTTAAAAGTGCCTGATAGTGCAGAGCACTTTGATTTATTTAGAAAAAGAATTGCAAGTAGTTGATTGTTGTACTAAAAATGTACCTAACTGAAGTACAGTTGGTCATTAAATGTGCCAGTTATATATAGTAATATAGCCAAATGCTATATATGCATATTATATATGCTAATTATTTTGATGGTGGTTTTTAAAAATATTCAACCAAAACTCTGATCATCACAAAAAAAAGTTTTCAGAAAAAAAAAGAAAATTTTTGTAATTTGAACATTTACTTTTAATGTTTGATCGAGCTATGGAAAAACATTTGAAAGGGGCAAATGACAATCCAAATTAAACACATAGTTAAGTAAAGAGGATTGATTAGTAAATAATTCAGTTGGCAAAGTGACTAATAAAATAATTTTAAAGACGAAGTTAAGATTAAATAGAAAAAGCAAAAGACAATAATAGACTAAGTACTTTATCATTGTAGGCTGTACTCCAGATAATAGCAACAAAACAATGTTATTAACATCACTTCAACATTGAAAAACATTCAAATGACCAGAGGGTTTGTGTCACAGTTTAAGAAAGTAAATTTGACAATTTATAGAATTGCTTAATATGCTGAAACAATACAATTACATTTAAATTTAAATTATCAAATAAGTTACTAAATTATTAGGTTTGAAGTGTTTCATTTATAGTTACAAAAAAGATATTATTTATTTTCTAAAAAAGTCATTTGTAATAATTTATTATTCGAAATGATTTGTTTTTTTATTGATAAAATGGCTTTTAATTTGTTCTCACGCACAAAATAATTTTTCATGATAAAATGGTGGGATTTGCCACACATGAAGTAAACTCTTTTTTAATCAGGTGCAAAAAATTAAAAACCCTCTTCTCTTGCTGTAAGCCAGATAAAAATGTTAAATCTAAAGCTGTTCAAGATAATTGCATTTGCACTTTTTTTTTTCAACAACTATGGCATGGTTAGTATTTGTTTATATTTGTTTGCCAAATTTGTTTGTATCTGTTTGCCAAACTGCTTTCAAAGCTACTTTTAAAAGGACAGCAAGTCAAAACACATCTTGTTTTCAGATATAAAGAAAATACTGAAAACTTTTTTTATTTTCATAAAAAAAACCCAGTCATCTTATTTTTAAACATATTTCTGTTGTTGTTTTTTTTCAATTAAAAAAGTAATAATAAGGTAATTAATATTGACCTTGTCTAAAAGAGAAAAACCATCACTTTAAGAAGCATGAATAAATAAATATAATGATGAATAATAAATAACGAAAAATAAGTAAAATGATGAAATTATTCCATACAAAGACCGATAAGAGAATTATAGCGGTAGTGAATAGAATTAGAAGTAATCTTAACAAATACTAATTTTGCTATAAATTGGGTATATGTTTTCCATGAGAGGTCACTAGTGAAAGATAATTTGTTAAGACATAAAAGAAAAGACTCGGTCAGACTCATTAACATTATTGTCAATGGTTAGCAGTAACAAATCCTAACATTTTTAAGCAAGATTTGGCCCTATAATGCAAAACTACCAGACAAAGGTCTGAACTATCAAAAAAATCATAAAATCAAGTTTATCTAATTTAGTGGCAAGATGGAGTAAAAATATAAAAAATGTCCTGTACAAAAAAAACATGTACAATTAAAGATGGTAAAAATCATGTAAAAATAACTTTCAAAACAATACCATAACATTATTTTTTTTTATAGGAGTCTGCAGGATAATGTAAAGACAATAAAACTTAAAAATTCCCCAAAAAAAAAATTTCAGTCTAGCCATATGTCAATATGAATCACTAATTCTAAGCAGTGAAAGTTATCAAAAGAAGAAGTTTAGGGAAATCAAGCTCTGACTTGAAGAAGAAAAGATTAGAGAGAAAAGTTAGATAAAAAGATTTTTGCAAATATTTTATATTACTCTCAGGTGAGTTAATAAAATAAGATTCATAAATAAGATGGAATGCTTTTGGTAATAATAGTTAAATATTCTTCTGAAGTTTCTAACATTTGAATTGAAATTCAAATGTTAGAAACTTGAAAAAAAACAAGATTTAGTTATCTTAGAATATTGGCTCATTCTTTTTTTTTTTTAGCAATACTTTTTTGCATTGATTTTTTGCAATGATTAAAAGACATCTGCTTTCAGAAGAGTTGTTCAAGTGAAAAAAAGGATTACAGTTATAAATAGGACAATAACCTAAGTGGGAATTTCATAACTGCAAATCTGCATAAGTGCAAACTGGTACTTAGTAGAGTTTAGGCAACTGCTTCTCACTTACGCAAGTTTACATTTTAGCAGATATACACTTGCACCTAATCAACCTTATTTTGAAAAAAACAGCTGCAAAAAAAGTTATGGGTTAGGTTTAGACTTAAAACCCAAATTAAAAAATAAATTAGGTTATAAATGAAATCAAAAAAAATGTAAAATGATGTAAAAAATTTAAGTATACTAAGTAAGCTTATACGCATATATATATATATATATATATATATATATATATATATATATATATATATATATATATATATATATATATATATATATATATATATATATAATATATATATATATATTTATATATATATGTATGTATGTATATATATATATATATAAATATATATATATATGTGTGTATATAAATATATATATATATATATATATATATTTATATATATATATATATATATATATACATATACATATATATATATATATATATATATATATATATATATATATATATATATATATATATATATATATATATATATATATATATATATATATATAAATATTAGGGCTGTCCAGAAATTATTACACAACCCAGAACATAGCCTAGTGAAGTTTTTCCCATTATACTATCAATTCTTTATTGAAAAACATTTTTTACAGATTTATTTAAAGTCTTCTAGGGGTTGCTCAAAGCTCTTGAACATTTTAAGTAAATTTTAACAGAAAATGTACAAAAATGCTATGTTATTTTTAGTATAACTGTCGAAAAATGTTGAAATTGATCAATTTAAGTTATTGATTAATTAAGTTATGGATGAGAATTGATAAGTTGATGATTATTTAAGTTATTGCGAGTATTTTTTTTTAAATTTTACACAATTTTGACCCAAATTTGACCCAAATCAAACAAATTGTATGTCATTTTCTAAAACACATAGGAAATAATGCTTTTGTTATAATAGTTATTTATTTTACCTGCATGCTATGATTGGGTACATACAATTTTGCATTTTTGTTTAGAAAAAATAGAAAATGTTGACTAGGAGTGGAAAAGAATTGAAAGTGACAAACCCAATTATACCGTCTTTGCCATTACCTTCGAGTGTTCCCGCAACTCCGTCATCTTCAAAACCTACCACTAGAACTAGTACAAATTTTTGGTTGATTGGTCAGCCATGTTCATCAATTACAGGAGCTAAGTTACCTACACGCAGGCAGGTGATGAAGTATGTTTTATATCTGAGACATGATCCTGATAGCGTTGGTAACAGTGTTAAGAATGAAGAAATTTCTTACATCGTTGCAGACAGTGTTGCAGATTTTTGGCACATGGCTCGCATCAAAACCAAAGTAAGACAAAACTGTATGTTTGATGTTCTTGGATTATGGAATGAATGGACCAGTTTAAAAAAAAATAGAAGTTGTGCCACCGACCCTGGTAACAAACGAGAAAACTTCATCTCAGAGCTTGATATGCTTTTCGACATTGGTGCTCCAGATGCAATTGATGACATAAGAAAATCTAGACTTCTATCTCAGAAACACAAAGATGATGACATTGCGTTTTATCTTGATCAGAAACATGAAAGAAAGTCTAGTATGAATGGCCAGAATAAAATTTTTGAAGCAAAGGCTTTACAGTTTCTGACCAGAATTGAACAGCAGCAACAACGACAAGAAAAAGAAACAGAAAGACTAGAGAAAAGAGCAGCTGCAGAGCTAGAAGGAAATTAATTTTTTGAAGAGTCCGCGGATGATGCACAAGTTGGTTGTACGGAAATTGATCCGGATTTTGAGCCAGATCACGTTATTGAAAAAATTATTGAAGTTTCAAGAATTTGTTACACTTCAAGTTCCCAGAAAAATTATGGAATGTGACGAGTTAACGACAGCAGCCGATCGGTTAAAGTTGTCCGACAATCAAACTACAATGATAGTTTCAGCTATATTAAAAGCAGCGGGTGGCAATCTAGACGACTTCGATGTATCCCGTTCAACTATGCGTCGAAAGCGAATGTCAAACAGACAGCACATTGCAGAAAACATAATGGAGAAAATAAAGGAAAAACCACCTCAATTTGGTGCCATGCACTGGGATGGAAAGTTACTGCAGGACTCTCTTGGTGATAAGTTTGAACGTCTAGCAATTCTTCTGTCAGGTTCACCAGAATTTTCATCGGGAAAATTGCTGGGTGTGCCACAACTAGGAGATTCTAAAGGACAAACTCAAGCTGATGCCTCATATAATCTCTTAGAAGCATGGGGATTAAAAGAATCAGTTGTCGCTTTGGTATTTGATACTACAGCAAGCAACAGTGGGGTCCATAAGGGTGCAGCTAAACTTATCGAAGAACTTGTTGATAAAAAGCTATTTTATCTTGCTTGTTGTCACCATATCCTTGAACTTGTAGCTAGCGCTGTTTGGAAATCACTGTTTGGTGAAATCAGAGGACCAGAAAACAAAATGTTTGCTACCTTCAAAGAGGCATGGTCAGGTCTCGATAAGCAATCACCTATCCAGTTGCTGAAAATTGAAAATCCATGGTTGTTGGAAGTTAAAGAACGAGTCATTGAAAATTTAAAAATGCTGCTCAATAGCAAGGAATCATCTGTGTTTCCTCGGGATGACTACCGAGAGTGCGCAGAAAATAATCTTATTGTTCTGGGTGAAACACCACCTCGTGGTACCCATTTCCTCAAACCTGAAGCCATACATCAGGCTCGTTGGATGGCTTGCAACATATATGCTGGGAAGATGTTCATGTTTTCAAAAGCAATGAAATACGACAAGGAAACTGTGATTAAACTGGAACGTATAAACAGATTCTTGGCTCTTTTTTACACTTCAGCATGGATGCAAGCCAGTATTGGAGCCGATGCTCCCGTAAACGATCTAGAACTCATTCATGACATGATGGATTTCCACAATGTAGACAGAGAAATTGCAGATGTTGTGGTAGCCAAACTAAACAACCATCGATGGTACCTCACTGAAGAAGTTGTTCCTTTTGCTTTATTTAGTCATCATCCTAAAATGAGTGACCATGTTAAGCAAGAAATAGCAAACAAATTGTGGACAATAGCAGTGCCTGAAAACTTCCGAATGGGTAAACCAATCTTCAGACAAATCAAACGCAACACAACATTGAAGAGTCTGTTAGGACCAGAGTCACATATGTTGTTCCAGAATCTCAACATCAGAAGAGATTAGCTTGCTAAACCAGTGAATCAATGGGCAGCAGATGAAGACTTCCAAGTTGCTAAAAAGTTTGTTCGAACAGTAAAAGTTGTCAACGATGCTGCCGAACGAGGGGTCAAACTAATCTCAGATTTTGCAACAATAATAACAACAGATGAACAACAGAGAGCATGGCTATTGCAAGGTGTGGAACAACATCGGAAGCTGTTTCCAAGTTTTGACAAAAAAACACTAAACATTTGAAACTAATAACTTGAACTTACTAACTTGAAGGGACAATTTCGACATTTTTCCTCATTTTGGACCTTAAAAACTATGAAAATATTGAATTATTTTCCAGAAATATATGTAGAACGTAAACAAACATGCACAAGTTGTGCATCATATTACTACTATATAAAAAATAACAATTTCCATAATTACTTTAATAAATTTAATTGAGTAAGAAAAAGTAAGAACAAAAGTAAGATAGCGTTTTAATACATTTTCTGTTATATTTTAGTTAAAATGTTCAAGACCTTTGAGCAACCCCTAGAAGACTTAAAATAAATCTGTAAAAAATGTTTTTCAATAAAGAATTGATAGTATAATGGGAAAAACTTCACTAGGCTATGTTCTGGGTTGTGTAATAATTTCTGGACAGCCCTAATATATATATATATATATATATATATATATATATATATATATATATATATATATATATATATATATATATATATATATATATATATATATATATACACACACATACATACAGACATACATGCATATGTATACATACACATTTAGCCACTATGTATTCAATATATATTTAATCATCTTCAATGATGATAATTTATTTTTCATTTACATCATTATCAATGGTTGTTCTTCTAGATATTGTTGGACATCAAAAAGATATTTTAGTGCGTTTTAAATCTGTGTTAGATGGAAGTCCAGCAGATGTTTTTAAAGTATGTTTTAAATATACAAATAATATTTTACTGTGTGAAGCTTTAATAGTCATAATACTTTATAGTTAATTTTTTTATTATTTGTAATTCTTGCAACATTTAAAATTTTTTTATTTTATCAATGCACAATAAAAATTGTTTTAAATCTAATCAAATTATGTTTCATGAAAGCAATATTTCTAAATACCAGAATTTTCATAACAGTCTTTAAAGGGGTTTAAAAATTGTTCAGATTGAAAATTGTTTCATTCAAGACTATCAAATCTAAACAGCAAGGCTTGAAATGGCACAATCAAATGGAAGATGGAGGCTGACTAAAAACACTTTATTTTCAGCAAAAAAAATCATAACATAAATATCTCAATATTTCCAGCTCAATTAAAAAATTAAAATTATTTATCTATTTAAATTGCACCTTTAATACTTTTTGTAATCAAGTTTTTTCTACTTTAAAGCAGCCAGTTTTGTATATAAATTTATAAGATCTATTGAAAAAGCAAAAAGTATAATAAACTGATGATCTTGACTGATTTTAAGTCAAGTTAATTTTATCTATCAAATTCTTCAATCAAATCTTTTAATATGTTAATTTTTTAATGTTGCATCTGCTTTTATTGAAGTTTTTATTCTATTTCTATGGTTTTTAGCACATTTCTGTTGTTTTGAAAAAATGTTGACAATTGTCTTTATTAGAGATGTGACACGTTTTTTTGGTTCTTGTTTTTTTGGTTTTTTGGTCGTTTTTTTGGGGGGCAAAATGCAGGGGTCCAGTTTTTTGTTTTTTTTTGTGAAATATTTAAAAGTTCATTGTTAAAATCACTAAATTTAACTTTAATGGCAATATCTGATCATATTTTAATTTATGATTTAAATAGGACAATTAATATTGAAAATAACTGAAATTATTTTTATTTTGGTATGCTTTAACCCTTTCAGGCCCAAGGTATGACAATTACCTGCATTTTAAAAATCTTCTAAAGATTTTATATACTATAGGCACCGTTAGCATAAAATCAAATTTTTCCTTGCCATGGAAACTATAACGGGACAGATATGTCCCGATAGGCAAAATAGAAGTAAAATATGTTTATATATATATATATATATATATATATATATATATATATATATATATATATATATATATATATATATATATATATATATTACATTAACACATGAGCTGTATTTAGTTAGACTGTCTGTGTAGGCGTAGAGTAAAACTGGGTGGCTAAGTAAGATTAGGTGAGTGGTGGTGTTGGGTGTAAGGGTGATATTAAATGGGTGCTTTTTTGGTGAAAACCATTTTAGGGCCATGTAGAATTTCTTACCCCGGTAAAATAATTATAAAAGAAATATTTCTATATAAAACAAATGACTTTGTATATTACATATGATACTCTCTAAAACAATTTCTTTTAACATTAATGCATAAATAAACTTTGCATGTGCTGCACTTGATGAAAGGTCGTGCTTCAATTTTATTTTTGAAGCATACTACGCACCTTCCTCGACTTGAACTATGCTCTGGCCAATGGATGCCAAGATTTTCCTTCTGAATTGATACTGGAATAGAAAAATTTGATTTTTTTCTTTTGTTAGTAGACAACTCGCGTGATCGAGTTGATGAAATTGGTCACCTAATTTTTGGTGGTTTACCTATTGTTACCAATGATTGTGCCACTAATCTTCGAAAATTGAGAAAACTGATATTATCTTTTAATTTCTTGTAGACAACATAAGCATTGCAAACAGTTCTATCAATTAGACCAAAAAGAATGCGGTGCCACCACTTTAGAGATTTCCTGGATGTGCCATAAAGAGAACAAAGCATATCAGCTTTGTTGACACCCCCCATATAAATGTTATAGTCTTTTACCACCTGAGGACATGAGATCATCACAATACTGCCATCTTTATTTTTTCGTTTGATCTCTGTTTTTTCAGTGCCATGAAAGTTAGATATGATATGCACTGGTCTATTATCCATCCATTTATAAATGACACTGTTATCTGTCAAAACTTTGTAATCAAAGCCTCCCTCTTTAAATCTTAATCTTTACATAAATTTAATTTAATAAAAGGCAGATACTTTCTATCGATACGCAAAGTTCCACAACACATAACATGATGTGAAAATAAATACTCCATGAGTGGAACAGATGTGAAGTAGCTGTCGATGTAAACTTTGTTTCCTTGTAAAGACTTCGTCATTTGATAAACAACTTTATCACCTAATCCAAAATACTTTAGCATTGTATGATCAGTAAATTTATTGTTCTTTCCGTGATATATTTCAAATTTAAAAAGGTATCCATCCAATCAGCTATCAACCAAAGCTTGTATCTCCTTTTAATTGGTTTCTTAGGGTTATATTGTTTTAAAGAACTACGACCCTTAAAAAGTATCATGCTCTCATCAATACTAAGATAACACAATACATTGTATAATTTGGTAAAGTTGTTATTCAAACTGTCTATCAATGGACATAACTTATATAATTTATCTGTATTGTCAGCTGGTATTGCAATGTTGTTGTTTAAATGTGTATTTGAAAGTACTTGAATAAACCTAATTTGTGGAATGATATCTGAAACAAATGGCACTGTCAAATTGGTTTGATTACTCCAGTAGTTTCTCCAGGAAGGAAGCTTATGATACCCCATCACCATATTGATTCCGATGAAAGCATACAAATCATTTTTTGTTAGCACTGGAACTTTTTTCTGTGACTGATGTAAATACAAGTTACTCTGATAAGTAATAGATTTCATAATTTCATCGTCAAAGTATTTCAAAAAATAATCTACTGGGTTTTTGCATTCATCAAAATTAACATTTACAGGACCTGTACATGAACAAATGATTCAAAATTATTTTGACTTATCATTACTAATCATTAATTTATACAATTAATTTAATCATCTTGCTCAGCTTGAATTCGGTCTACTAATACAAAATCTTCATCCTCTGTATCTGATGATTCCAGATCACTGTTATTTTGCTATTGGAATAACTTCTAAGATAATATTCGCAACTTCAGCAGCAGAGTAATATCTTTTTGACTCATTTTTTATTTTTTCACTAAAAGATAGCAACAAATAAGCATTTTATACAAAAAAGACTTCGAAAAGCCTGATAATACAATACAAGAATGGTAATGCAGATATAAAGTCTGTATTATTTTTATTCTACTAAGATTAAATAATATATAAAAAAAGTTTCAAAGGTATAGCATGATCCTTTACAGAACTACATATTATAATGTAGCTTATTAAATCTAAGCAACATTTTTTGGTTGTCACTGTTTTATGAATTAAAAAAATAACCTCAAAAAACCTGTGAATGAGACAAAAAGTTGTTTGGAAGTATTGCTTAACTATGTGACAAGCGTTTTGATTAATTTTTATACAGATATGAACAAAAGCTGAACCTCTATATAGTTTTAAATGAACCGCAACATATATGTCCTGTCGGGCGGGAAAGGGTTAAGGTTAACACAGTTGAAGCAGTCCTGTATAAAAACTTCTTTAAAATTTTATCCTTATTGGTTTTAGTGTTATATATTGATACAATAAACATTGTTTATTTACATTTATTACACTTAATTAGATTTAACAATTGATGAATAAGACTTAGCTGAATGACAGGTCAAGCAAGAATGAGTTTTTTTTGATGGAACTAGAGATGATAACTCTTTTTAGCTGCAACCATGATAGAATTTGTAGAAAAGAGAAACAGATGCAACTTTACGAAAATCGGAAAGAGGCTCAAGCTTAGCAGTTCAAACTATGTTAACAATGCGTTTTTGGACCTTGTTTAGAAGAAAAAGAGCATCATGAGAAGAGCCAACCCAAATATGACAACAGTATTCCATACAGGGGCAAACAAAAGATTTGTAGAGGGAGAGTATGAAATCAAGGGTAAGAAAATGACGATCGTGATAAAGGGATGCTAATTTAGCAATAGATTTTATATTTTGTTTACACGAAAGGTCAGTAGTAAACGATAATCCAAGAAGATGTAAAAAAGAAGACTCACTAAGAGGGTTGCCAATTATTAATATATGAATGTCGACAGTATTGTGGTAGTTGTTTGCAGTGAATAACTGAATTTTGTAGGAGTTAAAATTTATAAGCCAAAGTTTGTGAGCCCCAATCTGTTACAGAAGTGAGATCAAATTTAAGATCGGCTGCTTGTTCTAAGCAATCAAAAAGAGAAGACTTTTTGTCATGACAGGAGTAAAAAGTTGAGTCATCAGCAAAACTTTAAATGTAAGGTTGTCAGGAAGATCAATAATGTAGATAAGAGACAAAACAGGACCAAGGATAAAACCTTGAGAAACTCAAGAAGTTACTGGAAATAAATAAGACTGTAGGCCTTCGAGGATAATTTTAATAAAGCGGTTAAAAAGAAATGAGTTGATTATCTCAGATACACAATTTGAAACCAGCTCATGGAGAAGACCAGCATGCCAAACTTTGTTAAAAGCTTTATATATATACAGTAGGGTGTCCCAAAAAACAACATTTTTAAAAAATATATGCAGAGATCCCCTTAATGTGTTCTATCTAATACAAAAACACTAGATTTAAAATTTTTTTGAATAAAAAATATTTTAAGGGGTCCCTCAAGACCCTGGAATATTTAATGTGTCCCTAATATTTTCAAAAAAAAAAATTTTCAAAAATATGTCAACCTGGTACCCAAATGAAGCGAAATTATATAAAAATTTCAAAAATAATATAGATTTCAAATATAGAATTGTTATTTTTGGTTTTATTAGATGAAAAATTTTGTTTTTTAACAAAAAACAAAAAAATGCATTTTTTATGTATTTTTATGACAATTTTGATAAATAAATTAAAATTTTTCCAAATTAAATATTATTTTTGAAATTTTTATATAATTTTGCTTCATTTGAGTACCAGGTTGACATACTTTTAAAAAAACTTTTTTTTTGAAAATATTAGGGACCCATTAAATATTCCAGGCTCTTGAGGGACCCCTTGAAATATTTTTTATTCAAAAAAATTTTAAATCTAGTGTTTTTGTATTAGATAAAGCACATTAAGGGGGTCTCTGCATATATTTTTCAAAAATGTTGTTTTTTGGGACACCCTTATATACAGTACTGTGGATAAGTTTTAGGCCACTTACATTTTTTCAAAAAGTCCTGGAGAATTCTTCTCTAATATTTAAGTTTGTAGTTCTAAATTATAAACTTATTAAAACATATGTATTTCACACAAAATATGGAAAAATTACAAATTTTTTAATGCCAAATTTCATAAAAAACTCCTAATATTTACTATGTCCTCCTTTTGCCTCAATCCCAGTCAATATTTGCCAGGGAATAGATTCATACAAGTTAGTTATAAAATCCTGGGGTATGTTGTACCATTCTCTTTGAAGTACTTCAAAACATTCTTCAGCATTTTGGGGAACATGTTCAACCTTCTTTCTGTCCAGGTAATCCCAAATATGCTCAATTATATTCAAAACTAGACTCTGGGGAGGCCATGTCATCAATTCCAGTACTCCTTTCTCTGCCATTTCATTTGAATATTTTTTTGCCACTAGGAAACAATCTTTTGGGTCATTGTCCTGCTGCAGAATAAAATTATGACCTATTAGTTTCATTACGGAAGATACAGCATGGTGCCTTAGGATATCCACATAACGTTCCCCGGTGAGTCACCCCTCTATTTTGATCAAATCATATACTCCAGATGAAGATAAACAGTCCCAAACTTGTAAAGAGCCTCCTCTGTGTTTAATAGTAGGGTTTAAACACTCGGGCTGATAGACTTCTTCAATTCTTCTTCAAACATATTGGTTTCCTTTTGTTCCAAAAATTTCGAATTTAGACTCATTGGTGTAGAGAACCCGATTAAACATTTTCTGGGCCCAATCTTTGTGTTGTTTTGCATATTTAAGTCGTTTTTCTTTATTGCCACACCATAATAATGGTTTTCGAATTGCGACACACCCTCTTAATCCCAATTTAAGTAGGTACTGTTGAATAAAAGAAGAGCTGACATTTTCCCCAGTTGCTGTGTTAATGTCTTTTGCCAACTCGGTTGATGCTTTTTTTGTATTTCTTAAAGATAGGATTTTTAAATATTTATTGTCATCTTTTGTTAGCCTAGGAGGTCTACCACTTTTCTTTCTATTTCAAGGGAGCCAGTTTCTCTGATTTCTGTAACAGCATTCTTCGAATATCCTGTTTTGGATGTAGTTGTTATGACACATCGTTTTAATAAATAAATAAACAAATCCCTCATGTTTCCTCATCAATTTTGTTTATTTATTTAAAATAATATATAGAAAAATACGTCTAATTATACAAGTGGTCTAAAACTTATTCACAGTACTGTATATATATATGTATATATATATATATTTTTTTTTTGTTCTTTATTACAATATTTATAATACAGATACAAAAATATATATAAAAAAAAGAAAAGTTAAAAAGTCAAGATATCATTAAGAAATAAATAAAAAATTCAAATATAAAGAACGTGGATGCTCAAAGAAGACCATCAGGTCTTGTCACAGAGAAACCACTATTGAAAATATTAGAACGTTTTTTTTTTAATTTTTTTTATTTTTTAATAGTTATTTCCTTTTGTTATGGTGTTTACGGTTTGCATCAATCAAATTACTATGTCTTCCGAACAGCTGACTCAAGCGAACAATGATGTCCATAATTTAGTAGATAAATCACTTGCGCATACTGAATCTAATTTAACAAAAATAATCACTGAATCTTAATTTTCGCTATATATTATTTACTGAATATAATCAATATAATTTCATTTCGTTTCCAATAAATCACTGAATATAATCAATATAATTTCATTTCATTTCCAGATTGAATATAATGCATTTCCAGATTGTTCAAAAAGTTGTGCAAAAGGACCTAGATAGCCATACAATGGTTATCGCTGTGTGTTAAGCCAAATTACCATGTTTCCGTTTACGCTTCTGACAACTTTTTTTTTCTTTTTTTTTTTTTTTATTATTATTATTATCATTTTCGATGTTTTTATTCTCAATATTTATTTATTTTTGTTCAATTTATTTTATTACAAAATTAAATTTGATAGTAAAATTATATAAAGTTCACAATATAATATTAAAAATTAAAATAAAAATAAACATAAACAATATTACATAATAAACATAAACAATATTAAAAATAAACATAAACAGTATTACAATAGAAGAGTTCTAAAAATTAAAAACTAAAACATGTTAAATAATTCACTAAAACTAAACATGTTAAATGATTGCTTGTTGATAAAAAAAACAAACAAAAAAAATAAATAAAAAAGAATATGCATTAAATATGCATTAAATATATACATATGCTAATATAGATAAGGGATTTTCAAAAATTTAAAAGTAGATTAGTATATTTTCAGTTTAAATATGAGTTTTTTAAGATTTTGTTTAAAAGAATCAAAATAACATTCTTGAGAAAAATCTTTAGAAGTATTTAGAACTATACTATTCCATAAAAATGGTCCGCGAAATGAAATAAAAAATTTTCCAAATTTAGTTTAAAAAAATGGTTGTCGAATTAAATTATCGTTCCTTAAAATATATTTATTTCTATTTCTTTGTAAATATATGTAACAAAAAGAAATGGGTGATAGGTGGGTCTTGCATTTATACATAAAACAAAGAATGTTAAAAACATTTAACTCATATATATTGAGTGCTTTCATATCATATAAAAGAGGCTTAGCGTGAGCAAAACGGTCCTTAAAATTTATAAGGCGTGCTATGTGCTTCTGTTGCCGATAGAGAGGTTTAAGTTTACTATTATAAGTGATACCCCAAGCAATGTTTGCATAATTAATATGGCAATGAATTAACAAATAATATAATTAAATTAAGGTATGTTTTATCAAGAACATTTCTTATATTGTATAAAATGCCTATACTCTTTGAAATTTTTATTGCATAAGTTAGCAATGTGGCTTTTCCAATTAAGATTTTCATCAATATATACATCTAAAAATCTTGTCACTAGAACTCTTTTAATAATTATATTATCAATAAAAAGAAAAGGTAAGTTGCTTGGCAGCTGGCACTTTTTGCTATAAGGATGAAAATCCATTTAGTTTTATCAATATTTAATGATAGTTTGTTTAATCTAAACCATTCGGAAATTTTGGCTAGTTCAATGTTCATGTTGCTAAAAAGTGTAAAAATGTTTTTATGAGAAAGGAATAAGTTAAAATCATCAGCAAACATAATTGTCATTTGGTTAGAAGCTTTAGGTAGATCATTAATATATATTAGAAATAGAAGGGGTCCTAATATGGATCCTTGAGGAACTCCACATGAAATATTTAAGAAATTAGATGATACGTTATCATCCGCATAAACAAATTATTTCGATTATTTAGGTAACTTTTAAGCCAAATTAATATATTTCTAGTAATTCTATACCACTCTAACTTTTTAAAAAGAATTTTGTGATCAATAGTATCAAAAGCTTTTGCCAAGTCAATGAAAACACTTAAGGTAAATTGAGAATTTTCAAATGAGTCAGATATATTTCTTGTA
Source organism: Hydra vulgaris (assembly GCF_038396675.1). NCBI lineage: Eukaryota > Metazoa > Cnidaria > Hydrozoa > Anthoathecata > Hydridae > Hydra > Hydra vulgaris. Next base: position 21,204,150 of record NC_088925.1, read on the forward strand.
AATTGTAAAATGGCATGTTCAGTGGAATTGTTTTTTTGGAATCCATATTGATTGCTGAATTATAAATTGTTTATAGTAAGATGATTATAAATTTTATTGTACAATATTCATTCTAAAATTTTAAAGAATACAAAAAGTAGTGAAATTGGATGATAGTTACTTATAATCTGAATGTCACCAGCTTATAATATTGGTTTTTGACTTTTGCTAATTTTAGAGCTTGTGGAAAAATCCCCTGATTAATTGATATTGAAAAAATCTTAAAGAGTATATCTTTTAAAACCTCAAATGAACTTATAATAATGTTGCTGTTAATACCATCAGGGCCTACTGCTTTGTTAGATTTCAACATTTTAAATGCAATTTTAAACTCTTGAAAAGATAATTCAAAAGAGTTCAAGTAAGAGTTTAGAGGAAAACATAGATCAATCATTAAACTGTTTGCTTTCGGAATGTTTTTTGCAAAATTTGATCCTACAGACTCAAAATATTTATTAAACTCTTCCGTAATTTGCTTTTATCATATAAAAATTCATTAATTTATGTTAATAATTAATTATGTTATGTTAATATATTATGTTAATAAATTATGTTATGTTAATATATTATGTTAATAATAAATTATGTTATGTTAATATATAAATTATTTAATGTTTTTTTCAAATAAAGCATTTATCTTATAATAAAAATATATTATTTTTTATATGAAAAAACACCACCATCTGCAATTGATCTCAATTTTGCTCCGACGCCTTTCATATACGACTGTAAAAAGTTTAAATCAATTTCTTGTAGTTTTAGTTTAATGCGATCAATCAAAACTTGCTCTGTTGAAGCTTGAAGCTTGCCAATCTTCCTCGTTAACCTTCTGTGCCAAATGTCCCCAAAATATTTCAATTGGTCGGGCTTGAGGCACATTTGGGGGATTGGATTCTTTATCAACGTAATAGACATATTGGTCCATCCAATTTAGAGAATCTTTAGAATAATGAGAACTTACTAAATCTGGCCAAAATAAATAGTTAAAGTCTTCATGATACTTGTGAAGAAATGGAAGAAGTCGTTTTTTTAAACATTTATTAATATAGATTGATGAATTGATTGCTACAGCCTTGGAAGTGCGAAACAATGGCTCGGACATACCACGGTCAGATATGGCTATCCACATTAAAAATGTTTTTGAAAATTTCTCTTTTCCTATAAAACGAACACTTTCTGGGCATGTCTTTTTGTTGTTTGTGTAGTATCCAGATTTTCCAGGCATGTTGTCCCCTGCAAAACAAAAGTATTTTTCGTCATCAATGACTAGAAGCGATTTTGTGTTATAGAGTTGGTTAACTAGTTTCCTGCTTCTTTTGTTTTATAGTGTATTTTGGAGTCTTTTCACGTTTTCTATATTTAATATTCATTTTTTTTAACTGACGACCAATTGTTGATTGACTTACACCAAATTTAATACCTATTTTTCTCTGACTGACCCCATTTCGATTGTTGACAAGTCTCGTTAATTCGGCTTTCTTTTCTCTAGTCCAGGATGTCGGACAACCAGGGTGCTTTCTATCAGAAAACGATTGAACAGTTTCAAGTCTTTTTAGGTTATCATATATTGTACTTCGAGCAAATCCTTCCTTTTTAAATGATTTACGATTTTTTTTTTTTATTATATTAGGTTTATTTACAAAAAGCATTTTTAGTCGCTTTCGAAAAGGTTCTCGTTCAGCTGCATTTAACCTCATTTTAAATAATTGTGTTTCAAATAATAAAGTTTATATTTTATAGAACGTTTATGCCTACGCATAAAACCACAAAAACTAATTATTATGGTCAAATAATGAAATTAGGATTTGTCCGATAACTTCCTCATCACCTGTTTCATGGGTATAAAAGTAGTTGCATTAATTTTGCAAAGCATTAGAGTCAGTAAAATAATTAAGACCAGGATCAGATTCCTCGCCTAATAAGATATCCATAGTTCAAAAAATATTATAAAAACTAGACTCAAAATTTAAGGTTGCATCAGAATCCATTTAATTTTTGTTTTTTCATAATCGAAATGAGATCAAAGAATTTCTTTTATAAATCCTGTGTGATTTATTTGTTATATATAACTTTAGCGTACTTACCCTTTGCCCTTAAATCTTTTGCCTCATTCAGGAGTTTTTTTTGCAATTCCAGCGTATGATCACTATAATCTTTATTTATACAAACCTTTTGAGTCTATAATTTCATCATCGTCTATTTTCCTAATATCGTGGCTTTGTCTTTGTAGTTAAGAAATCTTACTACGATATATATATATATATATATCGTAGTAAGATATATATATCATAGTAATATAATATATATATATATATATATATATATATATATATATATATATATATATATATATATATATATATATATATATATATATATATATATATATATATATATATATATACTTATATATATATATATAAGTATATATATATATATATATATATATATATATATATATATATATATATATATATATATATATATATATATATATATATATATATATATATATATATATATATAAACTAATTTAAAACATCAGATAATACGAATCAATACTAAAAATATTATATTATATGCTGATGATGCCGGTGCCTATATTCCAGCAAAAATTTCTAATAAGTTATTTAGTATTGAGAGATTTCTTATTATCTGATGTTTTAAATTAGTTTATATATATATATTGTTGTACAAGATGTAAACATTTAAATCATATATATCTTTATACCCTTTCCCCTCCCCCTCCCTCCCTCTTCTCCCACTTTATAGTTTAGATAAAAAATCAGAACTCATTTTTTTTTTTATGTGCTGTGGTTATCTTTTGGTAAATAATTTATGTCTAATTTAAGTTTAATTGTCTCATATTTAGTTCATGCTTAAACTCATTTTCTATTCAACAGGTCCCTAATATTGTTTAAAAAATGTTTAAATTAAAAAGGTCAACTTGATACTCAAATGAAGGGAAATTTTATATAAATCTATAAAATAAAAAAATTTTAAACAAAGATATCAAGAAACCTATTGAAGTTTTTCTGCAATAGATTCTAAAAATAGATTAACACAAAAGATAACCACACCACATTAAAAACATTGAGTAGTGATTTTCTATCTAAAGAGGGTTTTAAAGCACCATAATATTTATATATACATTCATCTATATATAAAGGGAAAGGATATTTTTAAATTATTGAGTGATTTATTTTTGTTCTTCTTGTTGGTAATCAATTATGATTAAGCTCTCCATACAGGGGGCAGAAATAAAACCTTAGTCGCCCATTTATTTAAACCTCTGAACCAAATTAGCAAAATTGAAAAAGTTAAATGCTTTTTTTTGCCTTAAGATGATGTCTAAAAATTGAACTTGAAAAATAAAGCATGTTAAATAATTTTGCAAGTGTTCTGATAATAGTGCAATAGGAAAATGTCTAGATTAATAAATCATGTAATTAGAAAAAAAATGCAGATAAAAAATAAATTACAAATAAATAAAATATGAATCATCAGATTAAGGTGGTCTGGGAAACTCCGTAAATAATAATAATTCAAAATTTTTAAATTTTCTTTGAAATTAAGTTTAGTATAGGGCTTTTTTTTTATAAGGGCCTACTAGCGATATATGTTTTTTTGACAAATATAACAAACAAAAAATGTAAGACTAAATTACTAGACAATATAAAAATGCTCAAATAAGTAAACAATCTCTATAGATTGCTTATTTTTTTGAGCATTTGAAGTCTGATATTAAATTTGCATGGTATTATATACTAATATATTTACATTATCAAAATTAAAATGGTAACTTTCTTATAGGGTAAGAATAGTTTCTATATAATGAGAGTATCACAGTTGTTAGTAACAAACCAAAAAATAAACATTTCCATACAGTATGCCTAGATATATAACTAACTTAAAGCTAATTTAACTTAGTTATTAAAAAATTATGTTAAATTGGTGTTTATACATCTAGTTGTGCTTTTGATGGTCATATACTGAAAATGTACTAAAATAAAGGAAACTATTCCAAAATTTATGCAAAAAAAACAACTTAAAAATTGTTTAAAAAAAGCAAAACAACACTAAAAACACCAAAAAAACAAGTTTTTTTGACCCAAAAAAGCGCCAAAAGAAAAAAAACTCTTTTTTTTTGCAACTATAGTCTTTACACATTGAATGATAGCTTGCAAAGAATCCCATCATAAAACATTGGAAAATTATAAATATACAAACTTTGTATATTTATAATTTCCTATGCATCAATATAAAATTGCAGAAAAGCAATAGTACCTTTAACTTTTTCTAGCTTTATAAGTGGGTTAATTTTCTATGTTTAACGTTTCATCATAAAGACCAAAAATTACTTATTTCACATATTGTCTTTCTGCAGGATTTCTGTGAAGCAGTTCATTTTTTTAAACAATATTGAAATGACTAAAAAAGAGTTTCTATATGAATAATTATTTGTGATCAGTTAAAAATTAACTAAGTTCAATGAATTTATGATCTCAACTGAATTGATTTAAATTTTTAAATCATCTAATGAACTGATGAACTCAAGTAAAAAGCTAGTTAACTCACAAATTTATAGACTTCTCAGTTTCTTAACATCTTTCCTCTTCTTCAAATGCTGGAACTTCTTGACTCTACCCATGGGTTTTTACTTGTGCCTCCTTAATATGCAAACTTCTCCAAAGCAACTCTTTATTGTCATCTCCTTATGAGGGTACAGCTTTAAAGCTCAGTTTAGTGATTCTGATGTTGGCTAATAGTAAGGTTTGCCAAAGACCGTGGTAGCTCTCAGAGAGGCTAGTTCAATTTACAACTGTAAAATATCAGTGTATAAACAGTGCCATGCTCCACATGAATGGTGTCCCTGTTAGTGCTTTTGGTGTGCATTGTCAAGGCAATATAAGGAGTTGTTAGTTTTGACTTTAGATTATTCAGCAGGACTGAGTCATCTACATAGCTTATTTCTTCGGATGCCATGCATCTATAAATGATTAATTTACCTAATTACTAATTTATAAGAAAATTTAACATAAAAATCCATTATACCACTTAATTGCTTCAATCTATCTTTTACAAATATTCATTGTCTTTGAAGTATCTTTTCATCAGTTGAATCTTACTGCTTGCAAAATTCGCCAGACTTGCTCTTTGTGAGACTTCCTTTGGAAGATTTTCAGCTTCTTGAAATGATTCATTATTGGCGTCCTCCACATCATTTCTGTCTCCTCTAGACAAAGGCCCCATCATGATTATATCAACATCTTCATCGTTTTCTTCAGCTTCAATGATAGCATCACACAGAAATAGATGGGCTCTAATTCTTGGGGCATAGAATGAAGCTGTTGAGCATTCCAATATATATATATATATATATATATATATATATATATATATATATATATATATATATATATATATATATATATATATATATATATATACATATATATATATATATATATATATATATATATACATACATATATATATATATATATATATATATATATATATATATATATATATATATATACATATATATATATATATATATATATATATATATATATATATACATATATATATATATATATATATATATATATATATATATATATATATATGACAAGTTGTGATTTGGTAAAAGAGATATACCCAATTAATATTTTTATTTTAAATTTTAGAATACATTATTTTATAGAGTTAAGTCTTTTAATACGGTATATCCCAAGCAGCACAGCACCTTGAACCAATGTTTGCCTAACATTTCTTGTATTGTTTTGATGTTGGGCCAACATAGCTGCTCAGGATATATGTAGCAGTTTGGTTTTCTCACCTTATATTGTGAAATTGACGTTGGGCCAACATAGCTGCTCAGGATATATGTAACAGTTTGGTTTTCGCTTCTTATATTAAAATTTTTTGATATATAATTCAAAAAAACTTTTTGTTCATTTTTGTACATTCTTCTGAAGGATGTTTTGACATGTATAATCATTTCTTTATATGATCGTGTTTAGTGTGTATATGTATATTTATATATTAATATATATATATATATATATATATATATATATATATATATATATATATATATATATATATATATATATATATACATTTATATATATATTATATATATATATATATATATATATATATATATATATATATATATATATATATATATTTAATTATTCTAGGAAAATAATTTGGGTCGCGGTTTATTAAGAATACATTGTTAAGAATACATGAGAAACATTGCTGAATTTAAGGCAATTTTCCTCAAAAAATACATTTTTTGCTTATAAAAAAACTTCTGTATTTGGGCAACACCCAAAACTTGCCCAAATATGCTCAACGTCAAAAAGCTTTGTCAAACCCGAAACCAAACTCTTAGTCAATTTAGTGGTAACCTTCTTGCATGTTCTTCCTACATCACTCGATGTGATATACTGAAGTTTCTGCAACTTTCTATTTTAGTATGATGTCAGATAGTGGATCTAAGTGAGCTCTATTAGTTATTATATATATATATATATATATATATATATATATATATATATATATATATATATATATATATATATATATATATATATATATCTATGTGTGTGTGTGTGTATATGTGAATAAATTAGTAGAAAATCACTTAACAATTTTTTATTATTTTACATGTTTCATAAAAAAAGACTTGTCAGAAATGAAGGCTCATAATGATAAACTTCAATTTATATTAAAAAAAAATTACAGGTTGTCTTAACTAGGGTAGACCGGGGCAATTTGATCGGTTTTTACTCTATGAGCTCTGTAGCCCTAACAGTACATTTTTTTTGAAAATATTAAAGTGTAGTCTTAAAGAGTATGAATTAGGGTAACTTATAAAATTTGCATTCATTTACAAAAAAAAATTCTTGGGGCCTTTCCGGGCCTTCAAAAAAAAAAAATTGCGCTAACTTACTTCACCATGGGGTAAGTTGGCGCAAATTATAAAATTGATTATTAATGCACTATTAAGTGCAAAATTAACGGAAATTTTTATACTATTAATTTTCGCAACAATTTTATCCCAAAATTTAATGTTACTTTTAGCTGGTATTAAATATTAGTCCGTATAAAAGCCAAAACAGTAGCCCACATTTTATCTGTGATAAAAAAAATTAAAAAAAATTAATTATTTTTTTGTAAGAATAAATTTATAAAAAAATTAATAATTTTATAAACATTTATATTTTTTTCCATAGTAAATGCTATGAGCCAAATTACCCCATGAAAATTTTGCCAACTTACCCCAAAAGCTTTTTTTTCAATAAACAGTCTATAGGTTCTGAAAAACGGCAACTTTGAAAAAAAAGTCTGACTGGATATGGTAAACCAATTGTAACTGGAACTTTTACAATAATTTTTTCATACAACTATTTTCTTTGTAAAGTAAAAAGGAAGCGATGTTCTGAAAGTTGGTTTTTGTCCAAAAAATACATAAATTTTAATATATCCTATGCGCATGCGCAAATCCTGACAATACTACTGTGAATGATGAAATGGTCAATAAGGAAGTTTCTGTGTAATTTTTGTCACTTTCTGATGAAAGGCTGCTGTAACATTCCACACCTATGTGGAATTTCATGCATTTATGGAATATTTTGACACTATAATAAAAATAATTTTTTAGACTTGTTTATTTCTGTTTTTTTAATATACTTTTAATGGGAATTTTTTATTATTATTTATTGTTATTATTATTACTTTTTAATTAGTTTTTTTTTTTAGCTTTTTATTATTTAAAAGTGCTTATTAAAATGATTTAAAAAATAGAATCAAACAATTTACTTTCTAGTATTTTTGTAATTGCATTCATTTAATTTAATGGAAATATATTTAAATAAACAAATATAAATATAGATTTAATAATTCATATTTTGAAAGAAAAAAAGATATTTGCTGATGTTAATAAAAATTTTAAGCTTGTTTTAATGCAAAAAAAATTTTTTAAAACTTAATTAACTTTTTAAATTCATTTAAAATTTACTATGTTTATTGTTTAGCCTTTCCATATGTCTGGGACTCTAAGACGGTTGTTTCCGAACTCAAGTAAAATCACCACTAATTATGCGTTATTCTCTATATGTACTCCTGCAGTTACAACATTGTCAGTGTTAGAAATCCAAATGGAAAATAATCTTTTTTGTACCAAAAATAATTTGGATCTTACTTTTGTTGACATTGATATTAGGTAAAGTTGAAAACTAAATTAAATTATATAATTGTGTAGATGTGTGTATGTTTGTATAAGTATGTTAGGGTGTCCCTAAAAAAAAAATTTGGGGGAATAAAAATGTGTAATATCCTTGTTATATGCAGTAAGTAGAAGACCAAGTTTTTAGTTCATAAATTTTTTTTTTTTTTTAATAATAATTTCTTAAGACTTTTGCATTTTATTTTATTCTTTAACGTTATATATTATATTTACGTATTATATTTGTTGTCATGAGAAACCAATTAATATAAAAAATAGGAATATAAAGGTACTATTTTGTTAACAATTTCTCTCCTTTTTTTTTTTGTCATCATCAAGGTCGTTTTTTTGATGGCAATTTAACCATTGCCATAAACTAAGCTTTATGACAATGGTATTATGAGCTATTAAGTGAGAACTCCTAATCTTTACTATCTATATAGCTTCAAGCTTATACAATCTTTTGCAATAATCCGGTCCTTAAAAAAATGTGTTCTGAATAATTTGTTTTTGATTGAGATACTTGACATCACAAGCAAGGTTGTTTTCTGTCAAATATGTCTGAGACATATTTTCTGCCAACTAAAATATGTCCCTCATATTTTCTATCGACATATTTTGACATAATTTTATGTCTGAAATATTTTCTGCTGACATAAAATATGTCAGACATATTTTCTATCGAAATATTTTGACATAATTTTATGTCTAACTTATTTTCTGCTAACATAAAATATGTATTTTCTATAGACATATTTTGACATAATTCTATATCTGAATTATTTGCTGTTTGATATTCTTGAAGAAAAAATCAATCTAACAAATTTATTGCGCATTTCAGCTTAATTTACAGAGTTAAGTGAAAATAGTTTAACAAATTTGTTGCGTTTTTGCAATCAATTATGCTTCATAAAACTTTTACTTTAAACCCTATAAGCAAACATCTGTTGTTTCATAAAGGTCTTTTTCTGCCCTTTTAGCGATGTATCATTTGATAGTATTGACTAATATTGACATTTATTGACTCATCTATTAATTATGACTTATTTATTGATTATGAGTAATATGTACATTTGATAGTATTGGCTAATATTGACTAGTATTGATGCATCATTTGATAGTATTTGATAGTATTGATTAGTATTGATTAGTATTGACGCTTTCCCTTATTAGAATGTAAAAACCATCTCAAGCTGAGTTTTTATTACTGAAAGTGGTTTTTATTAGTATGTCAAACTTGAAATTATTCTTTTGATTAAAATAATGATAAAAAAAAAACTTTTTCAGTCGAACCTGAGTTGAACCTGAAAAAGATTTCATTATGAAAAATTGAATTCAAAAGATTCTATGAAAAAAATGGTTCACAGAATTTCAAAAAATTTGTACCAAATTAAATTCATTTAGGCTGAAGAATTTGAAATATTTTGCAAAAGTTATATTCAGCTTATTAAATTCATATCAAGAAGACTCACCGATAATAATTTATAACTAATTGCGAATAATATACTTTATAATAGTTATGATTTATTTAACGATAAAATAATTGACAATTGCATTATAACTGCATAATTAACTGCCATAAACTTGCATAAAATGTTTTGAGTGAAATATGTATTGGAATAATTTTTTTTTTGTTTTCCATACGATTTAAAGTCAAAAATGGAGAATAATTTATTGAATGAATCAACTATTAATTAAAAATAACTAAAAATGTTTTTTTTAATTATTATTTTAATCAAGAGAATAATTTTAAGTTTAGTCATACTAATAAAAACCATTTTCAGTAATAATAACTCAGCTTGAGATGATTTTTACATTCTAATAAGGGAAATCGCCAATACTAATCCATACTAATCAATACTACCAAATACTATCAAATGATGCATCAATACTAGTCGATACAATCAAATGATACATCACTAAAAATCCTTTGTCAATACTATCAAATGATACATCGCTAAAAAGGGCAGAAAAAGACCTTTATGAAACAACAGATGTTTGCTTATAGGATTTAAAATAAAAGTTTTATGAAGCATAATTGATTGCAAAAAAGCAATAAATTTGTTAAACTATTTTTACTTAACTCTGTAAATTAGGCTGAAATGCCCAATAAATTTGTTAGATTGATTTTTTCTTCAAGAATATCAAACAGCAAATAATTCAGATATAAAATTATGTCAAAATATGTTGATAGAAAATGTCTTACATATTTTATGTCAGCAGAAAATAATTCAGACATAAAAATATGTCAAAATATGTCAATAGAAAATATGTCTGACATATTTTATGTCAGCAAAAAATAAAATTGGTAGAAAATATGTCAACAAAACTGCCAAACATATTATGATGTAACAATCCTAGATCACAAGGCTTGTAATCTATTTACAATATGGTCGCTGAGGAAGCAAATCTTTGTGGTTGTTTTGAGGAAATAACATTGTCTTACTTTATATAATATGCCTTAAACTTCTAAAAAAATTTTTGTTCAATAGAATTGGATTTTTTAAAAATGAACTATTTGTTATAAAATGTAAAGGATCTTTGTTTTCTTTGCAGATTTTTGCAGATATTTGGCATTAGTAGAAAAAATTTTAAAACTATTTGTTTATATATGCAATTGAACTGACTTGAACAAAAAATTAAAATTTTTTGTTCAAGTCAGTTCAATTGCATATATAACAATTAAAAACAAAAACGATAGTAGACCAAGAATATAATGCTCTAGTAGTGAACTCTGTGGTAGCTCTCAGAGCAGCAGATTCCATCAACTGTAAATATCAGAATATAAACATTTGTATGTTGCAAATGAGAGGTGTCCCTTTTTTAAGTTTTATATATGCTTGATAAAAAGTTAACTTTATTATTTTAAATAAATAATGGCTTTAACAAAATGTTGAGCCTTTTTAAAAAAAAACAAATTATAAACTTTACTTTAAATATAACCAAAAATTTTACACTTAAAAACTATTATCACCCAATTTTTTGAACCAATCTTAATCAAATGTTTGAGGTCTTCAATATAGTTTAATGGCTTGACCAAAACTTCTTTTGTTGTTGTTGTTTTTATTGTTGTTGTTGTTGTTAATGTTTTTGTTGTTGTTGTTGCTGTTGTTACTCTCTCAACCCATTAACTCCAAAACATGTGATGCAAGATTGGTATTATCAGGGTCATGTTGGTGACCAACTAGAAACTTCTTTTTTACAAAGAGAGCACTTTTCCCACTACTACATTTATTCAGGCATCATTTCTATTATTCATCAGGTTTTAGTATAACATCTTCTGGAAACAAAGGACAACAATTTATCATAGGATTCTTGTTAGCTCTGCTGTAATAATTTAATAAGTTTTTGATAATCTTTTCATAGTTAAAATGCACTAATCATAAAGTTATAATTTTAATGGTAAGTGCTAACGCATACTATATGTATAGCTGACCCATACTAGATGCATCATACCCTTACTGTAATACTGATACCTTCTCTGTAATGTACCATTTAAAAAAACTCTGGATAACTGCTTTTAAAATTAATTGTTATTAAAAAAACTTAATTAAATTATTTAAAAAGTTTTTTTAATATTTGAGAAAATAAAACATTTTAGTGACCTTTGAGCTCTTTTTTCTCAAGCATTTGCCTGCTATTTTAATTGTTACATTAAAATAAAAAAGATTTTCCAGGGAAAGTTAAAATTCTAATTAGTAACATTTCTTCTTATTTGTTAAATCAAGTAGACAAAATGAATATTAATATCCTTACATCCTCCTAAAAAAACATAAATAATAATAAAAACTTTAAATATTAAGCATATACTTTGGTGACTTTTTGCAAGAAATTTTTTGTAGCTACAATTATTACATTTTTTTCTTTTTCCATTGTGAGTTAAATGGGTCACAACAAGTTATGTGACAATTGTAGAGTAATGAGTCATAGCAAGTTAAGTGACAATTGTAAAGTAATAAATCAAGTTTTTTTTTAAATCATTGAGGCTTTCTTGATATCTATATTATTCACATAAGCTGTTTGTGGTTTTATTTTTATTTTTTTACTTTGTATTTATTTTATTTATTTTAATTCTGAAGAAAATAGTGTAACTTTAAAACAGCAATTCTTTGAAAATTTCTAAATACACTCTAAAATAAAGGTTGAAATTTCTACCTTAGGATAGGATATGTGATATACATTAGTAAGGTATAGTTTTCTACCTTTTAAGGTAAAAGTATTATATTAAAAACAATGATTTTGTATTCAATTTTCTACTTCAAAGGTATAATTTTATAAATTAAAAGGTAGAAAATTATACCTTACTAAGTTTATTTCACATATCCTACCCTACAGTAGAAGTTTATACTTTTTTTTTTAGTGTGTAGACAATCCTTCAGCTATCAAACATTATAAGTTTTGTAAAAAATAAAGGGACATAATCTTTGAAGTTAAATTTTGATTTTGTATGGTTTTTGCCATTTTTGAATTCTATGTACTATAAAATAGTTAGGTATAAACTTCCATCACTTTTGAACAAATATTACATAAGTTAAAGTTAATTATAATATGCTAGTTAATTATAATAATTATAATAATTAATTATAATTATGCTAGTGGCTTAAAAAACAACTACTTTACTCAAACTTTATGTCTGTTATCATAATTTTTTTTTAAATAATTGTGAGAATGACCTGTATAATGCTTAGATAGCATAAACTAGTAAATCAAAAAAAAATTCTTTTTTCAAATCCATGCTTTATGCAAGCAGAATTCTATTGGGCCTAGAAATTCTTTTTTTGTTATCTTTTTTGTTAGAAGGAAAAATTACTGTTTTTTTTTTTTTTTTAAATTTAAAAATTACTGTTTTTACTAAATTTTTGTTTTTTAACTTAATAACTTAAGACTCATTAACTTAATAACTTAAAACAATAGGTTTTTAACTTAATAACTTAAGACTTATTACTTAATAACTTAAAACAATAGGTTTTGAATCGCTGCGCTTTAATGTCTTCGAAACTGCAAATAATTTGCAAATCAATGATTTTTGTGACGTAATACGCAATTCATATCAAATATGGGAAAATACAAATTAAATTTTTGTTAACTTAATTAACTTTTTTTGGTCAAATTTTTCCATTTCCTTGTATTGTCATCGAAAATGATTAAGTGTGCAAAATTTGAGCAAAATTGGTTGAGAAAAAAGCTTTCAAAAATTGATTTCAAATTTTGTGGCACACAAACATATATATATATATATATATATATATATATATATATATATATATATATATATATATATATATATATATATATATATATATATATATATATATATATATATATATATATATATATTTATATATATATATGTATATATATATATTTATTTATATATATATATATATATATATATATATATATATATATATATATATATATATATATATATATATATATATGTATATATATAGAAAGTAACCTTATATAGAGCATGGAAAAAAAATAAACAACCATTAAAAACTATTCCTGAAAACAGTGAACTCAGAAAACAAAAAATGATCTACTATCAGGTATTTTTTGGAACAAAACTTGCCCATAGTGCCAAGACAAATTGTGTTCATATTAAAGAGAATGTTTGAGCTGAATTTTTTCTGAGTAAAACAAAATAATAAATGTATACCAAGAAAAACTAACTTTGTTGTTTAACTTAAAAAACTGAAAGAAAAAGTCGAAAAAGAAACAGAGATTGAGCATCAATATTTCTGAAACTGCAAGGAGTTGGGCACTAAAGTTTAAAGTGAAGCATTTTTCATTAATGAAGTTTGTATATTAAAAAATGTTTCAATCCATTCAAATCCTAATCTTTTACCTTCTATTTTTTTCTATATTTGAGTAATTTTTCTCTGGCCCAAGTTTCTACTCAGTTGCTAATTATTTTCAATATGAGTTAATCACAAATTAAAATCTATTATTCAGCTTACCTTGCATGGTTCATATAATGTTTCTTGCATGGCTCTTATTTACAAACCCAACAATTCCTAATTTATTTGTGGGTAAGGATAAGTGGAGGTTGTAAACCTTGAATGGTTAACCTGTTCTGGAGTTTAAGAATATTTTTATTCTGATACAACTACTAGAAAGATTACCATCCAAATCATCTAAGTTTTTTCAAATCATCTAAGTTTTTAAGGTTAGAAGTTTTACAAACTTCTACCCTTACCCACAATAAGTTTTTTTTTATCAGAGTTTATATTTTTTAGAAAAGTTGTAAAACTTTAATGGTATTGAATGTGAATTTGAATCTTTCTAGTGGTTGTATCAGAATGAAAGTACTCAGTCTTGATCTGCAAACCAGGTAAAAAAAATTAAAATATACTATGACAAAATTTAATGAATAAAAAATTATCAGAGCAAAAGCAAAAGTAACATCTAAATTATTTAAGTAGCGCATTAACAGATGTTATTACTATGTATTACTGATGTCATGACATGACTTAATGTAAATTTTGTGTCAAACAGTTAATATTTTAAAACAGAAATAGTCATAATTATTGAGCAAGATGGTAGAGTATGTAAAAAGATTTGATAGCTTTTGAAGCTAAGTCATTAATTATGCAATAATTGATAAACTACGTTAACATTTAATCTAAAAGATAAAAATTTTATTAAACCATTATCTTTTTTATTTAGAGGAAAGGAATTACTTGGATATAGTCAAAATGATATCTATGGGCAGTCAAGTTATGTTTTAGTTCATCAATTAGATATCCAGCATTTGAGGTGCAAACACACTGAAAGTAACTTTTTTTATTATTATTATTTCTAGTAAGAAAAGAAAAATTTAAATAAAAAAATAATTTATGAATTATATATTTATAAAGAGTTTCTTAATTAACAAAAATATTAAATTATGTGAGAAATATTTTGTTAAGTGGCGGTTTATGGGTGGTCAACTATTGCTGCATTTCGCTTTTTGAATAAAAAAGGAAAATTAACTTGGGTGTCAGGTTATGCTAAAGTTCATTATTCAAATGGCAAACCAGATTACGTTGTAACTACAAACAGATTAATGAGGTGAGTTTTTTTTTATTTGTTCTTTTGTTTACTTGTTTTTTCCTGTTATTTGAGGTAATGGTGCATTGGTAGAGCGCTCGCTTCATAAGCGAGAGGTTCCGAGTTCGATTCCCACCACGTCCCAAATAGTACCGCGCTCAACTTGTTTCTCCGTGCAGCCGCCTTGTTCATCAAGGTTTGTGTTTCGGAGTTATAGAGTTGGGAGAGGGTTATAACCACAAGTAGCCTCCTCATCTGTAGTGGCCTTCTTGGCCTTGGGAAGATAAATTAACAAAAAAATAAATTTTTATATATTTTGTTTTTCTCAAAATTAAAACCAAAATTTTATTGTTAAAATATGACAAAAAATATTGATAATAAAAACTGTTTCTGGTGATCAAAATTAATGGGTATGGCAAAAAACTGGTTTCCATGGAAAAATATAGAGTTTTGAGAAAAAAATTGTGTGCATTTTTATAAATTTTTATTCTTCCTTAAAACGGCTTCAACATGGTTTTATAAACAAAGAATTTTGTGTTACAGACTTCCATGAGGCTATGGGTTTTTTTAACCTAAATTTTATCATTATACATACAACATATATGATTTGATGATCGCTGTGATATATTACAACAAAAACTGTTAACAGTAGTGTTTTTGTTTGTTTTTCAAAGTATTAAGCAATAAAAATACATTTTTTTAATGTTTCAGTTAGTTAAATTTATTTACTAAATTATAACTTTGATTGAATTTTTCACCAATTAAATTTGTTATTTAAAAATTGTTGTTTTATTTTGATAAAATAAACTTGGGTACAACTGAAAGTAGTAGGTTTCAAATAAGTACTGCACTTATTATATACTATATTATAAATAATTGTTAAGTATTGCAATAAAATTAACTACTTAATAGAAATAAGTTTGAAGACTCAATTCAAAAAGGAATGTCTTTATAAACTTGAACTAGTAGAGAGATAAATGTTGACAGCAAAAAAGTAGCAAAGCAAGCGAGACAAAAATTTATTTGATGATTTATTTTTTTAATAATTTGCAAATAATTCAAAAAATATCAGTGATTCCAACAACAATGACAACATCAATTTTTGGCAAAGCTTCAATAAATCAAAATAGTGAATGGTATTGTTTTTTGTCATTTAAGTACACCAAAGCAACTCTATCCTCTAAACCATCTCGACAACTCAACATCATCACAAAGTATAGTTTTTTTGGTAATTGTTAATTCTTATTGTTGGTTTTTTTTTTTAAACTAATATCATTAATTGCTTTTTTAAAATAAGTATTCTTTTGGTTACCAATTGACTTATATCAAATATAAAGGTAATTTTTTTTTTAACTAAATACAATTAAAAGCTGTAAATATTTTGGTTTGATTTTTACATTTTTAAATACAGCTCTTCTTTTACATTTTTAAATACATTTTTTTACTTTTTTACATTTTTTAAAACAGCTCTTTCTACAACTTCTCTAAAAATAAAAATAAGTATTTTTCTTGTAATAAAAAATCAGTGAAGACACTTAATTGTTTCATTTGACCCTATTTTACTTTAACTTTTTTTTTTAGTTTTTTTTTTTCAATTTTGTTTATATATAAATATTATAAAGCATCAACAATATAAAAGTATACAAAGTGTTATAAATTGAATAAATCAAAATTAAAAATTGTTATATTTATTATTATTATTTATTTTATTTATATTTTTGTTATTATAAATAACTATATATGTTTTGTAAATTATTATGTTGATTTATAAATTTATGTTCTTATTTTAAGCTAAATACTTTAAGCTTAATTTGAGCCATTATAACACTTAGTCGTTTGTTTATAACTATTGAACAACTTTGATCATCAAAATTGATCATTGTCACTGTCAAGATTCCTATATTAATGAATGGCAACCCTGTCACTGAGTCATCTTCTTTACCACTTTTTGGATTATTTATTCTTTTTGGATTATCTATTACTATTAAAAATTATTTGGAAATTTTGAAAAATGTGCTAAATATGTTTAAAATTAGAAATTTTTTACACAACGGCAACCCTCGGAATTAGGGTCGGCATTTAGCAATGCCGACCTAACTGCCCACCTAAAAGTGTTTAAGGTCAGCAAAAAATTGCCGACCTCATTTCTATGTTTTATGGTAAGACCTTTGTATTAAATTTTATTTGCCTACCTCTTAAAGAATCAGCAAATAATTGTCGACCTCATTTTTCCTAATTCCGAGCGTTGCAACGGGGTGACTAGCCATGAACAAAATTTGTAAAGGCATGGCTCCAAAAATGTCTGAATTGTTTTTTCCACATGGCTTGGCGATTCATCTAATTTAAACCTTATTGAAAAACTGCTGGGTAAAACTAAAAGTAGATTAAAGTAGGGTAATTTTAAAAAAATTGTTAGTTTTTTGTTTCCTCAATGCTCTAAATAATAGATTCTTCTGAGAGTTTAAGGAGCCAAATATTTTAACTTCAAATATTCATTCAAAATACTAAAACATGTTTTATACTCTGTACATACATGTTTTATATTCTGTACATACATGTTTTATACTCTGTAAATACATGTTTTATACTCTGTACATACATGTTTTATACTCTGTACATACATGTTTTACATACTCTGTACATACATGTTTTATACTCTGTACATACATGTTTTATACTCTGTACATACATGTTTTATACTCTGTACATACATGTTTTATACTCTGTACATACATGTTTTATACTCTGTACATACATGTTTTATACTCTGTACATACATGTTTTACATACTCTGTACATACATGTTTTATACTCTGTACATACATGTTTTACATACTCTGTACATACATGTTTTACATACTCTGTACATACATGTTTTACATACTCTGTACATACATGTTTTACATACTCTGTACATACATGTTTTACATACTCTGTACATACATGTTTTACATACTCTGTACATACATGTTTTACATACTCTGTACATACATGTTTTACATACTCTGTACATACATGTTTTACATACTCTGTACATACATGTTTTACATACTCTGTACATACATGTTTTACATACTCTGTACATACATGTTTTACATACTCTGTACATACATGTTTTATACTCTGTACATACATGTTTTACATACTCTGTACATACATGTTTTACATACTCTGTACATACATGTTTTACATACTCTGTACATACATGTTTTACATACTCTGTACATACATGTTTTACATACTCTGTACATACATGTTTTACATACTCTGTACATACATGTTTTACATACTCTGTACATACATGTTTTACATACTCTGTACATACATGTTTTACATACTCTGTACATACATGTTTTACATACTCTGTACATACATGTTTTACATACTCTGTACATACATGTTTTACATACTCTGTACATACATGTTTTACATACTCTGTACATACATGTTTTACATACTCTGTACATACATGTTTTACATACTCTGTACATACATGTTTTACATACTCTGTACATACATGACTTTTTTACTCTTTTATTATTCTTTATTTGTAGTATGTTGAAAAATTGTAAAAGGTGAGGTATTGAATTCCAAAGAACTGATGTTCAATGAATAAAACTAAATAAGAAAGAATTTTCTGAGCACTTATTAACAGTCACAGTAAAAGGATTAGATTTAATTGAATGTAACACGGGAATGAATTTTAGTAGATGGCACAAAAGACACTAGCTCTTTAGAGCAGTGCCTATTATTATATTTATAGAAAAGAGAAGCAACATTACAAAGATGTGACAAGGTTGATACTTGGCTGCAAGAGCAGTTCCAACTATGTTTAAAATGCGTTTTTTCACCTTGTCTTCAATAGAAAGGCATCATTTGAAGTTCCACAATATTCCATACAAAGATGGATTTATAGAGAAAAATAATAGAATCTGGAGTGAGAAAGCGTCAAGCAGGATAAACAGATCCAACCTTAGCAGATACTAGTTTTGCAATGGATTTGATATATGCTTTCAACGAAAGATCGAAAGTAAGAGTTGATCTTAAAAGGCAAAGGGTAGATGACTCATTGAGTTCATTATTATTCATAAATATCGGAAGATCTAGATTATTGCCATAATGATTAGCTGAATAAAATTGAGTTTTATCTAAGTTAAAGTTTACCAGCCACTAAGAGCCCCATGCTGAAGCAGAAGTGAGATCCTTTTCAAGCTCAAATGCCTCCTTCAACCAATCAGAGAGTGTTGGTTTCTTATCAAGACTAGAATAAATGGTAGTATCATCAGCAAACAATGTCACCTTAAATGTGAGAATTTATTTAAGTATAAGGATAAGGATAAAACCTTGAGGAATCCCTGAAGTTGCAGGAAATGAAGACAGCACGTCCATCGAGGGCAACTTTTATACTAAGATAGGTAAGGAAGGATTTAATAGTCTTAAAAATGTTGTCTGATACACCATAAGAAATGAGCTTATGGAGAAGACTAGCATGTCAAACTTGATTAAAGGTCTTAGAAATGTTTAGAGCAATAGCCTTAACCTCTCCACATCTAACTAATGCACAATAAAACCTATTGGTTATTACAGTTAACAAATCAGCAGTAGAACAAGAAGCTCAAAATCCATTTTGATGATCAGAAAGTTATTAGATTCAAGATAAGAGATTAAGTGTTTGTTAATTAATGTATCAAAAACCTTGCTTATGACAGTAAGAAGATTAATGGGGAAGTAGTTAGACGACTTAATAGTCAGATTGCTCTCCATAATTTTTGAAAATAGGGATAACAGATGCTGGAAAACACTTCTGCAAGACTATAACAGGTATGTTGTTCAGATTAGAAGTAAAAGAGTCTAAGCAGGAAATCACTTTGGATACAGAAGCTGGAGTGATACCAATGTTATGCAATGGATCAACTAATACATATATATATATATATATATATATATATATATATATATATATATATATATATATATATATATATATATATATATATATACATATATATATATATATATATATATATATATATATATATATATATATATATATATATATATATATTAGGGTGGTCCTTAAAGCAATAAAAAAAATTTTTTTTTGAAATGTTAAACTCCCACCCTTTTAAAATGTTCCTTTGGGTAACAAGAGAGCCTGCAAAAAATATTTATGCAATCAGTCAGTGTTGTGAGGTCGCCCAGCTTGTCTTTTTATAGGGTATAGCAAACATGAACACCGATTACGATTATTCCGAAAAGAGTAATTGACTGAAGTGACAGTTCAACAGTATTCTTATTAGTGTTTGTAACTCATAGTTAATGTAATGGCAGTGTAGAGATATAGTATTACTAGTGTAGTGTGTTGTAATTGTTCAATGTTCAAAATCACCACAGTAATGACTAAATTAGCAGGCCTATAAGACAGTCTGTGCCTGCAGTGTTGACTTGAGGCAATCCGGGTAGCGACGTCGGTGATCGGCCACAACTTGCAGAAGGAATTGGAACTGGTCCTCATCATGGGTTATGAGTTTATTTAACTCCTGCACAAGGGCTACACCCCGTTCAGCATTGTCATTTGTGACCAGAAGTTTGTTCACAATTGTTGTGCTTTGCTTGTAATCATCTCTGCCTTCCCATGTTTCGGGGTCCGCGCACAAGAAATCAGAACCAATGTGGAGACTGCTGAGAAGATCACGAGTGTTTGAAGTTACGAAGTCCTCTAAGTTGTGTTGCGATGACTCGCTGGCTTTTAGAATGATTCGTTTTGGACCAGGTTGAACAGATTATTTGGACTGTAGTGCATCCACCATGTTTCAATTTGTCTCGGATGAAACGTTTGGATCGAAAAAAGCAAGGCCCACTAAATATTCCGACAGATACCACAAGTGATGTTCAAGCTTCTTGCAAGTAGCTATGGCAATTTTTTCGTCAAACTGCCTGTAGCTGTAGAGATTCTGAAGCAGTTGAAGGTCATTACGAGGAGCGCTGGCAGCCAGTGGTGCAGTGAACCAGGCTTTCAGATATATGATGACTGTGAAGACGCACATCTTACGGAGGCCTTTCTCTTCAAATGCTGTGAGCTTAAATTGTGACCGGAACATCCAGACTTTGAGTGAGTATATAACTTTCGACATCCATCTAGCGTTATGCATGGCACCTGGTGCCATGAAGTTGATTCCACGTGCAGGATTGGGTGAACCTCCGAGGAAGATGATGGACAGCTGGAGGAGTTAACGATAGTTGTCTCGCACTGACTCACGGAGCAACTGGCTATGAGCAAATTCCAGTGTTTCCTGCTTCACTGCGTACGGAATTTCACCCAACTCTGAGCCTGTCTCATACTTTGTCTGATCCAAAACGGACCATTTCTGCTGAAATCTTTTAAAAAGCAGAACCTCTGGGGCAGACGAGGGGGTAAGGCTTGCTGTAAATGCAGCTCCGGCCAACAGCTCCATTATATGATGGCGACATGCCAAGTACAGCAAATCCTTGCCAAGTGCTCGCTCAATTTCAACACAGGCCCCAATGTGAATTCCAGTATTTGAGCTGGTTGTGTTGAAACACATTCCAATAACACGATCTTGGACTCTCCACTCTTGAAGTGCTTGGACTACCGCTGACGCCTGATTTTTTCCTGTTCCACCAACCATCTTGCTTACCTTCAACAACTGACAGACACCAAAACCTGTAACTATTATTGGAAGGCGGTCAACATGATCTTTGCCACAAAGATCCTGCATTAACTTGCCATCCCAATGTACTGTCAACGGTACATCACTTGACAAATTGTTCTTCAAAGCTGCTGCAATTTCCGACCGATATCTCTCACGTCCACGCTTTATAGTGCTACGGTTTATACTGAGGTCGCTGATGTCATATCCCAAACTTTGAGCAGTTTCAGCAATGACGAAAGTGGCTTTCCTGTCGCTCATTTTGGTGCGATCTAATGCAGCAGCTAACTGAGGTGTTATTACTTTTTTCGTTGCTCTTATTTTTTTTTTTGGTGGAGTACAGAACTTATGCGCACTGAATTCACCATCATCATCGATGCGCTCTTCTTCACTGATGTAGTCTTTTTCATCCAACACTGCACTGGCTGAAGCCTGAGCCCATTGGTCCTTCGCTCGTTTTCTTCTAGCATTTTCCAGCTCAGTACGCTTTGCCTTCCGTTCTTCCTTGGCTACCAGTGCTGTGTCGATTGAGCCCATATAACCTCGTCGACCAGGTTCCCGCTGTGCGGCAAGAAACTCGAGATCTTCCTGGATTTTTATCATCGTGACAGCGTTAGCGTGAGCGATATCAAGGAGATCGTTCATTTTGCCACAAAATTGGGTTTCATTTGATGTATGCGACTCCGACTGGCGTGTTTTTTGCTTTTTCAGAGTTGACCATTCCTTATACAGTAGCTCCAACTTGGCAATGGCATGATCCTTCCGGCAAGTTGGAATACGAGCAATGTTCCAGACTTTTGTCACCTCTTCAATCACATACGATGATGCTTGGCGTGTTGTGAGTCCAAGATTGAGATGATGATGACAGAAAAGCCCTAGTGCTTCACCATTTGATGCAAGGCGGATGCTGGAAACTGCAGTAGTTGGTTCACCCAGGAGATATAGTGCCGACTTACTACGTGTTGTCATGTTTCGCCTACAAAGTGAAATAAAGAACAAATAAAGTTCACACAGTGCGATGGGACATGCGTTAGGCCCATAGGCTATTTCTTAAAATGATAAAATGGTCAATCGCTCATGAAATTCATATTAATTGTAGAAAGTGTTGAGTGATGCAAAATTAATAAGTAGTAAATTTCTTTCAATGCATAAAAAAAATTACAGCAATTGATTTTTTGCGCTGCCTACAAATACAACGAATGACGCAATACAATTTCAACTGGTCAAGGAGCAAAAAACAAAATGAAACGATAAATTTATACTCACTATTCCTGGTTTGAAGATTCCTTTGACTCCTTGTATTGTATTTACTGAGTTGAATTGCAGATAGTGAGACGTTTCTATTGCATTAACTGGTAATT
>NC_088925.1:21232500-21237500 GCF_038396675.1 Hydra vulgaris
GCACATTAGTAAAATAAAACTAGACAAAATTAATAACTCTATTCGGAAAAAATTAGGTTTAGATCAGTGGAAAAATACCACTGATTTTATATATTGGTTTTCTAAAATTAACAATAAAAATGAATGCACATTTATACAATTTGATATTATTGATTTTTACCCCTCAATTACAGCAGAAATTTTAGATAAAACAATGGAATTTGGAAAATCCCATTTAGAAATTACTGAGGATACTATCCGTATAATAAGCACTGCAGAAAAACTTTACTCTATTTTAATAAGGAAACATGGAAGAAAAAAACCATGCACGAATACTTTGATGTAACAATGGGAAGTTACGACGGAGCAGAAATTTGCGATTTTGTAGGTTTATATATTTTAAATACCCTAGCTAAATTAATCCAAATTAATTAATTAGGTCTTTATTGCGACAACGGTTTAATAATAATGCATAAAAAATCAGGGCCACAACACGATAAAATTAGAAAAGATATTATTAAAGTTTTTAAAAACATTGGGTTCCAAATTGAAATAAACACAATTTTAAAAATAGTGAGTTTTCTTGATGTCACATTTAACCTCTCGGAAAGTTCCTATAAGCCCAACAAAAAGCCTAATGACGAATTATTGTATATTAATGTGAATTCGAACCATCCCCCTCAAATTCTAAAACAAATTCTTATTTCAATTAACAATAGGCTAAACCAAAACTCTTCTAATGAAAATATTTTTAACTCCTCTAAACGCGTTTATAAAGATGCCCTTAAGAAAGTGGCTATCAAAATTTCGAGCTAAAATTTGAAAAGAAAATTGCAAAAAAGCGTAATAGAAATAGAAACATAATTTGGTTCAACGTATAGCAAAAATATTTCAATAAATATAGGTAAAATTTTTCTAAAATTAGTAGGCAAACATTTTCCTCCCTCTAATAAATTACATAAGATTTTTAGCAGAAATACCATTAAAGTAAGTTATAGTTGTACAAAAAATTTAGAAAGAGTTATAAAAGGCCACAACTATGCGTTAGTTAATAAAAATGAACATATAAAAGAAAAAAACACTGATTATTGTAATTGTAAACAAAAAATAGGTTGCCCTCTAAATGGAAAATGTCTTTCAAAAAATGTAATTTACAAGTGCATTGTTTCCTCACAAAATAACACTGATAAAGAATATATTGGCTTAACCGAGGGGGAATGGAAAAAACCTTTGCCAACCACAAACAATCGTTTAAACACAAAAAATATTCAAAGGAGACTATGCTGTCAAAATATATTTGGGATTTAAAAGAAAAAAAGAAAAATTTTAATTTACAATGGTCTATTCTAAAATCTGCCCCTGCCTATAATAACATTTCCAAAAAATGTATGCTATGTTTGCAAGAAAAATTTGAAATGCACAAAGCGACTTAGAAAAATTTTAAAAAAATTGTCAGTATAAAAAATAATATGTATATCATATGCATGTTATTTTAAGTTACACTATTTTTTTAACAATATTTTAACATTGTGCTATATTATGAAGTTAATAATCTTGACTAGTTCTTCAAATAGTGAGTAACTTATAAATTTAAATATATCTATTAATATCAAAATAAATTACACTAATTTATAAAATATTATACAATTTACAAAGCTGCAATTATGATGTTGTAATAATTTAACACAAAGTCCGATAATTAAGCTATTTTAGTAAAACAGTAACTTGTTTACTCGCTTTAAAAAAAAATGAACACCTTTTTTTTAAAACAAAAACAAAAAAGCTTGAATCTCTGCTAATATTTTTAAAATAGTTTTTTTAATATTAGAGTATTTTTTAAATAGTGTTTTTAAAAATTTTAGTTTTTTTTAAAATGATAACTAGATAAAGAACTGTTTGACTAATATTTTGATTTATATATTTACGAGATTTCGATTATAATATTTCGATTTAGTTGCCAGCGTTTCTGTTTATTTGTTTATGTTTTTTAATTTAGGTGTTATGGTTTTAATATTAGTTTTTTAATGTCTTTTTGTTTATAAAAAAACTTAAATATTTTGTTTATTAAAAGCATTTGTGAAAATAACAAGAAAAAAGTTTAAGTGGTTTCAGAAAAAGAAAAAATGAAGAAACAGCAGCCAAAGATACCAAGACCCAAGACTCAACTTTAAAACCAATACAACTAGAAAATATTAATAAAATGGTAGATATCAATATATATCAATGACCGAAAGTATTCTGAAATAGAAACATCAAATATGTCAAATACAATTAAAGTGTAGCTAAAAAAAGCAGAAGTTAAAAACATATTTATCTGAAATTATTTGTAAAACCCTTCTGATTTTGCAAATGTTATAGCGGTAAAAGAAAAAAATTCCTTTTATCTGTCTGTTCTTGTCATCTTGAAGGACCTTTTCCTAAAGATGATTAAAATTGTTCTTTCTCTATAACTTACTTAAAAAGGTTACCAAATCTATTGAAAATACTTGCTTATGCTACTCACCAAACAAAAACAAAGTTTACTGTTAACCTTGTTGGTTATTTTCAATTGAGAAAAAAAATAGTGGTTAGATTTTGGAAAAAAAAAAAGAAACATGAGATTTCTGAGGTTCGCATAAATGCTTGTTTTATTTTGAAACATTGGAATGAAAAAAAAGCAATAGATACTATGTTACTTGAAAATATTCAAAAAGAACAAATATTTTGGGCAAAAGTTTTAAAAAGACTAACTAAAATAACATTAAAATTAGCTAAAAAATTTTTTTTTTTTGAGGGCAAAATGGTTCACTTGAAGATATTTATAATGGTAACTTTTTTTATCAGATGTTCAACTATTAGCAGAATGTGATAGTGTTTTTAAAGAAGTGATATCTTAAATAATTTTTTTTAATGATTGTCGATACTACTCGAGATTTATCTAAAACAGACCAACTTAGTATTTCCTTTCAATTTGTTAAAATTTGTTATAACATAAATGGATCTCCTCTCCTAATAAAAATTGAAGAAAAATTTTTAGGGTTTTTTATAGTTAACAATCAATCAGCAAGTGCAATATCAAATCAAATGATTGGTATACTATAATCATTTGCTCTTGATTTGAAAAAGTGAAGGGGACAAGGTTATGATGGGGCAAGCAACATGAGTGGCATTTACTCTAGGTAACAATAAAAGTCTCTAATAAATTACATAAGATTTTTAGCAGAAATACCATTAAAGTAAGTTATAGTTGTACAAAAAATTTAGAAAGAGTTATAAAAGGCCACAACTATGCGTTAGTTAATAAAAATGAACATATAAAAGAAAAAAACACTGATTATTGTAATTGTAAACAAAAAATAGGTTGCCCTCTAAATGGAAAATGTCTTTCAAAAAATGTAATTTACAAGTGCATTGTTTCCTCACAAAATAACACTGATAAAGAATATATTGGCTTAACCGAGGGGGAATCGAAAAAACCTTTGCCAACCACAAACAATCGTTTAAACACAAAAAATATTCAAAGGAGACTATGCTGTCAAAATATATTTGGGATTTAAAAGAAAAAAAGAAAAATTTTAATTTACAATGGTCTATTCTAAAATCTGCCCCTGCCTATAATAACATTTCCAAAAAATGTATGCTATGTTTGCAAGAAAAATTTGAAATGCACAAAGCGACTTAGAAAAATTTTAAAAAAATTGTCAGTATAAAAAATAATATGTATATCATATGCATGTTATTTTAAGTTACACTATTTTTTTAACAATATTTTAACATTGTGCTATATTATGAAGTTAATAATCTTGACTAGTTCTTCAAATAGTGAGTAACTTATAAATTTAAATATATCTATTAATATCAAAATAAATTACACTAATTTATAAAATATTATACAATTTACAAAGCTGCAATTATGATGTTGTAATAATTTAACACAAAGTCCGATAATTAAGCTATTTTAGTAAAACAGTAACTTGTTTACTCGCTTTAAAAAAAAATGAACACCTTTTTTTTAAAACAAAAACAAAAAAGCTTGAATCTCTGCTAATATTTTTAAAATAGTTTTTTTAATATTAGAGTATTTTTTAAATAGTGTTTTTAAAAATTTTAGTTTTTTTTAAAATGATAACTAGATAAAGAACTGTTTGACTAATATTTTGATTTATATATTTACGAGATTTCGATTATAATATTTCGATTTAGTTGCCAGCGTTTCTGTTTATTTGTTTATGTTTTTTAATTTAGGTGTTATGGTTTTAATATTAGTTTTTTAATGTCTTTTTGTTTATAAAAAAACTTAAATATTTTGTTTATTAAAAGCATTTGTGAAAATAACAAGAAAAAAGTTTAAGTGGTTTCAGAAAAAGAAAAAATGAAGAAACAGCAGCCAAAGATACCAAGACCCAAGACTCAACTTTAAAACCAATACAACTAGAAAATATTAATAAAATGGTAGATATCAATATATATCAATGACCGAAAGTATTCTGAAATAGAAACATCAAATATGTCAAATACAATTAAAGTGTAGCTAAAAAAAGCAGAAGTTAAAAACATATTTATCTGAAATTATTTGTAAAACCCTTCTGATTTTGCAAATGTTATAGCGGTAAAAGAAAAAAATTCCTTTTATCTGTCTGTTCTTGTCATCTTGAAGGACCTTTTCCTAAAGATGATTAAAATTGTTCTTTCTCTATAACTTACTTAAAAAGGTTACCAAATCTATTGAAAATACTTGCTTATGCTACTCACCAAACAAAAACAAAGTTTACTGTTAACCTTGTTGGTTATTTTCAATTGAGAAAAAAAATAGTGGTTAGATTTTGGAAAAAAAAAAAGAAACATGAGATTTCTGAGGTTCGCATAAATGCTTGTTTTATTTTGAAACATTGGAATGAAAAAAAAGCAATAGATACTATGTTACTTGAAAATATTCAAAAAGAACAAATATTTTGGGCAAAAGTTTTAAAAAGACTAACTAAAATAACATTAAAATTAGCTAAAAAATTTTTTTTTTTTGAGGGCAAAATGGTTCACTTGAA
>NC_088925.1:21242500-21497500 GCF_038396675.1 Hydra vulgaris
CAAGCTAGGATAATAATGAAGTTGAAATAAAAAGTTGACTCAATAATTTTCAAAACTTTTCCAGATATACCATACAAATGCAAACTTATGTAGAAGACCTGCATGTTAGAATATATGTGATCAAACTTTTTTATGAGAGAGAATTTAAACCAACCTTTTCTTAGTGACATTTTTAAAGGTTTCTGTAAAGTTTCAAAAGTCTGTAGAATCTAATTTCTGAGATAATATATATGATTTATTGATTTGAGAAGTACAAGAAGAAGTAAATAATTGGGTAGAATGAGAATTGACTTAAAACCAATGACAAGGAATAAAATGGAATAAAGAAATATAATTATTTCTATGCCTGTTTATTGTAATAATTTACTACAACAAATTACTGAAACAAGTTATAAGAATAATTTTTAATAGCTACATTTTTCATAAATATTGTTCTACCACTAAAGTGGACGATACAACCAATAGTGTGCCTAAATGACTTATAACAACTTATTAGCACAACTACTAAAAAGTAGTTTAGATTTTTTTTTATCTAATAATTATGGTTTATTATTTATGGTTAAACATATTGTTAGTATGTCATTTAAAAAGAACAGTTAGTTAAATGCTCAATTTTTGAATTTTAAAAACTCCCATCCATGCACCCATATTTTGTATTTAATCGCTTAAAAAAATTTTACTTTTTTAAATCAACCAAACTTTCTATTTACATTTCAAGGTATGAAAAAAAAAAGTTTCATTTAAAATTTGTGCATTAAGAAATACCATTTTGATGGTTTGATAGCAAAAATATTAAATTTGCTTATCTAAAAAACCAACCAATGAAAATTTATGTTTCATTAATGGAGAAAAATAGCCTTGTTTTACACCATTTTGATTAATCTGGTTTATGATCACTCTGAAAATAAATTTTGTTTCATAGAAAATTTAAGTTGTTGGTATGACCTATCTTATAATGAACTATGTAAGCTACTTTTTGCACCAACACATTTAGCCATCAATCAAAAGTTCTGTAAAAAACTGCTCAAGTCTAGTTTTGTATCGTCTGTAAGCAAATTATACTCTGCCAGTTGTTTTATTTTTTTGCATTACACAGAAATTCAGTCTAAAGAGAAAAAAATATTTTGGTATTAACAAACTGGACATATAAATACACTTTCACATAGCTAAACCTAAACTATGTTATAAGCATTGGTTGTAAATTACTACATATATATATATATATATATATGTATGCACATATATATATATATATATATATATATATATATATATATATATATATATATATATATATATATATATATATATATATATATATATATATAATATCAACATCGGTTAAATTAATATCGGCAGTATCAACGCAAAAGCTGATCTTTGCTTTATGACGGCATACATCTAATGACCTGAATCTTATATATAAGTGACCTTAAAGTGTCGGCATGCAAAAATAAATATATGTAAAAAAATATTCGTTCATTATAAGTTCATTATTTATTTATTGTAGTTACTTCTTTTTTCAATTCATTTTTTCTTTTTTTCTCAAATCTATTCAAGCATAGCAAGGTTATTAATTTATATAAAAGTTAATGAAAATTACTTTTTAAATGTCTGTTCTCACAAAAAAATTTTAGCGTGATTATTATTTTAATAAGTTTAATAATATTAATTTATTTTATTAGTTAAAACCATTAATTTGCATGTTTACAGCTTTTTTAATGTTATTTAAGATCAGAAAGTCTATTAAGTTTAGTTTTGGTATATTTATGTTAAACACATGTGAAGAAGAAACATGTTAATTAAAAAACTTAAAATTTTTTTTAAATTTGATACAAGTTAACCCGTACAAAAAAATTCAGTAAACTTTCAGTGAAAAAATGTTTTAAAACCCAGCGAACTTCCAGTAATCTTTTTCAGTGAACTTGTTCCAAAACCCACTAATCTTCCAGTTATCTTTTCCTGCTAACTTTTAGTAAAGTCGTTCCAAATCCCAGTGAACTATCAGTAAACTTTTCCAGCCAATTTCCAGTAAAGTTGTTCTAAAACCCATTGAACTTTCCGTAAACTTTTCCAGTGATTTTTTTAAACAAACTTTCACGTTTACATACAAAAATGGAGGTTTATTAGATTTGATTCTGCAATTTTTTTTTAGAAGTTGTAATTTTTTTTATAAAACGTTTATAAATATTTTAAATAACTTGATTAAAACATTTTAAAAAAATGAATCTGACTAACTATGCAGGTTTGTAATATAACATTTATTATAAATACCTAGTTTTATAACTACAAAATCAAGGTAAGCTCAGAAACACAATTTTATTTACAATGATATTTTCTTAAGAAACTAAAAGGTGAATTCACTGACATCAAGTTTAATAACTCATCAGTCAAGAACTAAAATACTTTTTTGTGTTTCAGAATAAATGGAATTTATATTTTATTTTTTCAGATACTTTTCCAAGGAAAAGTACTCAACTATATTATGCAATTTTACTATTTTATTGTATCACATATCTTTAAAATTTAATTTATTAGGATATTTTCAGATAAAAAAAACTTTTTAATTGTGGAGGTCACTGGTTCACTACCATTAAATTATCAAAACTAAACAAAAAGAATTAGGGTTATCATTGATCCATTCTTTTAAAAGCATTTGACACATTCTTGTTCGTTTTGGTCTTAAGAGCTTAAAAAAAATGATCCATATAAGGGATATAATAGAACAACTAAAAGGTTAATATATAATAGAACAACTAAAACGTGCCTATTTTCTTCAAGATCTGCTAAATGTTCCCAATTGTTTTTACAAGTATTTTAAAACTGTTTACCAATGTTTAAAATATGAAAAGTATTTGCATTTCTTATAAAGATGATATAAAACATTTGAAACAATTTGCACACTGGTTATTAGAATGTAAAATAACAACATGATTGTCACAAAAAATGCTTTTTTGTGACAATCATGTTGTTCATTATTGACAATCATTTTTTGTATGACTCTTTTTCCTTCTTAAAAATTTTCAAAAAACAAATTGTAGATGTCGACAAAACACTGTGTGGTAATAAAGCATAAATAATTTGCATCCCTTCTTCATCTACTAGGATAGCATAGATCTATTCATTACACATTATTTTAGTTGAGGATGTCAAATGCTGGATCTTCTTGACTCATTAAATGTCTTTGCTTGTGTTTTTATGACTAGGCAACTCATTCTATTATCTCCTAATGAGGGTACAGCTCTAAAACTCAGTTATGATTTGAGGTCAGCTGGTAGCCAGGTAACCAGATTTCCTGAACTCTTTTTAGCTCTCAGAGAGAGTAATTCCATCTATAGGTATAAAATATCAGAGTACTAACAGTGCCATGGATACACCATTCCTGTTTCGTATTTTTGGTGTGCATTGTCGAGGCCACATTTGGAGCCCGTTGTTATGGCTTAGGGTTGATAAATAGTAATGAGGCAATTGCTTGGACTCTTAAATAGTGTACTGAGTAATATATTATTTTTGTTTTATTACCACACAATATTCCTGGTCTGCAAAGTAATTTTTCTTCTGTTAAGTCTTATTTCTTGCTTAGTTCACCAGATCTACTTGTTCTTTGTGAGACTATTTTGAGTTCAGCTGTCTCATCTTATGATCTTAGTGTTGATAGTTATCCTCCTTTAGTTTGTATAGACTCCATTAGTCACATGCTTGGCCTGGGCATTAACATTTGTAAGAATTCACCCATTTGTTGGGAAACAAGGTTTAAATCCACAGACTATTCTTTTATGTGCTTTCGTTTAGCACCACTTCACCTTTCCTATTCTTCTATATTACTTTACTTCATCTCAAGACTGCATTCTTTTTGATATGATTTCTGATCAAATTGACCCAGCTCTTTCTCTTTATCCTTTAGTCAATATCGATGACTTTCTGCTGCAAATTCCAATCATAACCATTACTTCCATATCAATTACCAAAACAACTATCCAGACGCCTATTTACAATTGCTAGTAACCATTGTAAAAAGGTTTTTTTAAATGCCTAAGCTGGCTATTCTCTGGTCACAAATTCTTGTATTTCAGCTCAAGTCTTGCAAGGCTTCTAGAAATTCTTTACAGTGTATATAATAAGGGCAAATCTGTTATACCACCTCTCTTGCATGGTTCAGATTTTGTTACCTCGCCTGAAGACAAAGCTTTGTTTTTTATTTTTTGGTTGCTAAGATTTTTTCATCAATCTCATCTCTTGATTCCACTATTCACATCCTACCTGATATAACTGACAAACAGATTGATCCATTGCTTGACTCCTGCTTCTATATCTAAACTGATTTCCTGCTTAGACTCTTCTACAGCTTTTGGTGCAGACAACATATCTGTTATAGTTTTGTAGAAGTGTTCTCCAGAGCTGTCGTCTATACTTTCAAAACTAATTAACAAGTGTTTATCAGAATTTTGTGTTCCAGTCTGCTGAAAAACGGCATCTGTTATCCCTATTTTGGAAAATTATAAAGACCGATCTGACTAGTTTAGCTACCGTCCCATTAGTCTTCTTACTATCATTAGGAAGGTTTCTGAATCTTTAATTAACAAACATTTAATCTCTTATCTTGAATCTAATAACTTACTTTTAATATCAATATGGATTTTGATCTTCATATTCTACTGCTGATTTGTTAATGGTAACAACTGATAAGTTTTATTGCGCATTAAACAGATGTGTAGTGGTTAAGGATATCGTACTCAACATTCTAAAGTCTTTGTTAAAGTTTTGCATGCTGGTCTTTTTCATAAGCTCTCTTGTTATGGTGTATCAGGTAATCTTTAAGATTATTGAAACTTTCCTTACCAATCGTAGTATAAATTTTGTCCTCAATGGGCAGCACTCTTCCTCATTTCTTGTGATTTCAGGGGTACTTCAAGGTTTTATCCTCAGCCTATACTCTTTTTAATTTACATTCTCAATCTCCCAGAAATAGCATTGATATAAGATAGCATTGTTTGCTGGTAATACTACCATTTATTATTGTTTTGATAAGAAGCTAACACTCTCTAATTGCTTGGTGGGTGCATTTGAGCTTGAAAAAGATCTCACTTTGCTATAGCATAGGGTGGTGGCTGGTAAACTTTAACTCAGATTCAACTCTAACTTTTTTCATCTGATCGTAATTGCAATATTCTAGATTTTCATATATTTTTGTACAATTATGTACTCATCTACCCTTCATATGTAGTTATCTACTTTCATCTTCTAGGATTAATTCTTGCTTCCAAAATTTTTTGGAAACCATATATCAAATCCATTGCAAAACTAGCATCTGCTAAGTTTGCATCTCTTTATTGTGTTCGCCACTTTCTTACTCCGGATTTTATTCTTTATCTCTATAAATCTCAAATCCGTCCTTGTATGGAATGTTGCCATATCAATGTTTATATTCTAAATAAACATGCATTCGCTTTGTGAAGCGAAAAGAAATTATTAAACAGCATATCGATGTTTTGTTTTGGAGTTTGTTTAAAGTTTATAATAACAAAAACTGACACTACAGATTTTTACGCAAGGTTATGCAAATATTAAAAGTATTATTTTATGTAAACTTCCAGTAACGCATTCCATCACTGGAAATATGACAAAGTATTTCATAAGAAACCCAATTAACTTCCAGTGATGTTTTAGATCACTAGAAACCCAGTGAGATTTTCATTAGAATTCCAGCAAAATTTATCGCTTCCAGTAAACTTAGCTGAAAACCCAGAGAACTCCATGAATTTCTAGTGATTTTTCTAGATTAGGATTCTAGTGATTCTTTTAGATTTCCAGCAAACTTCTAATGAAAGTTCACTGGGTTTTTTTGTAAGGGAAGGTTTTTATTAAATCCATTCAAATTAAAAAATTAGCCATGTCTAAAAAACTGGAGGTTTAAATCATATTAATTAGGTCATTATCCCCAACAACCGGATGTTAACTGAAAACTAGTGTATACTGTAAATTGGGGTCTACTCGTTTTTTTAAATGATTTGCAATTAACAAAATCTTTGCCTACAACACATGAACTAAATTTGTATTTCTAAATGGTGTTCTTTCTATGATTAATGTAAAAAAATAAAAATGTAATAAATAAATTATGATTTTTTTTTTGTAGTTCAAAAACAACTTCAAAATTAAAAAATCACTAATTCATAAATTTGCTATATACTTACATAAAGTTTAGTTGCTACATTCTCTAAAATATGTTTGTCTAAAGCAATGCTTTTATAATCAATTAATCATTAATTCTTTTGAAACAGAAAGAAAAGATCCAAATAAATTTTTTGCTGACCTGATGTTAGCTACGTAAAGCACTCTTGTGCCGATCTAAAATTCTTTGAATTTTGCAGGTGATATATATATATATATATATATATATATATATATATATATATATATATATATATATATATATATATATATATACAGTACTGTGAATAAGTTTTAGACCACTTACAGTTTTTCAAAAAATCCCAGAGAATTCTTCTCTAATATTTAAGTTTGTAGTTCTAAATTATAAACTTATTAAAACATATGTATTTCACACAAAATATGGAACAATAATAAACTTTTTAATGTCAAACTTCATAAAAAAACTCCTAATATTTACTATATCCTCCTTTTGCCTCAATCCCAGCCAATATTCGCCGGGGAATAGATTCATACAAGTTAGTTATAAAATCCTGGGGTATGTTGTGCCATTCTCTTTGAAGTACTTCAAAACATTCTTCAGCATTTTGGGAAACATGTTCAACCTTCTTTTTGTCCATGTAATTCCAAATATGCTCAGTTATATTCAAAACTAGTCTCTGGGGAGGCCTTGTCATCAATTCCAGTACTCCTTCCTCTGCCATTTCATTTAAATAATTTTTTGCCACTAGGAAACAATCTTTTGGGTCATTGCCCTGCTGCAGAATAAAATTATGACCTATTAGTCCCCATCTGGATGATACAGCATGGTGCCTTAGGAGATCCACATAACGCTCCCTAGTGAGTCGCCCCCCGATTTTGATCCAATCACCTACTCCAGATGAAGATTAACAGCCCCAAATTTGTAAAGAGCCTCCTCTGTGTTTAATAGTAGGGTTTAAACACTCGGGCTGATAGGCTTCTTCAAATCTTTTTCAAACATATTGGCGTCCTTTCGTTTCAAAAATTTTGAATTTATACTCATCGGTGTACAGAACCCGATTAAACATTTCCAGGGCCCAATCTTTGTGTCGTTTTGCATATTTAAGTTGTTTTTCTTTATTGCCACACTGTAATAATGGTTTTTTGAATTGCAACACACCCTCTTAATCCCGATTTAAGTAGGTGCTGTCAAATGAAAGAAGAGCTGACATTTTTCCCAGTTGCTGTGTTAATGTCTTTTGCCAGCTCGGTTGATGCTTTTTTTTGTATTTCTTAAAGATAGGATTTTTAAATATTTATTGTCATCTTTTTTTAGCTTAGGAGGTCTACTACTTTGCTTTCTATCTTCAAGGGAGCCAGTTTCTCTAAACTTTTTAATGATTTCTGTAACAGCATTCTTCGAATATCCAGTTTTGGATGTAGTTGTTATGACAAATCGTTTTAATAAATAAACAAAGAAATCCATCATGTTTCCTCATTTTCAGTCAGTTTTGTTTATTTATTCAAGATAATATATTCTTTCAACTTTTCTTATATATTATTAAACTTAAGTACGCTTTAAAAAAATTACGTAGGAAAAAAGTTGTAAATATTTCTAATTAGGAAAAATGATTTCGGCAATAAACTTTTAATCTGATGCCAATCTCAATCTTTTAAAGGTCGGCATCAGGTCGGCAAAAAAATTTTGATACAAAGGTCTTATAATACATAAAAACGAGGTCGGTAATTTTTTCCCGACCTTAAATATTTTAAGGTCAGCATTGCCGAATGCCGACCCTAATTCCGAGTATTATATATATATGTATATATGTATATATATATGTATTAGGGTGCGTCATTTTTCAACAATTTTTTCCAAATTAAATTTCAACCACCAAGATTAGTTGACCGATGGGATAAAAATGATTTTACCCTTTAAAAAAAAAAATTTTGAAACCCAGTTTTACAGTCCCTGCTTTTACAATTTGTTGAACTCACGTCTGTCACAAACATAAACAATCTTCATTTTTTGAACTATTTATTCTTAAAAAATTAGAAAAAATTAAAAAACGAGTTCATGCTATACTTTTACTAAAGCTAAGAATATTTTTTTTTTATTATAAATTGCCATTTTTAACTTTTACTTTAAAATAAAAAATAAAAAGAAGATTTTAAAAAAAGTAAAGATTCTGCCCAAAATCACAAGATTGCATTCAAAGACATTTTTATTTGTAGATAAAAAAGTGTGAGAGAAAATTTCTGAAACAGTTTGCCACAAATGAGAAAATTATTCTTAATTTTCATAACAGGTATGATTAAAACATTAAATTAATTAAAACTTATCATTCATAATAAAAACCAAGTAATTAAATTTCAGTTTCAAAAACGGAAACTAAAATCTAAACTTAATTTTAAGAACTCATGCATCTGTTAGACAAAAATACTCCCACAAAACTTCGATTGGTTGTACTTCACTAGATGAAATGGTGTCAGCATGCTCTGGACAAGCAATATATTCTCAGAACTACATCTTTTTTGCTATAAAGAAACCCTGGATAGATGGAGGATATGACTGTGGCATATTTTATAACAAACACATCAGGTTTGCTAAATATATAATTAATGTTTTTTAATATTTTCCTCATTTTAATTTTGCCGATATCAATTTGTTAAGTTGACTCTTTTTACTCTAATATGAGGTTAAAAATTAAAACGTTAAAACTAAAACGTTTTAAAGCAATTAGAAAAAAGTTTAATAAATATTATGTTGTCTAAGAAACTGTTAAATGATCTAGTTAAAAAATGAGCAACTTTTAAATAAAATAAAAATAAAAAAAGCAACACAGAAGATTTAGCTAGAAACATCTTTTTAAAAAATGCTTAGAAAATTTTTTTGATTGGAAAACCTGATATTTGCTCTATTTTAAAAAAGAAACACAGAAAAAAAGCTTCATACTTTTTAGATAAGCAATTTTTATAAGGTCAAATAACGAAACTTATAATGACACATGGTTTGAAGGATTCAGCATTTTGCCAAAAGATAAAAAAGATAGAAGAAGATTTTGATATTTAGCATTATTGAGCAATAAAAGGATCAAACTGAGTTTTATCATCAGAACAAAGTTAGGTTTCTTCCTGCCAAAACTCCAACTATTCAACAGACAAAATTAAATCAGGTACTCGTGCTTCAACAATATTATCTAAAAAATTTGTGAAAGAAGTTGTAATTACAGGTGTTTCTAAAAATATATTTTATCTAGAAATGCATAATGCAATTGCTCTCTGACATAAGTAGTTACTTCTGGGGGTTTCAGTTTGACAGATTTCTTACTTTCTAAATCCACCATCAGACGTGCAAAAAAGAAAGCAGTAAGTACAAGTGCAGCTAAATATCAAGAAGATATAATAAAAGCTGCAAGTCAAAGTAAATTCCTAATAATCGCACGCTTTGATGGAAAAATTTTGTAGGATATTACTAACGGTACAAAACAAAAAAGAGATCATTTTGCTGTTCTTGTAAATATCAATAGTGATTTATAACTTCTTGCCATTCCGCCAATGGAACAGGGTACTGGAAAATCTCATCATGAGATTTTAGTAAACATTTTGTATAAATATAAGCTGAAAACTTATATAAAGGGTCTGTGCTTTGATACAACTCCAACTAATACTGCAAAATATTCCGGCACAAATATTAGGTTTTGTCAAACACAGGGCTCAATTATATTACAACTTGCATGTCAATATGCTTACAAGTTTCACTATAAACATTTTTGGGAAAAAGTTCACATTGGTAAAACTTATGCTCTTAAAAATCTGGTATTCCAAGTTTTCCAAGCTAAATTGAACGCAACAAAGGAATCTATGGTAAAACAAAGTTCAAAAAGTTTGACGACGTTGCAGTTAAAGGAACGTATCTAGAAAAACAGATTGAAGAAACTGTCCAATATTGCAAATATGCACTTGCCAATTTATTTCAAAGAGGTAATAATAACTAGCAGAACTTACATTCACCTACTTATGTCCAGGAGTAAGATTTCATATCCACCTATGTACATATGTCTAGGAGTAAGATTTCATGTCCACCTATGTACTTATGTCCAGGAGTAAGATTTCATGTTTATGCTTTGGGATCAGTTTCCCATGCACGTTTTATGGCAAAGTTTATATATTATCTTAAAATTGAAGTTTTAAGTAATCAGTTGCCCTACCAATTGATAGCTAGTTTTCAAAAAGAAATGATGTCTAAAAATTCAATCCTTCTTAAAAATCTAGACTTCTCCCAGGAAAAACCGCCTTTCATGTCCCAGTTGGTTAGTTGGAGCTCGTGGTTTATTTTCAGTCTGTTAAATTTAAGTAAAGACGATGATAAACCTTTGTTAAACTGTCCTTTGTCTTTCTGGGGCTTTATCGACTAATTTAAAGCTTGCATTGATTTTGTTAGCTGACTATATGTAGTCAATGACTGCTCTGAACGGCAATCAAGCTTGTGTCAGAGCTTGTTAATTCCGTTCACAATGAAGTGGACAGGCAAGATATAATGTTGGCTGTTCAGCTAAGTAGGAATTAATTCAGGGAGTTCAAGAAAGTACAAACATAGGAGAATTGGGGGGGAGGGGATATGGGCACAAAGCATAATTTGGAGAATAATGGTTCGATTTTTCACCAAAAACATGAAGAAAAATTTGTTTAGATTTACAAACTGTATTTGAAGAAGAATT
The DNA here is from genome assembly GCF_038396675.1 of Hydra vulgaris. Taxonomy (NCBI): domain Eukaryota; kingdom Metazoa; phylum Cnidaria; class Hydrozoa; order Anthoathecata; family Hydridae; genus Hydra; species Hydra vulgaris. The sequence goes on from NC_088925.1 coordinate 21,253,351, forward strand.
TTTCTTGATTATTTCCTAATTTGTCATTGTTGACCTTAACAATGTCGTTATATATTTTTCTTAACAGAAAATTTATTTTTTTCCCTTTTTTATCTAGCTATCGCAGTTACTTGAGATTAAGCAAAACATAATTGTTTCATTAAAACGCATATTTTGCAGTGCCTATATGAAAATCTAATCAAACTTTATGTAAAAATAAATCTTCAAGGCAGATGGTACATTACCATTTTGTAAAAAACATAAAATGGGTTGAGGGGGGGGGGGGGAAGAAACGAACCCACCGCTACCCCTCCTACATTAGAAATAATATTAAAATTCAAATTATGGCTTAAATTAATCTTTGCAAACAAGAATTTGATAGAAATTTGTCTCGGAAAGTTAAGGAGATAAAAAAATTGGTCAATTGATCCATAAAATTACCTAAAATAAGAACGTTTCGCCCATTTTTCTAAGGTCAAACCAATGCACTTTTTTAAAAACTTAACTTTCCAACCAATTCCAAATTAATATTTAGACCTTTCAGAGTCATAGAAAATAAAAATTGCTATTTTATTTCAATAGTTAAGGTCCCCGCTTTTTGGTAAAAAAAAAAGTGGTAAAAAAAAAATTTCAACGTTAAGTCATTTTTATACAACCGTTTAACTAACCCAGGTGGTTGGAATTTAATTGTTAAAAAATAACGTATCCCAATATATATATATTTATATATATATATATATTTATATATATATATATTTATATATATATATATATATATATATATATATATATATATATATATATATACACACACGCACGCACACATTTTTTTTAATTTTTTTGTTTTTGGTTTTAGATTTTTCCTCTTGTCAGTATGATAATATATCAAATTGTGATAGCAAATCAGATGTTTATTACGATCAGTACGCAGAACAAAAGCCTGAGATTTGTCCACCAATTAAGTTATTTGAGAATTACTCCAATCTTAGGCATTATCCATATGCACGAGAATTACATGTTGAACATTTATCTACTCAGAGCTTAGAACACTATGATTATTCGCAATGCCAATCGAGTAACTTTGTGCCGGTAGAGTATGAAGAGGTGCCTCCCAATGTTTCTTTAATAATGCCTCAATACGATCTTTCTTCTATTTTAAGATCGCAAGCAGCGTTCGGAAACTATAGAACCGATCATGTGCAGTTTCCCCCCTACCTTTTTGAACCTCATTAAAAAAGTGTATACTTTATCCTATACGTTTTATTTCAAGCACTTGAAACTCTTGTATTTTATTGCTGTTGTATTTATATTATCGAGTAATTGAAAGTCTAGTCTTTTTAAAGAAAATAATTTACACTTTAAAATATTTTGTAAATATGTGAATATTATATTTTATATGTTTTTTTTTTCTTCTTTATTTTTTTATTTTTTTACATTTATCTTCTATAATTACTATTTCTCTAATAATTATTAGACAGGTCAACAAAAAAAAAAGGTTTTTTTTTCTGTCGTCAAACAAACTATACGTTTTAAGTTTAGCATTTCTTATTTTGATATTAAATATGCAACCATTTTACTTTCATCTAATGTTTTTTTATCAAGTCAGGTTTTTCTTTTATTAAGTCAGGTTTTACAGATATTTGGATTCAAATCCTGAGCATTTTCGGTAAAGTCCCTAATATTATCAGGAAAAAAAGTTATTTAATAGTATATTAACCTTTGTCTCAGCTATAATGCAAAAATTTTCATTTTTATTACAAAGGAATATATTTTTATAAATGTTCATTTTTTATTACATAGGAATATATAAATCTCTGTTAAATATGCTTCTTTTGAGACCCATGTTGACTTTTAAACAATTTTGTTGTTGTTGTTGTTAACAATATTAAAGGTTTTACCCCGAATGCTTTACCTCAAAATATCTTCAAAACTTGACATGATAGAAGAAAATGTTCCACGAAGTTAAACTTTTCATTGGTTTTTTACTAAATTAATCTAGTGATCTAAATTACGTTATAAGAAAAGTTGTGTGTTTTTACCACGGATTTAAAGTTGTGTTTCTTCAAGCTTTCTGATGGTTTTTGAAATTAATATGTCCGATTTATTTTTATATATCACGTTATGTACTTTATATTATTATTATTTGAAAAATGTGTCAGAAGAACTAATATTGTCATATAAAATGTTGTTCTTTCCTTAAATTTTTTTGGGTTATTATAAGATTTCTTTTTAAATTTTTTGAAGTTATTTCAAAAACTCAAAATGCTTAGGCTTATAGTTGGTAGATCTCCATTTAGTTTTTTATTATTTTTTAATCGTTTTAAAGTTTGTTATTAATTTTTTATATGAAAATTTTCAGAGAAAATTAAATATTTTTATGCTTAATTAACCTAATTTTTCAAATATCTTCGACCAAAACAAGTCCGGATCCACTTTCAGATTCTAGTCTGTATGTTTGTGTGTGTGTGTAGGGGGAATGCATATTCATGGCCATCTTTATAGTAACATGCTGTGTAAAAGGGGCCAGTGTTAAACAGAAGTAAAGCGAGAAGTTGAGTATATATCACTTTAACTGTTCAGGTAGACCTGAACAGTTAAAGTGATAGAAACTTTTTTCCAAGGCAATATTTACACTAACAGTATATTGTACAAGATAAAAACTAATTGATTGATCTGAATGTGTTATTTATAGTTATTATTAAATTTATAAAATGCCAAAGAAATGTTGTGTAATGAATTGATGAAAATATAATAAAGAAATGAAACTATAATAAAGAAAAAGTGTTTTGGTTACTAACTGACAAAGAAGAATGTGCTCGTTGGATTTCTATAATATCACGGATTACTATACCTGATAGTAACAATACTGTTGTATGTGAGCTTTATTTTCCACCCAATTATTATAAATGGGTATATAATTATTATATAACAATAATTAAGCATGGTAATAAGAGACCTCGTGACCCACTTTCACTATTTTCTTGTGTGAAACCAAGTCTTTTTCCTACAAAACCTGGTCCATCTCGGAAAAAATAAAACTGTCTGAAGTGCGCAATAAAGTTCCAGATAAACTCCATCTTTTCAATCAACAAGATAAAGTAGTCAATTTTTAGCATCTTAAAAATAAGGTTGAAACGGCAGTCTTGACTCCACTCTGTTTGGTACTTCACCAACAATACATTATGCATACAATCTACTGATTTTGAAGAAAATACAACAATACATAGAGTTTTCATAAAAATTAAGAATGATTTGACTTTTGAAGGATTTTTTTGTGGTATAAAATATACGATCCAAAGTTTATATAATATTCACAATTTGAAAAATGTTGGAGATACCTTAATACTTTGATAAAAAGCATTAAAGTTAATTTACTTCAGGAACATTTTGATGCAATAAGTCCTGTTATCATTGGAAAAAAAAACTCTAATCCTGAATTAACTATTCGTGATTTTGAGTACTATTCTTTATCTAGATTGTTATATGACAAACTGAGACAAGGTTACCAGCTTTCAAGTATTTCTCTTCTTCAAAAAATTACATATAAAATTAACTCTTCTCTTGACGATTTTAAAAACATCAGTGAGGTTTAAAAAAATGCAAAACACCGTCATCAAAAAAATTGTATTTTATTAATAGACAAAGTCTACGTAAAGACGCTTTTTATTCTAAGTTTACTTGTAGAAATCCATGGAGAATGGAAAAGTAATATATTTTTACTTCATAACTTTGTCCATTTAATAAAATCAGCGCAAAACAACTGGCTAACTGAGAAAACACAAGCTCTAAATTTTGAAGATGATGGTGAAATGAAATCAGCTATGTGGTCTGATTTAAAGCATTTACATGAAACTGAAAAAGAAAATTTAGTTAAACTTTCAAAACTTAACGATGTAGCAATAGCATATTTTGTGATGAAACATAAGTTGTTCTAAAGACATGTTTTAACATAGATATTCAGATGGTGCCATACGATTTATTGAAATAATATTAAAGTTGTGGAAAGTTGTAAATGTTAAAGGATCATATGCAGACTTACGTTATCACGATGATGATAGAGGTGTTATATCTTCAGAAAATGATGAATAATTAACTTTTTTGACCAAAATTGTTTGCATAGTGAAAAAATGACCAGTCAAAGACAAAGACAATGTCAGCTTACACGTGGTACAAGAACAGCACTTTTTTTTTGACATTCATCTTCAGGATCGATTGCTCTTGTCAAGACCTAGTTAACTCAGGATTTCGATACGTGGTACTTGGTAAATTTACGACAGACCCTTTAAAGAAAATGTTTGGGAAGCCTTGACAAGGGTCTGGTGGGACTTACTTTCTTAACACTCAGCAAATTTTAGAAAAAGCCAGAATGTTCAAAACCAAATTAATTTCGAAAGTGGGAAAAAATATAGATGAAGTTGGAGAAAATGAACCAGGTCATGATTGTGAAAATTTGTAATTGTACTTCATCTAATGTTTTTTGTGAACATACTGTTTATTTAGCTCACTTAACTTTTTTCCCCCTTTCCAAAGTGTCCATTCCGTTTAGACTCTAGCAAGTGTCCATTTCTTCTAGACTATTTTTTCTCAATGAATCTTAAAGATTTATTAAATCCAAAATAGTTGAAAAAAAGATTTATTAACTGACTAGTTTTAATTAAAAAAACTTTTTTATTATAAATTTTACTTATTTTTTTTTTTTTTTTATATTTTCTTTTAAACACCCAGTAATAAAATAACAGGTAAAGTAACTTATACTACTACAGTTTATAGTTAAATTACCTAGAGATATAAATAAAGAGAGCACGGCTCTCCCAATCATTAGCCTTTAATGCTAATAACTAGACGGTAAGGTCTATTTTAGGAATATTCACCTCCATCAATTTAGCTATTAGCATTCACCGCGAGCCGATGCCTTTTTTTTTTACTTTTTTTTTTTTTTTACTTTTTCTTTTACTGGTTATCAAAAAAAAAAAAAAAAAAAAATTTCAAAATGGCTACAAAAATTTTACAGCTGCATAATTAAAAGATATTTTGGAAATTTATGAAAATACTATTATGAAGATGTTTAATGATAGAAAACTTGAAAACAAATTAAACTCAGTAATTGACGAGTACAAGGAACTAAAAAGGAATTACGCGAACTTAATAAAGCTGTTGAATTTGTGAGTAATAATTATGATCAAATAGTTTCTAATCATCAAACATCAAAAACATCATTGATAAATAAATATGTAAATACTAAAATGATTAACAAATTGGCAGAACTTGAAGACAGACGCCGACGCAACAACTTAAGATTCTGCGGGATTGAAGAAATTGAAAATGAAAGTTGGGAAGACAGTGAAAATAAAGTTAGGGAGTTTTTAAATAATAAACTTCAACTACGCGGAAACTTTAAAGTTGAAAGGGCGCATCGAGTTGGCAAAAACTTACCTGAAAACAATTTAAAAAAATAGATTGATCGTAGTAAAATTTCTTAACTACAAAGACAAAGCCACGATATTAAGAAAATATACGACGATGAAATTATGGGCTCAAAAGGTTTACATAAATGAAGATTATAGTGATCATTCTATGAAATTGCGAAAAAAACGTCTGAATGAGGCAAAAGATTTAAGGGCAAAGGGTAAGTACACCAAAGTTATATATAATAAATAATCACACGGGATTTATAAAAGAAATTCTTTGATCTCATTTCGATTATGAAAAAACAAAAATTAAATGGATCCTAACGAAACCTTAAATTTTGAGTCTAGTTTTTTATGATTTTTTTCGAACTAATGATTTCTTATTAGACGAGGAATATGATCCTGATCTTAATTATTCTACTGATTCTGATGCTTTGCAAAATAAATGCAACTACCTTTATACCCATGAAATTAAAGGATTTCTTGATCAAAATAATATTATCACAATTCAAATTAATATTCAAAGTTTACAAAAATTTTTTTGAAATCTTTAGTAATTTTATTGAAGAAACTAGTAATCTTTTTAATTTAATCTGCTTAACAGAAACATGGTGCAGTTTGGATGACGTAAATTCTTTTACCAATTTTGAACTGCTATGTTTTAATGTAAATTCATTGGCACGAAAAACAAATAAGCGTGACGGAGGCATTCTTATTTATGTTAAAAATAACTAATGATATTTTACCCGGCATGACATGAGAATCACTGATGCTGATAAAGAAGTTTTAACGATTAAAATTTTAACCAATAAACTAAAAAATAAAAGTTGTTGTTATTGAACACCTTCAGGTGAAACTAAAAATTTTAATTCGTTTTTATGTAATGACGTTATTAAAAAAAGTAACCGCGAAAATAAATTTATCTACTTATTGGGTGATCTGAGTTTAGATTGTTTTCAATACCACGTCAATAATAACATTAAAAAGTTTTGCAATAGCATTTTTGAATTGGTGCGATTCCTTTGATTAGCAAACCGACGAGAATTATTCAACCAAGTGCTTCTTTAATTGATAATATTTTAACCACTGATGTTTTTAACGTATCCTTAAAGAAAAGGCATATATAAAAATGACATATCTGATCATTTTCCTGTTTTCTTTTCTAAAAATATAGATGATAAATTACTTCCTAATGAAAAACGAGTCTTCAAAAAGCGAATTTTTACAAATAAACACCTTGAATCTTTAAAGAACAATCATCTTTAATTGATTGGAGCTTTATTAACGCCTCTGATAATACAGACTTAATTTATAACTCTATTTTTAAATCTTGCTATGATATTTACGACACTAATTTCCCTGAAGTTAATTTAAATCTCAAAGCTAAAAGTATTAAATTGCCTTGGATTAATAAGGGTTTGCGTAAGTTTTCAAAAATTAAACAAAAATCATACATTAATTACTTAAAATGTAAAACAAATGAAAATAAAGTTATATATAAAAATTGCGCTAAACTTTCTTGAAAGCCTGGCAGCAAAAAATATACATCTCACCCATTGCCAAACACGGTTAAACATAATAATGAATTTTTATATGATAAAAGACAAATTACAGAAGAGTTTAATAAATATTTTGAGTCTGTAGGACGAAATTTTGCAAAAAACATTCCGAAAGCAAACAGTTTAATGATTGATCTATGTTTCCCTCTAAACTCTTACTTGAACTCTTTTGAATTATCTTTTCAAGAGTTTAAAATTGCATTTAAAATGTTGAAATCTAACAAAGCAGTAGGCCCTGATGGTATTAACAGCAACATTATTATAAATTATTTTGAGTCTTTAAAAGATATACTCTTTAAGATTTTTTCAATATCAATTAATCAGGGAATTTTTCCACAAGCTCTAAAATTAGCAAAAATCATACCAATATTAAAAGCTGGTGACATTGAGAATATATGTAACTATCGTCCAATTTCACTACTTTTTGTATTCTTTAAAGTTTTAGAATGAATATTGTACAATAAAATTTATAATCATCTTACTATCAACAATTTATTATTCAGCAATCAATATAGATTCCAAAAAAACAATTCCACTGAACATGCCATTTTACAATTTACAAGAAATATATCTGACTCATTTGAAAATTCTCAATTTACCTTAGGTGTTTTCATTGACTTGGCAAAAGCTTTTGATACTATTGATCACAAAATTCTTTTTAAAAAGTGGAACGGAATTACTAGAAATATATTAATTTGGCTTGAAAGTTACCTAAGTAATCGGAAACAATTTGTTTAAGCGGATGATAACGTATCATCTAATTTCTTAAATATTTCATCTGGAGTTCCTCAAGGATCCATATTAGGACCCCTCCTATTTCTTATATATATATTAATGATCTACCAAAAGCTTCTAACCTAATGACAATTATGTTTGCTGATGATTCTAACTTATTTCTTTCTCATAAAAACAATTTTTACACTTTTTAGCAACATGAACTAGCCAAAATTTCTGAATGGTTTAGATTAAACAAACTATCATTAAATATTAATAAAATTAAATGAATTCTTTTTCATCCTTATGGTTAAAAGCACCAGCTGCCTAGCAACTTACCTTTTCTTTTCATTGATAATATAATTATTAAAGAAGTTCTAGTGACAAGATTTTAGATGTATATATCGATGAAAATCTTAATTGGAAAAGCCACATTGCTAACTTGTGCAATAAAAATTTCAAAGAGTATAGGCATTTTATACAAAATAAGAAACGTTCTAGATAAACATACCTTAATTTAGTTATATTATTCGCTAATTCATTGCCATATTAATTATGCAAACATTGCTTGGGGTATCACTTATAAAAGTAAACTTAAACCTCTCTATCGGCAACAGAAGCACATAGCACGCCTTATAAATTTCAAGGACCGTTTTGCTCACGCCAAGCCTCTTTTATATGATATGAAAGCACTCAATATATATGAGTTAAATGTTTTTAATATTCTTTGTTTTATGTACAGTGCGTTTCATAATTATAGCCGCACCCCCCATTTCTATTAGTCCACAACGAATAAACAAATAGTATTAATGCTACTTCTTATGGATTAGTAAGAGTAGAAAAAAAGTACATGTATTATAATCATTTTTGTTTTACTTACAGCCAGCAATGGCCTAAAATCGATTTTACGTGCGTTTCATAATTATAACCGCAGTACGACCTATAACCATGAAGAAGGAAAACTAAGGCGCAGGTTTTTTTTCTAATAACCGATATAGCCACCACTGTTCTTAATAACCTCAAAAATGCGATTCGGCATGCTTCTGATCAGATTCTCAAGCAACTGGACTTCAATTTCATCCCAAGCTTTCGAAATCGCCATTTTTAGTTCGGGCACGGTCTGAAACTGACGATTATTCGCATACACACGTCGTACAAGCACTCCCCATAAATTCTCAATAGAACTTAAGTCGGGTGAACACACAGGCCACTGTAAAAGTGGAATATTTTTCTCAATCAACCACGCTGTAGTACTTTTGCTAGCATGAACACTTGCATTGTCTTGTTGAAAAGTCAAATGACGGCGTGGAAAACGTCGGATGAAAGGTAGAAGATGTTCTGAAGTACCAGTTGGTATTCTTCACTGTTCATTTTTGTCGAAGGAAATGCCAGTTGCAGTTTAGAGTGAACACAGAAAGCCCCCCATACCATCAGACTAGCACCACTAAAATTCCGTTTCGAGAAGAAATGTGACTCTTTACGGAGGTCTCTTCAGTAGTGAGTTGTTCCATCTGGTCCATCCAGATTGAACTTTTTTTCATCACTAAAGATGATCTGATGTAGAAAAGTGAAAATAAAAACACCTTAATTCTTTAAATATAATTATTACTACCGAATTTAAAAGTTCACTACCTTGGTCCAGTCAAGAGACATATTGTTCCGACCAAAATCCAATCTCGCCTCTTTATGGCGTGGCAGCAGACGTGGCACAGGTAGCATTTTTTCTCAAACAATGTATGGAGCATGTTGTATGGTCCTCCAAATCGTACATTTTGACACATTTAGGTCTAATTCTCGTTTAACCTCGAGACAACTCTTGTTAGAATTCGAAACAGCTTGAATAATTTTGCGCTGGGTACGGTCACTGAATCTTTTTGGACGTCCAGTATGCTCCTTTTGGCAGTAAGTAGCTGGACTAAACAAAGTAATTTCGTACTACGCAATCTGAACGTCCAATTAGTCGAGCAATTTCACGTTTGGGTTCTCCCTTTTTATGTAGAATTTGTGTTTGGGCTTTTTCAGCTTCAGTTAATGTTTTCCCATGAGGCATTTTGCTACAATGAGCAAATAAATAAATGAATTAGATAAGGAATAGTAATATATAATAAAAAAGTCATTACAGCATTAATAACACACATATTTAAAGTTAACTTACATTTTTAAATAAAAGTAATCACAAGTGCGGTTATAATTATGAAATGCCCGCAAAATTGATTTTGCGCTATTGCGTCCACTAACTAAAACAAAAATAATTATTGCACCTACATTTTATATTCTTTTACCTACATATTTAAAATAATATGAGTAATATTTATTTAATTATTGTATTATATATAGATCTCAAGAAATTATGTGTGCGGCTATAATTATGAAACGCACTGTATAAATGCAAGACCTATCACCCGTTTCTTTTCGTAACTTGTATTTACAAAGAGATAGAAATAAATATATTTTAAGGAACGATAATTTAATTTGACAACCATTTTCTAAAACAAATTTTGGAAAATTTTTTATTTCATTTCGACTATTTTTATGGAATAGTATAGTTCTAAATACTTCTAAAGATTTTTCTCAAGAATGTAATTTTGATTCTTTTAAATAAAATCTTAAAAAGCTTATTTTTTCAACTGAAAATATATTAATCTACTTTTAAATTTTAAAATTTTTTGAAAATCCATTATCTATATTAGTATATGTATATATTTAATGTATATTCTTTATTATTTATTTATTTGTTTGTTTTTTTATCCACAAGCAATTAGCGGTTTCTCTGTGACAAGACCTGATGGTCTGATGGTTCTTAACGATATCTTGACTTGTTAACTTTTATTATTGTAATAAAGTTTTGTTTATTTAAATTGTAATAAATATTGTAATAAAGAAGAAAGAAAAAAAAAAATCCAAGTTTTAAATGTTTCTCTTTGTTCTTTTAAATTCCATAACTGGAACGATTCTTTTAATCTTGCTATAATCTCAGCTTGCAGTTCTTCTTGAGGTACTGTAAATTTTTTTTTTTTCCCTTCTATCATGTATTGAAAGAAGTTTAAACTAAGAGTTTTACATTTAGAAATCACTTCATTTGTAAATGATTTTTTTTTTTTTGTGTTGACTGTAATTGATTAGTTATCAGTGAGTAACAAGTTTGATTTTTCATCAGCCTGATAAATGGATTAGCTTTATTTCGAATTAAAATAGTTGAAATATACTCTATTTTAAAAAAAGAATGCAGGTAATTTTTACTATATTTTGAGATACCAAAAAATGATTTTAAAACTGCTCTTCCAACGGCGTCTATGTTTCGAAGGAAACTGATATCAAAGTTCCATAGTTCAAGGCCATATATAAGCTTTGGCACTGCTAAAGTGTTATATAAATGAACTATTGTTGACGGCTGGCAATTAGAGCTATTGCAACCAATTGAAACTGAGTTATACGTTCATTTAGGTTTGTTTTTTGAAGTGTTGCAATTTTCTTGTTGTTTTTACAATTATCCCATTGGAAACCCAGATGTTTTAATTTATTTAAGAGACATATATAGCTTCCGTTAATTTGAACAACGTTGTTCGGAATCGAACTTTTACCAGAAATCAGAAATTCCGTTTTTTTCAGTGTTTAGCTTAATGAAGTTTGATATTTCATATGTTTGAAACCTGTTAATCAGTTCTTGCAGACCAGAGATTGTTGGACTTTATTGGCAAAATACATCATCTGCGTATGCAATGACACCAGTATAGATACCATTTATTGTTGAACCTACTTTATATTCTGAGACGATTTCATTTAAGATATTTTCAGTATAAATGCTATATAAATGTGGCAATAGAATAGACCCTTGACGCACCCCTTGTGGCAGACTTAATTAATTTGAGGTAATTCCCTGATAGGATACGTTAACAGTACCAGAGAGTAATCAATAAATTTTATTGAGTATTTTTAATTAAGTTTTAGATTTATCTAAAATTTATTTCTATCATAAGTGAATTATTTAACTGTTTAAATTTAATTGTTTAATTATTTTAATTTAGTTGTTTACTTTCTTTAATTTATTTTTTTTAGCCCTACCTAAGCCAGTTGGTTTGTTTGCTTTAAATGACAAGAGCGATGATATTGTGTGTACTACAGATAAAGGTAATTTTTTTGGAAGTAGAGCTTCTCAAATAGCAAATCCCAGTTGCAAGTATCAAACGCTTTATTTGCATCTAAACTGCACATATATAGTGGCGTGCTATTGTTACTATAGTGCTTAACGGTTTCATTCAATAAAAATTCGGCGTGGAGGGGCTAATGGGAGGGGCTATCTATTATATTAGGAAATAAATTCAAGATTAGATATTCTAGAAGTTTGGTAAAGATAGGTAAAAAGTCTAATTCCACTGTAATTATCCGGGTTATTAAGAGATTTTTTATATGACTTAACAAGTGTAATAATTGTTGAAGTTGATAACTATTTTGGAAACTTTCCATACGTTAGAATGCTGTTATAAAAATTAGCGAGCCACAAAAAAAGATTGTTATTATGAGAGTGTTTAAGGTGTTCAGCACTTACCCCACAGCTATCTGGGGACTTATTACTATTTAGTTATGATATGCAGTTTATAATATCAGCTGCTGTAATAACTAGTAAATTAGGCTCGTTACTTTAAGGTGGAATTTGATGAGGATTATGGTAATTATTTGTAATAAGCGGCGTATTAAGTATAGATTGGAAATGTTTTCTAAACTCTTTAACGATATCTTTTATGTTTTGCGATTTAATAATGGTAAATAAACGAGTTGATGCTTTAGTTTTAATTTTACGAATGTTGTCCCAGAACTTCTGAGGACTTGTAGTTCGTAGATTTTCAATATTTATTGTTTTTTCATGGATCTTTTTGTTAAGGGTTGCTTTAACCGCTTTTTGAAAGTTTTTACGTGCAAGGATGTATCTTTTGTATATTATTTTGTATGTATATTTTGACTTATTATATAAAAATTTTTGCCATTGTTTAAAGTTAAATGAAAGATTTTCTTTGCATTTTTTAAGTTCTGTTGTCCACCACGGTTTTGAATACTTACCGGTTTCGAGTTTTCCATAGCACTGCTTAACTGCTAATAAAGTAGCATTTTAAATCTTTTTGCATGTTTCTATTAACTCTAGTTCAATTCTTTCCTCTTTGAAGGTGTAGTTATTGAAAGCTATAGAGAGATTATGGTTATATATTTTGATGAAGTTTTTGTTATTCCATACATATTTTAGAACATGAATATATTTTTGTATTATGCTTTTTATTACGGTTGACAGATTAGTATGTGTAACGACGATACTTGTAGCGATTGGTAAGTGATCGCTAAAATTAAAAGGCGAAGGAGGAATAACTTTGGTATTTATAAAAGATAAGGATGACTCTTTTAGAGCAGCGACGTGATCGATATACGATGAGTTAAGGAGAGTTTTATGCTGATAGGTGTATGTTAAACCAGCGCCACTGATGATATCGATAAATGAGAGCTTATTTGATTTAATAAAATTAGTTAGATGATTAGAGAATTTGTTGCGTGTTTTATTATTACGATTTTCAGAATCGTAAACTGTCTCGGGATATGACTGAAAATCTCCAGCAATAATAACTTCACTTACATCTTCGCAGTTTTTTATGACTGACGTAAAAAGGTTTAATTGTTGTGTGTACTTTGAAAGAGATTCCTCGTTATTTCGACACGAGGTAAGATAGATACCGATAAACACTAGATTTTGACAATTTTGTTTACCTTTGATAGCGAATATTATTATCTTTATAAACTATGTGTGGAAATTGGAGAGCATCTTTTTTAACAATGAATGGGTTTCCTCCAAATGGTCTTCCATATGCCTTTTTTTCTCGGCATTGCTATGTTTTTTTAGCAAAAAGAGTTCAATATTCAAAAGCCAATGTTCCGATAAAAAGATAATATTAAATGATTTGACCAGTTCGGAAATATAAATTGAGTTTGATTTAAAACATTGGTGATTATTTGCACAAAAGGAATATTTTCTAAGGTTTTACTTAAATTTAAAATTAGATTAGATAATTTTGTACCAAAATTATCTAATCTAATTTTACGTTAATAAAACATTACTTCACATATTAAAAAAATGTATTGCCAAGTAAGGTTTGATAAACTTGGTTTTTACTAAAGTAATGATAAATCAGTGTTTACACATTGAAAAAAACTTATTGAAAATGTTTATTAAACATAAGACATAAAACAGCTACATTCTTCAATGCCCCCCAGTTTATCGGAAATTTTGCCCGTTGACACGGCCTGTTAGTATAAAGATAAACATGTGCATATCCTATTTCTAGAGGTGGAAAGTAACGAATTACATTTACTCACGTTACTGTAATTGAGTAGTTATTTTGTGAATTTCTACTTTTTAAGTATTTTTTTAAATATGTACTTTTAAGTATTTTTTTTCTAAATTATAGTACTTCGCTACATTTGAAATCATATGATTTAATTTTTTTTTTTAGTTGATAAAAAAAAGCGCCTGTTTTATAACTTTGTTCGTTAGAGTTTTATAAATGTTTTAAATAAGTTTAAGAAGACATCAGAAACGTGCACCGCTGACGTTTCAAATTTATAATCGTTTTTATTAGAATTTTAAAGGAAAATTGAAATCGAAGTTATGTTATGTACAAAATAGTAAACATATGTAAAATATGTAAACATAGTAAAGTACTATAAAAAACATGAAAACCAGAAGTTGTTATTTTCAATTAATTATACAATTATAATTATATAATTATGCCTTATTTTAGCAAGATGAAAGAAATAACATGCTTTAACTGATGAAATGAATATTATATAATGACATATTTTAAAATCGTATAATTTGTATTAGTAAACGCACACTTAAAAATATCAGTTAATTATAATAGTTCTAAATACATAGAGTTTTCTGTTTTGGTTTTTTTGAGTTTTGTTCACTTTAATAAAGATCACACTTAAATTGTTTAAAAAAGATTGTTGAGCGCACTCTACAATCTTTTTTAAACAATGTAAGCGTCATCTTTATTAAAATTTTTTAACTGCTTTAGCTTGGTTTCTTTTCACTTTTTACGACCTTAATAAAAATTTTCAGTCCAAAAAAAAAAAGATTTAAATCTTTAACCAAAAATCTAATAATAATATACTTTTATAATATTTAAACACTTCTAACACCGAAAAACATTTGATGTTAAAAGATTTCACGCAAACATTTTAAATTTAGCATGTTAAATAAATATGACATTGGTTAAAATAATGACAAATATTTTTATTGATAAAGATGAAGGCCTTCAGTGACTTTGCGACAACATGGAAGAGAAACCTGAAACAACCAGAAATCCCAGCAAAGCAAGGAAAAGTGAGTAACATGTTTGCTATGGGTACAAACAAACGTTTGTCACAGAAAAAGGTTGACAAGCTCATGATCCAATTTCTTTGTGACGTTCTTCATCCATTTTCTTTGGTTGAATAACCTGCTTTTAAAAAACTTTTATATGCTCTAAATCCGCATTGCAAAGTTATATCCAGACCGTCTCTTCGGATCAGAATTGATGATGCTGCCATTCAGTTAAAGAAGAGTTTGCTCTCAATCTTTAGTAAAGTCAGGTATGTTGCAACAACTACTGGTTGCTTGTCTGCACACCAGCAAAGTTTCATTGGGGTGACAGCTCATTGAATTGATGAGGATACCGGTGGTTTTCACCGAGTTTAGAATGCGCCGTGTACAGGTCCGCCAGGAAACCTTGGAAAAGAGATCCACCGCACTTTCTTGCCAGAGATTGAGGGGGTCACACACCTTTGATGTTCTGGCAGGCACTCTTGATGATATTTATTGTAAATACAGAATAAGGGGAAAAGTGGTAACGACAACAACAGACAGCGGCTCAAACTTAATTAAAGCATTTAGTGTTTTTGGTGAGAAAAGCCAAAATCAGGAAGCAGAGTCGGAATCAGAACAAGATTTTTGCCAAGAGTCCGAATCTGAGTACCTTGACACGTTTGACTATAAAAAGTTAAACAAAGTCGTATCTTTAGATCGCTCATGTGATTCAAAGTTTGGGAAATTTTCGAAAAAACAACGTATATTAAATGTATATATTTTATTAAGAAACAGCTATATAATAATAAAAAATAAAGAAATAAAATATAGAATGCATAAACAATAAACATAGTACTAAAATTTGGTAATAGTATACATTAATATACTGTAAAATAAACTCTAAATGATTATGTTTTGACCACAAAATCTTGTTTATTGTCAAATCGGGGCATAAGTTTTCTGGATGCAAGTTTCGCTCGTATTAAACCTTCACTTGATTTTTTGTTGCACAAGGACATAAATGCTTCCGTCACTATTTTCACAGAGTTCGACTGCCTGCGTATAACATGGTAGCTTTGATTAAATTAATTTTAAGTCGCCCTGAGACTCAATAACTTTTTTTATTTCTTGATTAGTGATGTGTCAAAGAATTGGTGGATTGAAATAATTTTATTGCCAATTAATGAGCTCAAAATAACTATTAGCATCAAAATTTATTTGCGGCACTTCAACACACGAAGTATCTTTCCTGTATGTGGTGAATTTCGTGCTTTAAGTATCCTCCTGGAGTTCCATTACTGTTTTGTGTTCATCACACAACATCAAAAGAAGCAAACTTTCAGGGTGGGCAAAATAGGCATTACGTTGAATTACGGGATCTATTATTAGTTAAAGCTGTGCTGGCGGATTCATCATTGCGAGTTGGATTTGTTTTTACTTGAAACCACGCTGTAGCATATTTAACACAATGTTCAGCTAATAGTCTTAATTCATTTGATGGATTTGATGTAGAAATATATAATTGCAATATTCTATTTGATTTTGTTAACTATCAAGCATGGGATATTTTACCCGGGGATCTGCTACTTAAATCATCAGAGCATTTGCCACTAATAACTCCCATTGTTATTTCATGCAAGCATTTTTGATCTACACTCAGATCTTCAAATTTGACCTCTGGAAGTTCGCTTTGTGTTTTTTCAGTTTATTATTGGTAATTTTTCACAATTTTCGAATGATTTGCCAATAGGATCAGTATGTGAGGATGGGCTAAGGGTAACACCGTCTAATTTGACAAATAGATGTCTCAAAGGCAGCTCGTTTAAATGTAGCATGCATATAATCCACTGTCAAGGGCGTTGAAGCCTTTTTTCGAAGGTTCTAATCACACCATTGAACTTTCCTGTTTTAGTGACCGTACCATCACAACCAATACCCATCACATCATCTAGATTAATTTTTGTGACAAGATTAGCCTATTAATCGATGTTTCAATACTTTTGGCAGTACCTCGAACTGGCATAGCGTAACTAATATAAACTGAATCTGGTTCTTTAACAACAGATGTTACTCAATCACTGTTTGTATGTACCTTTTTGCTCTTTTCTTCACAACATTAAGCGTTTTGTTGTTTGTGCATTAAAGTATAAAGCTGGGAAATGAAGCTGCGTTTGTTGTTTATATTCTATTATATTATGTTCATTATGTTCTTTTTTCCTTTCCCGCCGTATTTTTGATTTATCGACCACTTCAATACCTGAAGATATGCAATACTTAAGAAACAATTGCAGCGGCTACTCTTTCGGAAATACCGTAACAGACGCAGAGTTTTGACAATATAAACTTTTAACTGTATTTTTTTTTCATTTGTGATGTGGAAGGTAAGTTCAATCTATCAGGCTAAGAAATATTGCCTTAAGACTCATTTAAAGACGACACCAACTCTTGCTGTTCAATATTACACTTCTCCTGAATTTTGTGAATGTGTAAACTAGATTTGTTTGTCATAGAGGCTCTTGTTACTTTTTTTGTAATATAGTTGGAAGAATGCGATCTAGTCTACCAACACGCATCTTCCTTTCTTGTCTTTGGTCAAGCAAAAACTTCTGCTCTTCGTTTGGTACCTTTTTTTTCTTTTGGACAACAACAAAGTTGAGTTTGTTTACATTTACATGAACAAATGTTGAATAGAACTCTGTTATGCTGTATAAAATCAATATTTTGATCAGCAGATGATCTTTTTAAAGATTTGATGAGGTTTTTGCACTTTAAATGATAGCTGAATTACTCTTGTTGTGAAACCGTAGGAAGGGACAATTTTCTCCAAACATCTTCTACTTTTTGAGACACAAACTCGGCAATATTTTAAAATGATGGTTCTTTTATAGTATTTCTGCTAATTTTAAGTTGTAATCTATTCCATTTGTAATATTTCATGATTGCTTCGTAGGTAAGCAATACATTGTTCCTAATATCTTGTACACTCCCGAATGTAGGGCACTGATAACTTTGTTTTCTAGTTTTCATAATGATTTATTAGTTGTGTACAGAAAATTTTGTAACGAATGTAAACGCACACACAACTTTATTCTTATAAGGGGCTTTCCATTAATTACGTCAACAATTTTTTGGCAATATTTCCCTCCCCTCCCCTTTGTCAAAAACTTGTCAAACTTTCAGAGAATTCCTTAAAAAATTAAGTCAACAATTAATTTACCCTTCTCCTCCCCCTCCTTCCCTTTTCTTATGAAAAATAAAAAAACATGAAAAAAAATTAATCATTTTTAAATAATAGTAATAGTAGTAGTTTACAACTTCAAGAAAATTGTTTAAAAGTAAAATGTTTAGAAAAAACAACTTAGTTTTTTTTCAACTTTTAACTTAAAAACGTTTTATATTATTAAATATATATAGCCATTTAAAATTACAAAGGCTTGCTCTGAACAAAAAGTGAATAGAAGTAAAAGTGATTACTACACGCAACACTATTGGTTTAAACTTCTTACAGTGCATGGTAGAAGGTAGAAAAAATTAAATTCACTCAACTTATCAAAGAACTGCAGGTCGATATTATAGCAATAATAAAAAGTTGTTCCAGTTCACTATGGTTTCTGAGACCCGATTTTTTGGCAGAAACCCAATTTTTTTAAGTTCTAAAAAAGATTTTTTTTTTGCGGTACCTTAAAGTAAACTCACCAAAGTGATAATAAACGTGGTCTATTTTTAAATTAATTACCTAGTTTGTTTTTAATATGCACTCAAATTGTGGATATTTTTAATCTCAGCTTAGTTTGCAGTGACTTAAGTGAGCTGTTTGTTTAATAATGCATAACTTTTGAAATAAATAACATTTTTGATTGCTGTAAAGAAAATATTTTTATACAGGTATATACTTTTTTAAAATATTTAATTAAATTAAAATGCTGCTTTATTATATTGATTATATAAAAGAAATAAGCGCGTGTATAGAATTTTTCTTCCTCGACATTTTTCAAAACTTTGATTTGACTTTTAAAAAAATCTCCGTATTTCTCTAAAAATATTTTTACACGATTAAATTTTGGTAATGTTCAGGAATATATTCCATTTTTCAAAACTTGCCCCTAGTTTCCCCTATTAAAAATATATCTGTTTTTTTGATGTTCCGTTTCAAGTACGAGGATTTATTTAATGTATGGCTGGAAAAGAAATGAGAAAAAGTCAAATGTTCATGCACGTCATTCAAATAGTTGGAAGTGATAAAACAGTAGTTATTAGCAATGATATTCAAAAGAAAATATGTTGTTTGTGCAATTCTTTTGAACAAAAATGGTCAGATAGCCAAAGAACAATATGCCGATTTAAAAGAAAAATTTCAAATTGGTTAAAAAGAAAAATTACATTTACTGATGATGCAATTCCATCAACATCTTCAAGTCAATCAATTTCATCAACATCTTCTGGACGATTAAGGTTATCATATACCGAAAAATCGGATCGGGCCAAAGGATTGTCATCAGAGTTATGCCGGGATAACTTGCACGAAACATCTCTTATATTACAAGCAGCAGGTATGGCTGCACGTCAGCAAAAGAAACGTGATTTAGCATTAGTTCTAAAAGAATTGAATTGAAAGTCGATTACATAAAGGAATCCACAGAACACATTTTAAAAGAAAAACAAGATATTGACGGGAAAATAAATAAGCTAGAGCCAATAACAATTTATTTCTCTAATAATAAAAAAATTCAAATCAGCTTTACTTTATTTATGACGTTAACTGATGGCAAAATTTTAAATATATTATTTGGAACAAAATCAAACCAAGCTTGTCCTATATGTCGAGCTACTCCCAATGATTTTGTTAAAGTGCAAGAATTCAAATATTTAGGTAAAAGGGGAGGGGCGGTACACCGTTAACTTTATGGAATTTCACATTATTTCATGAAAAAACCTAATTTTTACTCTGTACTTATGTACTCCCATAATATAAAGGCATTAAAAAAGTGTTAGAACATTTATATAACAAAGAAAAAGAAAGTAGGTATAAAAACAAAATTTAATGTGAAAAATATCTTGACTAAGCTTTGAAATACAAAAATAGCATTCTATTTTATCAATACTCAATTAAAAGTATTTTTCATGTTATTAAAATACTTTGTAAATAATAATTTTGACATAGTTGTGTAGCAAAATATATTAAATTGAATAGTAAACCTGTTAACTATTTATTAAATGTTGAAAATTCCACAACACTTGACTTTAATCGTTTAGCATAGTCTGGGAGGCTTTGTCGTCTCTTATATTTATTCCATGTCTTTTTAAACTCACGATGAACATTCACCTGCTTGTTCAGAGAAAATTGCAAGCCCATTATCAGTATTGGTACTTTTTAGGAATGGTACAATATGGTTAACTGCAATATGAACTTTCCACGGTATATTTAAAGAAATGTTTTCAAAGTAAGTATTAATATATTCCCTTAAATTAGCATAAGACATCTTGAATTCGAAAACAACAGATTCAATATCACCGATTTTTTCTCCGAAGGTGGCTTGCTTCATTGATTGAAACTTTCTTAGTAGTAAATCAAGATTTCCTTGATCAGCAATATCACGAGAAAGAACATCTAACTTATCTAAAAGTCTGTTGGCATTGTTGCCATCAAATCCAATGCCATGGTAACCTCTGAAAAATATGTAATTTGAGTTTAACCACTTTTCAAAGCCAGGCCATAGTTTGATAATAGTTTTCCAAAAGTTGTAACTATTCCGATTAATGTATGCAACTCAGGTACTGGAACTAAATTTTCAATAATTGTGTCTGGATCCACTTCAAGATATAATAATCTTGGATTAATAACATTTTTATAATCAGCCATCTTTGATTTTGGTTTTCCAGCTTTTGTGTATTTACTGTAATAATAATCGAGGGAACCAAGAGTTCGTTTTTCTCCACCATCCAAAAGACTCTCTCCTTTACACCACAAACAACTATATTTTTCAGCATGGTTTGTAATGCAAAACATTGAGTTTGCACACTTTAAATCAAATGCAACAGAATACTTAATATTTTGAAGATAAAGAGTATCAACTAATTTTTTAAGATTTCCATTGTGTTCAGACACTCCTTCTACAATAGCAACAATAAAACAACGCTTAACTCCAGCATCATCAAGGTCAGGTTGATTACAAGTTTTATCATGCGGATTAAAAACATTCATAGTGACCTTTAAAAAACATTGACCAGAATCCACAGCAACTCTTACAAATGTAGAAAAAGGGTCAATATTCCTTTCAGTGATTATATCATGTATAAATTTATCAATATCTTTAATAAAAACATTGATTTATTTACTAGAATGTACCTGATAAACAATATATTGGCATAACAGAGGGTGAATGGAAAAAACGTTTTGCCAATCATAAGCAATCTTTCAAGAATAAAAAGTATTCAAAAGACACCATGCTGTCAAAATATATATGGGAATTAAAAGAAAAAAATATTGATGATTTTATACTGAATTGATCTATCCTTAAAACAGCGCCTGCATATAACAATATTTCCAAAAAATGCATACTATGCCTACAAGAAAAATTTGAAATAATTACACATGCAAATCAAGAATGCTTATTAAACAAAAGATCGGAATTAATTTCTAAATGTAGGCACGAAAATAAGTTTCTCCTTAAAAACTATAAAAATAAATGAGTTCAAATAATATTTACATTAACTACCCTTTTTTTTAAAAAACATTTAAAAAAAAATAGCATAAGTAATCATTTCTAAAGAACTCTTTTTATAATAGTGTCAGCAAATTCCACAAATGAGTAAAAACACTTATCTAGCTATTATCTTCTACATCATGTTTTGCCATCAGTAGGCTCATCAGGAAGCCTACTAAATTATTAAATGTTTTTACTAATTTTTTACTAATTTATTATTGCTCTGTTCTTTAAGAACATTGAGCACTTTATTTGTAGAATACACTGACATAATTTATATATATATGTATATATATATATATATATATATATATATATATATATATATATATATATATATATATATATATATATATATATATATATTGTTTTTGCATGGATAACGTTAGCATTTAGGTAATTTAGGATAACGGTAGTAATCAACATGCCCGTCAACAGACCTACTTCTAGATAATGTTAAATATTTATCATAATATTTTTATCATACTTTATGTACAGTGCAGAGTCACAAAACTTGAATGTGCCAATCCTCCTTTCGTTAACTTTAGGCCTAATCCACTTCCACATTGAATGCAAACTAATTCTAATAAAGTCGAGCATAACAAAATAATGCATTTGATAATTTGAATCTTTTAAGACCCAAAGTTTATAATTTATAAAAGTTTTCCAGTTTTTAAATAGCTACTAATCTTGTTTTCAATATTAAAATAGTATTTGTGTATGGAGCTGGAGAGTCGCATTATAACATTGAAATTTTAGCATCAAATGTTTGTACCAAGGTCGGCAACCTGCTTGAGAGCAGCAGGTTGCCGATTTGGGTATAAACATTTGAATAATATAATGTAGACTGTGTACTTAAATAAATCTTTATTTGTTTTTACATCAGGCCAACAAACACAAATTTTTGAAAAAATAATAGTATTACGAGTAAACATCTCGCGTGTGCTTATTTAGTTCGGTATGTGTCAGATATTTTTAAAGCACAACACGGTTTAAAAAAAGTAGAATATAGAAAATGTCATTAAAATACTAAAGGTTGGGTGAGTAAGACTGCAAACGCTGACACAAGACTACAAACGCTGCCTAATTTTCTTTTTTTAAGTTTAGTTTATTTTAGTGGTCAATAATTTAAAATATTTACAACAATCCGTAATAAATTTCTAGACTTTTGAAAAATCATAAATGTTCGCTATGTTTAAATTACCAACAAAGATGTGCTGCATCAGACACCTTTATACTAACAGTCTTTAGATACTTGTGCACATCTACGACACAAGTACCATACTCTAAGAGCATAATAGAATACTGGAAATGTATGTGGAAAGAGTTTATTTCCAAATATCGTTTAAAAAATTCTCTTTTAACTCATTTAAATGATCATCTAAACAAATTTTGAAAATATTGACGGAAGTCGTGTCAATTACTATTTGCAGCAGGGTATCCCACTGTAACACAACACGGTTCGTAAATAATTTCTCTCTTGGCATGCAATTGAGTATTCTTTGCTGTGCAAGTCTTTGATTATGACCAAGCATGATATACTATGACTACGAATGACGATTGAATAATACAGGAAAGTTTATTTCATCAAATCCACGCATGAATTTGAACATCAGAATTTAATCACCTCTTATTCTTCTTTCTTCAAGTGTTGTAAGACCTAACATGACTCTTTGCTGCTCGGCGGTGCAATGCTTAATATCAGATATGGTTTTTGTAGGACGGTTTTGAACTTTCTCTAGCGTTTCTATGTCTGCCCGTTGGTAAGGTGGCTATGCTATGATAACTTACTCTCGGTGAGGACGAAATAGTGGTGTAAACTTTTCTCCACAGCTGCGAATAGTTTTTTTCAGCCTCTCTAAGGAGCGATTAGCGTTCACTGCAGCTGCTAAAACATCAGCATTACGTTTAAGATCATTTGAGATCTCAAACTCCAAGATCTCTCTCTAACTGATCAACTTCAATTGTAAGTAACAGGCTGTATGATATTGCAATGAAATAGTCTCGTTTTAATACATTTTTTCTCGACCAGTATGCATGACTAGTAACGAAGAAACTAAAATTATTAAAAAAAGTAACGTTGTTGACATCAACTTTTCTTGCCTCCCCCCTCTCCCTTTGTCAAAAGTTGTAAAAAATGTAAAATGTACCCTTTAGGTGTACATTTTATATTATATATATATGTCATCTTTTTGGGAGTTTGCAACATATCAAAAAACTCCTGCAACTAAGGATAAAGAAGGACTTTGCAATCGCTGCAATTATGTCGTTAAGTGCTCTAGAGGACCTACCGCAAGCCTAAAAGCTCACTTAAAATCGAGAATGGAATTGATTGGTCTCAAACTCAAACAATTCCTCTTGAACAATTTGTACCAGAAAAGAAACTTAAAAAAATGATTTGATTTTGTTCAACGTAAGACCTTAAATAAAATAGTTTTTTACATGGCCACAGACCAGATCCATTAGAGCTATTACCAGAAATCAGTTCATTCGGGATGCGATCAGAAAAAGGAAATTACCAACTTTCAAAAAATGAGAACGGGTAATGAACGCTGATTGAATCAGAAAAATCAAATCGTTTCGGAAATTATTTCAAAAATTGTGAACCGAAGAAAATTCACAATAAGTGTTGACTCGCTCAACACAAGACGGTGCACCGTAATGAGCAAGAATGAAAAATGTCCAGATTATTGACCAGCATTGTATAATCATGGTATTCATTTGGGAGTAACTGACAATTTGTAAAAGAAAAACGCCCGAATCTGTTCAAGTGAGTTAGATTCAGACTCTAATGACGAAGATCAGGTTGACAGTTTTGAAAATAATGACATGGTAGTTATACAAGTAGATTATTTAGAAAGCGATATCCATTCTGCTTTGAAAAATGCAAAAGATGTTGTCAAATATATCAAAAAATTTAGCCGTTAAAAATCAAATCTTTCAGTCAAAAGTAACTCAAGCTTTTGGAGCTGAAAACGATATGCACCTTGACGTTCAACATTATTGGTAATCTATCCCCAAAATGATTGATCCACTAATTATAACAAAAATTTGCCTGTTTGAGACATTAACAGAGTTAAACATGCTCGATCTGATCAGTATGGTCGATTTTAGTACTTTATCAATTTTTCAGACTCCTTCATGAGCCAATCAAAATTGCTAATGAGAACCTAAGTCGTGAAAATTTAACGCTTTTGACAACTGATACTGTTATTGTCTTTATGCTAGAAAAACTGACGAATAAATTCTGAGGTAGCATCAATCATAAAGCATAAAAATAAAATATCCAGACAGAATACACAACTTTGATGCTCTATAACTTGAAGTAAACAAATGATATTCAGATTTTTTAAAAGTGTACATCATATAACCATTAAATAAAAATGTAAAAAGCTATTACTTTTTAGTAAGCACCCCAGAGTAAAAACTAAAAACAAATTTGGAAGCCCACTTCCACTACCTACTGTTAAATATCAGAAAACAGATCGCCGTGTAATACTATCTACATAGTTTATAAAAAAATTATATATATTATTTTAAACTATTAGAAATTATCATATATGTATTATACTTGATACTATTTGAGTTATTCATAGATTTTCAAAAGCCTAATGTTGGTTACAAATAAATAAATCAAAAAAACGGTGTAAAGGTGCTATGTATAATTAAATTTTTTTCGCAAGCAACTTTTTTATTATTGTGTAATGTATCTTTTATTTAATGAATGGGATTAGAGCGCTTAACTTTTAATGTACCCTTTTGAAGAATCATTTTATGCACCTTTTTTTAAGCCCGATTGGCAAAGGTGCTTAAAATTGTTTAAGTGACCTCGAATTGCTCTTTAAGAGTTGTGAAGGTTAACATTAACTAGTTTTTTAATCCTAGTCAAGCTGCTTCAAGAAAACTTAGTTAAGCTGCTCCGAGAAGACTTTATATTCTTGTCGTTCCCCCCTCTCCTCCCCGGAAAGGCTGTTGATTTTTTTTTTTTTTTTTTTGTAGTTATTTAGGTGCTCCCAGAAGTCCTTACGGTCTTATCACAGAGCACCGCAGAAGAGCATTTAACATAAAGTTCACGCCTCCTTCCGTACCAATGTCGCTTGTTGGGCGAGAGCTGGCGTCGAACCTCGGACCTCTAGGTTCTGAGCCAGAACACTAACCACTGCGCCACGGCTTCTCTTTTTATAGAAGCAAAAGAACTACGATCAAAGGGTAAGTTTGCCAAAGTCATTTATAATAAACTAGTTTCTCGAGATTTTTAAACTTTTTAAATAAAATAAAAGAATTTCTGGAGCGGGATCGTATTAATGTTATTCATTTCAATATTAGGAGCTTAAAAAAAAACTTTGAAACATTTTGCAATAACTTGGAGGAAACTTCAAATATTTTTAACACAATATGTGTGACAGAAACGTGGTGCAGTTCTGATGATGCTACGTCAAACGCAAATCTCCACCTTTCAGGCTTTAATATGATCCCACTCGCGCGTAAAACAAATAAACGAGGCGGTGGCGTTCTTATTTACTTAACCACAAGCTTGCGATTTATTATCAGGCCTGACATGAGTATTTCCGATGGCAATAAAGAGGTTTTAACGATTGAAATTACAACCAAAAATAATAAAAATATACTTTTGAGTTGTTGTTATCGCCCACCTTCAGGCGTAATTGAACAATTTAATAGTTTTTTAATTACTGATATAATAAAAAAAGGTTTTCAAGAAAAGAAATTAAATTACATAATTGGTGATATGAATTTAGATTGTTTTGAATATCACTCAAATAAAAATATTAAAAAGTTTTATAATGACTTGTTTGAAAATGGAGCAATTCCTTTAATAAATAGACCAACAAGGGTAACTGCAACATCTGCCTCGTTAATAGACAATATCATAACAACTGACACATCTAATAATTTACTAAAAACAGGAATAATTAAAAGTGATACCTCGGATCATTTTCCTATTTTTTTTATCTATAAATATTAATACAGATTCGATATTACAAGAAAAACAGGTCATTATCAAACGCTTTATTAATGATAAAAATATTTTAGCATTTAAGGAACAATTATCCTTAATAAACTGGAATTCAGTTAGTAATTTGTCAGAGGCAAATAATATGTATAATGCATTTTTTAAAGTTTTTTATGAAGCTTATGATGTAATCTTCCCAAAATGTAAAATTAATAAAACAAAAAAAAGTTTAAAATCACCATGGGTAACAAAAGACCTTAGAAAATCCTCAAAAATAAAACAAAAACTATATATTAAATATCTTAAAGCAAAAACAATTGAAAGCAAAACACTATATAAAACCTTTACCAAACTATTTGAAAACAAAAAAAAAAAAAAGAAAATATTACAGCGACTTATTTGATAAATATAAAAACGGCTATAAGCGAAAATGGCAACTTGTTAATGAAATCACTTGTAACAATAAAATGAAAATATGCTCTTTGCCAAAGGCAATTAAAATAAATACTGACATTTTTTATAACCCTACCATAATAGCAAACGAAATAAACAAGTTCTTTGTATCAGTTGGACCAAACTTAGCCAAAAACATCCCCATAATTAATAATTCAATCAATTCAAAAAAAGATTTGACTTCCCCTGAAATATCTTCTCTAAATAAATTTAAAGTATCTTTTGATGAATTTGAGATTGCTTTCAAAATGCTTAAGACTAATAAAGTAATTGGTCCAGACGATGTAAACCGGAATATTGTTATTGGTTCATATGACATAATTAAAAATATTCTCTTTAGGGTCTTTACGTGCTCAATAAACCAAGCAGTATTTCCCGACAAACTCAAAATAGCTAGAGTTAGCCCAATTTTCAAAGGAGGAGAACTTACAAACCTCAGTCAATATCGCCCAATATCAGTTCTCCCAGTTTTTTCAAAAATTCTAGAAAGAATATTATATAATAAAATTTTTAATCACTTAGCAGAAAACAAAATATTATATAATAACCAATATGGATTTAAAAAAAATAATTCTGCAGAACATGCAATACTTCAACTAACAAGAAATATTGGTGATTCATTTGAAACATCGCAATACACATTAGGTATTTTCATAGATCTATCGAAAGCTTTCAATACTATAGATCATGAAATTCTTTATAACAAACTAGAACATTATAGAATCACTGGAAATACTTTATTATTACTAAAGAACTATTTAACTAATCGTAAACAGTTTATTCAAAAATGACTCATCATTATCATCAAATTTATTAAATATAACTTGTGGAGTGCCACAAGGCTCAATACTAGGCCCTTTGCTGTTCCTGATATACATCAATGATCTCTACAAAGCCTCAAACTTAATGACAATTATGTTTGCGGATGACACTAATCTTTTTTTAACCAGCAATGATCTAACAACATTATTAAGAAATATGAACACTGAGCTTATTAAAATCTCTGACTGGTTCAAATCAAACAAATTATCAATTAATATAGAAAAAACTAAATGGATGCTTTTTTACCCAAATTCAAAAAAAAAAATTAATTCCAAGTATTACGCCACTTATTTTTGTTGACAATATTGAAATAAAGCTTGGGGTAGTGTGAACAAAAGTATACTAGAACCTCTTCATCGTCAACAGAAAACATTGCACGTCTTATAAACTTTAAAGACCGTTTTACTCATGCCAGGCCTCTCTTACTTGAAATGAATATTTTAAATATATATCAGCTAAACGTTTATAATATTTTATGTTTTATGTATAAATGTAAAACAAACGATTCCCCTTCTTCCTTTCATAACCTATACTCAATAAAAGAAAAAAACAAGTACAATCTACGAAATGATAATTCTATTCGACTACAATTTTCGCATACAAATTTTGGTAAATCTTGTGTTTCTTTCCGAGAAGCCTTTCTTTGGAATAAAATAGTTTTGAAACATTTTGACTTTTCTCATGAATGGACTTATACCTCTTATAAAAGGAAACTTAAGAAAATCATTTTGTCTATTGATAATATACTTTTATACTTTTAATAGGAAATTTATTTGAAAATTTCTATTTTTTATTTAAATTATGTTTTTCTTCTAATATTGTTAAACACAGTTTTTTTTTATTTATTTTAAAATATGTAACACGTAATTTTATAACGAGTTTGCAGCGGTTCTCGACGACAAGACCTTAAGGTCTTCTACGAGTCTCCGCATTCTTTTTTTTTATTATTTAAAGTAAAAATCCTCACTTGTAATTGTTTATATTATTATATCTTAACTTGTAATTTTATAAATATTGAAGAAATGTAAAAAAGAATTAAAAAAAAAAAGGCTGTTGATGAGGAAGTTTTTTTCACAAAGTAAGCCCTACGCCACATTTTTGAAAAAGTTTATATAAATCAGGTGACAAAAAAAAACTCCTTAAGTTATTTCAAAGGATCATAAACATAAAAAGTATTTTAAAGTTTTTTTAAATTTGTTGCTAATAAACAATAAATACATTCTTTAAATTAAATAAGTTATCAAGAATAAAAGCATTTTGATTGAGCGTATGTTGTTTTCCATTATAGTTAATACCTTTATTGTTTTATGTTGAAATCCGTGAATATCTCTATTCAGCTCCTCAACAAATAGCTGAGCATAACTTAAATAAATTTTAATAAAGTTTTAATATTAACGAACTTTATATTATGATTGCTAATATAACTCAGTTGCTTGGAAACATGATCTTGTCACTGCACCCAATTTAACTTAGTCACTGAAATGTTTTGTTTTCCTAATTAAGTTCTATTATAAAATTATAATAGTGGATTATATTTTAAATTTTTTTTACTTACATTAAAGTTGCGAACTTTTTGTAGCGAAAACATTTTGAATACTTTAAACATGAAACTTTTTTTTTCTAGGTTGGCATTTATATTGCTGGTTGCAACATGCGTTCAAGGTAACGATCAGTATATTCAGCATGTTATGTGTTTTTTTACACAATTTGTTTTTACTTACAACGTAATTTTAGTTGTTTTAATAAGTGTGTGTGTGTGTGTGTGTCTGTGTGTGTGTGTGTGAGTGTGTGTGTGTGCGTGCATACTAAATAGTAAAACTAAACACTAAACAGGAGTCATAAAATGTTATTGTTACGAAATTAGTTAATATAATAATAAAGAATCGGACTATGGGGATATGGTTGATTATTGGTCCTGGTCCTTACGAATTTAAGAAACACAAAGCAATCTGAAACTTTTGACATAATTCAGTCGGGTAAATTTTAGTTTTTAGAACCTATTTTTTTTAGGAACCAATCAGTCTTTTATACCCCTCGTATGTTAGAAATGTCTCTAGGCAAATACCAGCTATTTATCTGGTACTATTTGAGCATCAAAATCAGGTCTATAGTTCCGCCATTTACTGTTTTTTGTTTTTTCTTGAATTTAGTGTATTCGGCTAACCCTCTAAATAAGTTAACGTGTAATAAGTTAAAACTGCAAATTAGAAAATAATAGTTCAAGAAATAAATTTATATTAATTTTATCAAAAATTATTTAAACTACTTTTCCACTTCAACTAAAGCTAAAACTTTTAAGACACAATTTTAAAAAGCAGTTTTAAGAACGCAATTTCAAAAAAAAAAACTTTAAAGTTACAAATTTAAAATAAGGACGCAAATTTAAAAAAAAAACCTTTAACACAAACTTGAAAAACAACTTTAAAAACACAAATTTAAAAAAAAAATTTTAAAATGAAGGAACTTTTTTCATAAAACATTTTTGCTTAAATAAACAGAGGAGTCCCAACACTTTACAAGTTGTTGACGTTGTTTATCATGTTGATTACAAAAGTACGAATAATTTGTCGTTAAAAAGGGAGGAACGTTTCTCCTGCTCCTTCTCACAGTTGTTGTAGACCTTACAATACTTATATTTTGCATAGTTAAAAAAGAAATAGAAGTTAAAGTGATTGAATATGAAGATATTTATAGGCTAAAGTTTCATAATGAGAAAAGAAAACAAAGAATACAAAATATTTAAAGTTTTCCGAAATAAGGAGACTTTAAATTTACAAATTTATAAAAGTTTAACCATTTTTCAAAAAATCTTCAAAAGAGATTCTATAGAAATTCTATAAAATTCTATCGAATTTCTATAGGCCGTATGTTTTAAAAGTTTATGGAAACTCTATAGATCTTTTTTTCTTGAGATGGCACGATTGTTAGTAATATTTGAAAATTCTCCTTATTTAATATAGGTTACTTAGAAATTTCGAGTCAGCAAATGTTCTTTGTTTTATTGAGCAACTAAAGACATGAATTTTAAAGACCCAATAAAAATCTTACCAGTTATATCACTAAAACCTGTTTGTTATTTACTTTATTTTTTTATTTTTTATATTTGGAATATAGTTATCTAAATTCGAATAAACAAATAATTTTTACACTTGTTTTAATTTATTTTTACTTTAAATTCTTAAGTTCTCTGTACATTAAATGATAAAACATTTGTTCTACAGCACTCCTAATTGGTTTGATACTATATTGCTTTGTTCGTGTTTAAATAGGTTTATACTGTATAATAAACAAGGTTTGTCTATTAAATTTTTAAAGCTGTATAATATTTTGTAAACCTTTTCATCTCTGCCAAGAAATTCACGAGATGGTTTTTATAAAAGGATTTCTCTGTCTGTCATTATAGTTTTTTATTTTCTCGCATAACGAAGAAATTTAGGTAGACCTTGGTAAACAATATAAATTTTTAAATTAACAGAATGTAGTTTTGCTTACAATAATATACTGTAAATGAAAAAATTAAATCTTTATATGAATGAAACTTTTTATATGAATGCTAAAAATTATATATTTTCGAGTTATGATATCCAAGGTTTTTGAGTACACAGTAGAATAAAGATATATATAATTTAAAAATTTATACATGATTTAAGTAATCGAATCTTGTATACTAGATGAGTATTTTAGGAAATTTAGAAATAATATGGTGCAAAAATAAGAACTCTGCAGTTTCGAGTAGCAACTACTGTTCAGCACATTTAAAAGCCATCTTATTTTTTAATAATGCTGATTTTTTACTAATAAATAATCTCGTCTTGTTTTAAAAAGTTATTCGTTAAAAATATCATTTAAAAATACAACTTGTGACTTGCAAATCGAAATCAAAACAACAACCTAGCTCTTTTTTGACTAAGAATGTTATCTGCCTCCAGGAATATTTTTCTAAGCAGGTAAATGAATTAGGGACAGAAAATAGTTTTTATGGTAAACAATAAATAACTAATCTTATTATCGATTCACCATTTTATGATTGCTTCTATATCGGCTTGGATCTCTTAACATCAAAAAGAAATAATTTAGCTTAAAAAATTACAACATAGAGCAAATCGTTTGATTTCATCACTCAGAAAACGAGAATACAAAGAGAGATTTTTCGGTATTCAATTTCTAAAAGATCGTTGAGCTTGAGGTGACCTAATTTAGTGTTTTATGATAATAAATGGCTTTGATTTTGTAAATTGGTGAAAATGAAAACTCGTTTTCTTTTCGAGAAAATAAAAATAACAACTAAATGATATAAATCAAACTAATAAGAGAGTTAGTGAAAAAAAAAAGAAAAAAAAAAAAAATTTCATTAATTTTTTACAAAATGTGCTGTGAATGGACGCAATAAATTACCGGAAAACGTTGCTACTACTGAAAGCAGCTTTAAGTCAAGTTTGGACTTGTTTTGAAGATTGAAGATTTTGACACGACACATCTAAAATAATTTAAAAACAATTTCATTCTCGATTGAGTTTCTTTAAATAAATTGTAAATTTTTATGTAAAAGAAATCGTTACTATGAGTAATACTAAAATATCTATTGTAAATAAGATATGATCAACTACAGAAGTTTAATTGAATACTACGGTTTTTTTGTTTTTTTTTACGATGATGGAAGCATTGTTTCCCTAAAAAACCTTGAACTTAGATCTTGGGTTGAAAATTTGAAGCTAATTTAAAAAACTCTTGACTTTTAACTACAGAAAAAGGTTGATTGTCCATTACAATAAATTTTATTATTCTCTGATTAACTAAAGTAGCGCAAGTCTTTTATATAATAAATTTATAGGGAACAAAATCATTCATGCTAGTTTGAAATTTCAAATTTAATCGCTTCTAATTTTCTCCCACATGGTATCTCAGCTTTTGATTTTTTTTCCTTTTTCTGTTCTTTTTATTTATTGTCATCGTATGAATCTAACTGATACTTTTTGAAATGCGTATGAAATGAATCTAACTGATACTTTTTTAAATGCATATGCAATAAATCTGATAAATAAAAACTGATTCTTTTTTAAATGCATACAGAATGGTGTTGTGCATATATACAAAAACAAGTAGAGTTGTTTGAAATTCGAAGATTTAATTTTGTTTTTAAACAGAAATATTTTTTGAGTAAAAAGCTTCCAGGATCAAATTATTCCAGATGCCAGCAGCTTGGTAAAAAAAGAGTTTTATACTCGTAACATCGCTCTTATAGCATTGTACGCATAGTATTGGACACATATGAACAATAGCTTAAAAAAGTTTCACATCGAAATTAATTGGCTCATTAAAAAAAAAATTACTGTAATCAGAGTTTTGAGAAGGAAAATGAAAAAATAAACATTTCATTTTTCTACTTTTATTTTTGAAGGTAAATTCGATTGCTGATTTTTAATTTCATTATAAAACATTTCGTTAGAAAGTTGCAATAATGTACAACGTTATGTATACAACGCTCTGCATTTAAAGCTGTGTGTAAAATATTACGCGTACTATGCTATGTATACAACGTTCTGCATACAATGTTATGTGTAAAAATTATATTGTTAAGTTGCAAAACACTAAAATCTAGAGAGTTGCGTTTATTTTTTGTATTTTAATTTTTAGTTTCTGTCTTTTTTTGTGATGGTACCATCATTTAACATGTTGGATTACAGAAGTTTATGAAAACTTTTGGTATTTAAAGCATTATTTAATATATTACAAATACCGGTTTTTGTGATATAATAAATAATGTTTTAAATACCAAAAGTTTACTTAAATCTCTATAATCCAACATAATCAAGCATTTTATTAAACTTATCTATTGCACCTTAAATGGTTAATACTTTAGCATGTTTTTACTTAAATATTTGGCTTAAAAAATTAAAATTTATTAAACTCGTGGTTTTTTTTTTTTTTTAGCTCGTTACAGGTTTCAAAATAGCGACTATCAAAATGGAATCGATGATCCGATTGATAGCAACGTTTTGGTAGAGCGTGGTTATAATCAACCACAGCCTAGGCGTTATTATAAAAAAGAAGAAAATATACCGCGTTTTGTAAATTATCAAAGTTCATATGATTTCATCAGGAACTTTGAAGGGGCTCGTAGACAACTTAATAACCCGTACAATTGGAATCGTCCGCATGAACTAAATAGAGAATTAGTTGGAAACAATAATTTCAATAAAATAGAAGACCCGCAGAACTATGTATCACAAAAAAAAAACGTAAACTACCCTGAAAGAAACTTATTTGTTTCACAAGAAAATTACGATAGCAAAACAGGAATTTCCTATACCAACGGGATAGATGACGATCGTAATATAGATAACTCTCTAATGGACAGTAACTATAATAGTCAAAAAAAGGTTTTGGATGAAGCCTTTTTAATAAAAGATAACGGCGAAAAGAAAGAAAACCTTTTTGAAAAAGATCTAGCGTCTAATAAAGAAAGCTTGACAACTCTTAAATTATCTGAGAAAAAGGAAGAAAACAGCAAATTACCCGAAAACGATCCCAAACCTAGTAAGCTTGTCGAAAACAATCTAAAACCTAGTACGATAGCTGAAAAAGACCTGATAGCTATTAAACTAGATAAAAATGATTTGTCATCTAGTAAGTCACCTGAAAAAGATACAGCACCTAATAAACTAGCTGAAATTGATTTGCTTAACGGCAAACTAGATTCACCATTACAAAAAGGTTCTGAGAACAATCAAATTGAAACTATAACCAAAGAATCGATTGTAAATAAAGTTCCAGAAAATCGAGAAACTTCGTCAACAGTCAAAAACATTGATCCGTTAAAAGATATAATCTTCCAAGATTTTATTAAATCCGTTATGAACAGAGCTGATGAAATTGTTAAACCTGTAATTACCGACAACTTAATTAATAAAGTTCGTGACTACGTCAGAATAAAAAGCAAAGAAGATAATGAAGAAAAAAAAAATGTGTTATCGACAAACGATTTTCTTAATGCTAAAAACAATATCATTGTACCAAAAAATGAGCTGGTAGATGAAGAGAAGAAAAAAGAAATAATCAAAAATGAAGAAGAAAAAAAGGAATTCCCAAATCATGATTTGCCAAAAATTAACGACAAAAGTGTTCAAAATCAAGAGAATTCTTTCAATGCCGAAAAAAATAATTTTGAAAAAACCAGTAATAAGTTTGAAAACTTATTTTACGATTCACCAAGAAATTTCTATCCTGATCGCGTGAGTGACACAGAAAAAATTGAAACTCAACGTAACAATGACGAACTAGAAAATGAAACAGAGTTTGAACCTTACACACCAAAAAAAAAGGTTTTAAACGATTTATATATGAGAAGTAATGGACGAGATGAGATG
The DNA here is from genome assembly GCF_038396675.1 of Hydra vulgaris. Classification (NCBI taxonomy): domain Eukaryota; kingdom Metazoa; phylum Cnidaria; class Hydrozoa; order Anthoathecata; family Hydridae; genus Hydra; species Hydra vulgaris. The sequence continues at coordinate 21,288,656 of NC_088925.1, forward strand.
AAAAGAGAAGAAAGCGACTTTATGGGTGTACCAAGATATCGTCAAAAAAATTATTTTAGAGGGTTTTGAGTTTCAAGCATTGCAAGAAAAAACAACAACAATATAAAGTAAAAAGTTTCTGCTTTAACTTTAAAAATAAACTTTTATTCATTTAATATTCAGTGTACTGTACTTTCTTTTACTTTAATTTGATTGGTGTAAACATTTAACATTTCTACTTTTAATAACTTTTTGTTATATAATACTTATGTGTTAATAAACTTAATTCGTTTTTTGGCACAATAAATTAACTTATTAGCCAGATACAGAAAAAAGATTTAATAAGGAAAACTCCCAACTTTTTTTAAAATGTTACTTTAACGTTTGAAATGGACATCAAACTTCGGACTTTGAATCTGATGTCACCACTTTAACCACTTTTAATCTCTTCGCCATGCTTTCTGAGTTAAAAGAATTGCGCAGTTATATACAAAAATATTAAATATTGTAAAAAATATTAAAAATTGTCAAAAATATTAAATGTTGTTAAAAATATTAAATAATGTCGCACTAAAACCAAACTAAAAACAAATTACGCAAGAAGGTGACGCAACATTATGGCAACCACTTTTAAGTACCCTCTTAAAATTATAAAAACAAAGCTTATTGTAATCAAGGTGGCCTTAATAACTCTATATGACTTCACAGTAACACGATAATATGCGTTTAGTTTTCAAAGTAAATTTGTTAAATTGTTTACGCTGTAGTGTTTACGCTGCAGTGGCTTTTTTACTACCTAACCATCTATTGTTGTTTAAGTAAAATGAATCTTTGCATTGCTAAAATATATTATGTAATGTTTTGTTTTTATACATGTGTGGTCTATGTGAGACAACACATAGACCAGATAGCCGATTTGGAGCAGGCTAGGCAACATTTATCAGATGAAGTAGATTTCTTCTCATTAATGAAATTGAGAAGATTGCAAGGTACAAAGGAGGTTGATGGGTACCTTGTTTGCAGTTCGAACAATATGGATTTGTTGAACTCATTTCAACGCATCAAAAACATGTGTCCTAAGCTCGTTTTGAACCGCTTATAAAGCAAGCGCTCCAACCACTGCGCCAGGGCCGAATTTTGAAAACCAACTGCTTCTCAAACGTTATTTTTGTTTTTTTATTCAACAGTTTTGTTATCTGTCAAGCTGTTAAAAAAGTAACGCAGTAACTTTTACTCTGAGTATATTTTTAATTGGCTACTTTTTACTTTTACTTGAGTAAACTTTTCGACCGGTAAATTTTACTTGTATTTGAGTAAAATTTCACTCACAAGTAACTGTACTTTTACTTGAGTACAATTTTTTTTACTTTTTCCACCTCTGCCTATTTCCCCTTTTTATTCTTTCTCCTACCCCTCCTCCCACAACCCCCTCTCCCCTCTTCCCCTAACCCCCTTTCCCCCTTCGAAAAAAATTTAACATACACACCCACAACCCACAACCCCACCTCAACGAAAATTCCTGGATCTGTCACTAGTTTTTTTTTCAATTGGTTTTAAACATAAAAACCACCGATTCGTTTTTTGATTGGTTTGCTTTCGGTTAAAATCAAAACAAAGTTTTGGAGGTAATTTATTTAATAAATTTAGAATTACAGATTGATAAAAATATCACTGAACATTAAAAATTAATTTTTATTGTTTTAATGTTTTCTTTTATGAAAACAATTTTTTCAACATTTTAAACCGCCAATGTAGTACTTTTTGCAGTGACGACGTGACCAGCGATAGAAAAAAACATCTCCAAAGTAGCACATCATTCTGGTTTACATATATAATTTTCATGCATAGTTTGATAAAATTGGACGTGCAACTTCATAACTTTCGTCTATAAAGTATTTGTCGTTAAGAGGCACTGTAATTAATTTCTATATCCAATTTAGTCATTGTTGAAGGACTTTGTGCTAAAATACCTTGCTTCAGTGTCTTTTTTAAAGCAGTTCGCGGTCATTACTTTTCATTACTTTCATTGTCTGTTTTGTTGCTACTCATTGAAGCTTTTTTGTGATTTTTCCTTTTTCCTGAATCAATATTGATATTTCTATTTCATCACATTTTTTATATTCAATCAAATGCAATTATATTCAAAAAAATTTGCAAAACAACTAATCAACTGCTCAGCACCATTAATTATATTTTTCCTGCAGTTCACAAATCAGCATTATTATAAATATTCTTGTTGGCTTGTGTTTGTGATGTTGATGGGAAAGAAGCTCATGGTGCAAGGAATATAATTTAAGCACACATCTTAGATTCTTGGTCTTTTATCGGCTGATAAGGTTACTGAAACATTGTAAAATTTTTCAAGAAATGGAATGCTGTATTCTAATGCCTTCCATTGACCATCTGGTAGGCATGACCTTTCAAACATCATTAGCTTTTGCAAGTGTTTTAATGGCATTTTTGACTTGACTTTATGCACATGTATTCGGAATTCCATCGTGTTGTACATGGAACAATCAATTTCCTGGGCTTAATTTCAAGTTCTTCACAAGTATCTTGAAGCTTTGTTGTAGAGAGAACATTTCTATGTGCGCGTGATACTAAATTTGTACAGTTTTTATTGCTTTAGAAAGTTCAATTGAGTTTTTAATTGTTTTAAGAAAAACTTGCAGCGCAATTCTAAATAAATTTCATCACCTTCTTTAGTAGCTAAAACAATATTGCTGCCATTGTCATTAACGCAGGCTTCACATACTTATTTATTTAATTTTAAATTAGCAATAAATGCGTCCAGGTTTACTGCAATCGGTACCCCAGTTTGTTCACCAGTAAATGGTGCGCAAGGAATAAAAAAACTTACTAAATTAAATTCTGAACTAATGCAGTGTATTGTAAGGCACATTTAGGAACTATTATTCCGACATGTCCAAAGATCTATCGTAAAACTAACTCTGGAAAATCTTTGAAAAATTTTATTTGCAACCCCTCCTTTAGCTTTTCATACAACATTGGAAGTTTTTGACGTCTAATTGTTGATGCGGATTTGACAGTAAATTTGCAATTTACTTAATCGAGAAATTCTTGAGCTCTGAATATCTAAAAATTCAAAAAGTAGATCAAGCTTTCAAATAAATTTTGTTAAATGTGAGTCAAACTTCAATTGCTTTGGATTGTTTAACCAATATTTATGTTTTTTTCATAATGAAAATCTTAACTATAGTCGTTTTTGTCTCTTCTTCTTTACCAAGTTTTTGTTTATTAAGTGTCTCGGTGGTTTTCAAAAGATGTAATTTCCAAGATGCTTTATGTTTAGTTTTGACGTAGTTTATTGTTGAAGTATTTCCACATTTTATGAGGTGGCTAGTTTATTGTTGAAGTATTTCCACATTTTATTAGGTAAGATTTAAAGCAAATTTTACACAAATTTACTTGACTTTTCAAAGAACTTTCAAATATCACTTTTTTTATAACATTAATTTTTGTTACGATTCAAATATTAAACCATTTTACAGCTTACATGCTCCTACAGATATTTGTTAATACTTAAATAACTTTTAATTTCAGCCATTAATTTAAAAGATATATTTTCATCTGACCTATAATTAAGAACTCTACAGTTATGTAAAAGTTATAAAGATGTTATTAGTTATAAGATACTTCAGCTGTCTGCAGCACTTTTAAAGTTATTATAGACCTACAAAAAGCAATTGAACCACACTTCTGCATATTTTAAATCCAATTATTGAAATTGCTAAGTAAAATAGAATCGAAAGAAATAAAACATGGTTTTAATCAATATTTTCAAAACAAACGTAAAAAAAAAAGTTAAAAAAACCAACAAATAAAATCAAAATAAGTAGAAAATAAAAGTTTTATAAATGTTTAGAACTAAATTCCACAACAGCTTTCAGCAATCGCTCCCCATATGACGCATCGGTGATTATATTAATTTGATATCCCGACAAATACTTTAAAAATTATCTATCGATTGACTCTCCAGCTTGTTCAGATACAAGTCCTAGTCCATAATCTGATTTCAGTTCACAAAGGCATTGTTCAATGTGTTCAACAATAATGTGCATTTCGAGAGTTTCAGATGAACAATGAAACTAAAGGCAGCAACAATAACGAGCTAACTTTACCAAGGACATCATTTTCAAGAAGTTCTGCATGTTGAAGTATTTTGCGACATGCATTTCCTTCAAAAACCTCACCTTAGACATAACACGAGTTAAAAATTTTTGATGTTGATTAGTTAAAACTGCTTTTAAAATATTGTCAATTTCTCACCAGGTAATTTTTTGAAATCAGTTTCAACTTTAAAGGCCATGGCATAGCTTTTTCTCTGCCTAAAAGTAGCGAAATTCCCTTCCAGAAGACATGTCTGACGAATCCTTGTATTAAATATAATTCTGGTGGAGGGCATTTAGCTATGACTTAAGTATAATCTGGTTCGTTAAAAAGTGAAAGGTTCACTGTGCTCATGGTATTTGGGGCATTTCTTTTTTTTTATTTCTCCTAATAGATGGAATCTAATAAAACATATGCTAAACATATATTTAATGATTAATATTAAACGGGTGATAATACATTGATTACAGAAAATAGTTTAAAACATAATGTTGTTTAATTTTACCTGTCGTACCATTTTCTCAGATCACCATATGTTCGAAAACCTGCACATCTATTGTTCAAAGAAGAAACATCTAAATTGCAGTTTACATCATATATATTCTCCTCTTCGTGTGTTTTCAATTCTCGGTATGATTTTGTTGAAGCCACTTCAACAAATCCTCGGAACTGGGATTTGTTGAAGTGACAGTCTGCAGACCATTTACTACTAAAATTAATTAAAAATCAGCTACAAAAACAAAAGGAATCATATCTAACCTTATTAGATTAAACAGCAGTTTCATGTTTTCATAGGATTCTTTGAGATACTATACAAAGCATTATCAATCTGTGAACACCTGTTAACTTTCCTTTTTTGCTAGTTGTACCTCCTTGATAATACAAGGATCTTTTTTTCCTAGGAAGGCTCAGTTCTTCCAACCTTTTGAGGTCCTCAGATTTTTAGAAAACCCTGTCCTCCATCAGCAATTACTTAAATTAAACAGATTTACTTCTGAAAATTATATTACAAATTAAATTAAAAGTATAAATATGAAATGAAACCTTTATATTTACTTTTTCATTAATCTCTCTAGAACATTATCCACAATATTTTGTGAATCTGCCCAACAAATAGTTATTTTTTCCTTCACTTTAGATTCCCCATCAACATCAAACATATCTTCTGTAATCGGATATAAACTATTGAAAGATTTAGATTTTTCTGATCCCTGGTATTTTTAAAAGGCAGGAAAATCTTTTTCACCGATATTGGATCTAATAAAATTAGTAAATTTATCCATGACATTTGAAGATACTCCAGTGTTTACCTGAAAGTTATTCATAAGCCTTTGCTTGTAAAGTTGACTTTTTTGGAAATATCAGGCTTTAAAACAATTTGAGATTTGTATCTACCTTTCTTTAAAATCTTGTTCAGGTAAATATTACAAGCTTCATAATTTATATATATACATATATATATATATATATATATATATATATATATATATATATATATATATATATATATATATATATATATATATATATATATATATATATATATATATATATATATATATATATATGTATATATCTTTTAAAATCATATTCTTGTTATACGATATTTATATTTGTAAAGTTTGATTAAAACGGCTGCGTATACACTTTTTGTTTTAACTATATTTCGATGTAATTATATACTTATACAATATTTCGCTGACCTTTTGCGGTCAGCATCATCAGGTGTAAATTTTACACCTGATGATGCTGACCGCAAAAGGTCAGCATCATCAGGTGTAACATTTTTTTTATATATATAATTAAGTTGTTAAAATATGTGTGAAAAACATGTAAATACTGGCAATACATCTGTGACATTTAGAAATAATCTATCCTTATGGAATTTGAAAAGATCTATGCTTATTTGCCTATAATTTTATAATTATTTAAAAAATCAGAGCTTTTTTTTTTTAGCAGGTGTTTTCACATTATTAGGGCATAATTTTTACAATTTTTCATGTAAAACTTTGCGGTGATAGATTTAACACACGTAATACGTTTAGATGAAATTAATTTAAATGGATACTTTATTAATTTAACCAACACTTTATAAAAAGATTTTCTTTAACAATAGTAGATATTTAACAGTTTAGTAGATATCGAGACATTATTTTGAAAGGTTTGAATATATTGGATGAGATTAAAAAAGATTTTATGAACAATCTTAGAAGGAAATGGAAGGAGAAAAACAGAACTAGGACACGGTTTGAGGCTTAGTACCAGAACTGGTCAGATGGCGATGTCAATCCTGTAGAGATTATTCAACCTTCAGATTCAACTTTTAGTCCTGGTAATTTAATAATAATATATGTAGGGGAACCTGTTGTACCATTGACCATTTTTTTCTTTGAGGCGTTTTTTGCGTAGTCTATTGAGTAAACTTAAACCATTCAAACTATATAATATTCTCTCATATTTTGCTCTAATATTTTACTTAGGACTTTTTTTTCATTCAACCAAAAAGTATCTTTTTACTGCGTTTTAAAAAAAGAAGTCAATTGGTCAAAGGTACAACACGTACGTTGTACCTTTGATCGATGCGCGTTGTTCCTTTGACCAAAATGTTATTATTAAAAAATCATGCAATGTTTGAACCTCTTTAATATTTTAGCTTGTTATATATAATAAAGCAACTTCAGGTCTACCTTTATGTCAATAAAAAAACAAATCTAACTATTTTGTAATCAATCCTAATTGTCTAAAAAAAAATTTGAAAAATCAATCATTACAATCTTGCAAAGACTTGTGTACCGAAGTTATAATACTCAATAATTAATACTATTAATATAGAATTACTAATTTTTTTAGTATTTATTAACTACTTTGATAAAGCCACATATTTTCTTTAGTTTTTGTTGATCAAAGGTACAACATCCTTGTCTGGTCAAAGGTACACGAGATGGGTTACTTTAACAATTATCGTCTTAATCCCCATTTACGGTCAGACATAATCATCCAAACTTTTCCGTAACAAAAAAATGATGTTGGGTAATGTTTATAATGTTGTAGATAAAACAAACAACAATTTATCACATTTTAAAAATCAGAATAAGATTAATATAAACATTTACTTTCTAAGAGCCAAAACTTATAATTACTAGTGGAATGATACCATCTATCCCAAGTATGTTTTACGGTAAGAAGAGTCGTCATGGACTATTATTTCAAATAGCACTTCACTTTTTTTTTTTAAATGATAGTAAGCCGACAAAGTAGAGTGATCAAAGGTACAACGTGGTCCAAGGTACAACAGGTTCCTCTAAATAATTATCATTTAGTGTTATATGTCTTCTATACAAATGTAATGTTGTCAACGCAAACATTTGAATATTATATTTATTATGTCAATACTTAAATGTTTACAGTTTTCTTCAAAATGAATGGATTGGAAGTCGTGTGAAATTATGCATCCTCAAAAGCATTATGTTTTAGATTTCGAAGGCTACCAACTTACTCTTTTTGAGCAAGACTGTGTAATAATTGTTCAAATTCTTTTAAAGTCTAGAGTATAAAAATATTGTATTCAGATATCAAGTGCCATGATTAATATGATATGTATAAAAACGAGTGTATATCCCACCTTCGGTAACTTCTACCCAAGAAATTATAACTGAGTGTCTAATCATAAAAATATTATGCTCTTTTAGAAAGAATTAGATAATTTTTTTTTAATGCCTGATTAATTTCCAGGACGAGGGAGGCCTACAGTGGAATTTTCTTGTGGATTGTAGAGGACAAAGAAAAGAAAATCGGGAGAACTATGCAGCTAAAAGTCCACAGATGCGCTGTAATATGCTGCTATGATGCGTCTCAGGATGGATGAAAGATTAAAAGATGCATAGGTATTGCAGGAAATACTCAGTAGTAAAGATGATTGATTTGTACAGAAGGGTGGTTGGTATAGTAATAATGAAGCACTTGCTCTATTAATACAATGCAAATTATCTAAGAATAATTATCAAATATTACGCAATGGAGCCAAAGAAAGAGAATACAGCAAGATGTATTCCTTATATAATTCAGTACGAGAGGCAACGTAGAAATGCATCCCTGCCTCTGGAATACAAGTAGAGAACTACTCAGCTGAGGTAGGATTTAAGATATATTGAACCATACGACAAAGAGGATAATGGAAACTGCCAATACTTGTCATCCAAATTCCAAACTTTTACTAATTAGCAAAGTTGGAATTGATGGCAGTACAGTACATTCTGTTTACAAACAGAAAACTGAAGATTGTACTCGTGAAGATTCTTCTGTTGAGAAAAGTCTATTCATGACTTACTTGGTACCACTTCAACTGTCTGTAGTTGCTGCATCTAAAAATCTTTAGATTAATAGGATTTAATAAGCCTTCATAAACTTTGTACTGTAGACCAATACGTTTTAGATATGGTAAAGAGAACAACGATGTTCTTGTTCAGGAACTAAATCATATCAAAGGACAGAAGCTCCAGCTCACTTTTGTTGAAAATGTTTTTATTGAACATCAACTAGAAATGACCATGTTGGATGGCAAAGTAGCAACAACCCTCAGTGATGTAACTGATTCAACTCTTTGTTGCTCTATTTGTAAGGGCAACTCCAAGTGAATTGAATAATCTAGATAGTATTTATGAGAAAATCAACGCACTTAGTAAATTTAGCTTTTCCTATGGAATATATACTCTTCACGCATGGATTAGATGTATGGAGTGTCTTCTCCACATCTCATACAGAAAAGGTTTTGAGAAATGGCAAATTAGGGGAGATGAAAATAAAATGAAAATGGAGGAGAATAATATATTGGTTCAGCAAGGATTAAAGGAGAAGATTGGTTTGGTAGTAGGTGTTTCTAGATCTGGCGGATCCAAAACATCCAACAATGGTAATACAGAAAGACGTTTTTTCATGGTATGCTTTTTAATAAAAATCTGACCTTGCTTTATAAATTTTATCATTTAAGCTAAACAATATATGATCTATAAAATATTTATAAAAAAAAATGTTTTCAGGATTATTCTGTTTCTGCTGAAGTATTGGGTATCGACGAGGAACTAATCAAGCGTTTGTACATCATACTATGCACTCTCTCATGAATGGAAGAGGTAAATCCTGAGGCTCTAGAAATCTATTGCAAGGAGACAGCCCAACGCTTTGTTTATCTATACCCCTGGTATTATATGCCGTAGGGTTTACACAAACTGTTAATACACTCTCACCAGGTAGTTAGCAACAAAAGCTTACCTATTGGTATGCTTTCTGAAAAAGCACAGGAAAGCAGAAACAAAGATGTAAAAAACTTCAGAGAATTCTTTACACTTAAAGTTTCTAGAAAAAAACAAAACCTGGATTTAATGAGAAGACTTCTGTGTAGCTCAGATCCAGTGATATGCTTACAAAATTGCCCCACTAAACAGCCCGTCGCTCAGAGTGGTCAAAACCTAATTTTGATGTCAGAAATGGATTCTCTGACCCCAAAAACATATGATTAGATGTATAATATGATTATATTTAGACGTTTTCTATATTTGCTAATTTTTGTTATATTAACTGTGCGTTGTTCTAATTTCATGGCAAGCTGTTTGCTAACTATTTTATTAAGTTTACACTGTTCTTTTTTTTACTTTGCTTTTTTTTTTTAATTTAAAACTTATTAAATTAAACAATAACTATATATTTTTTAATAATTTTCTATTTAATAATTTTTTCCATTTCAAATCTTTATTTCAAATCGTTTTTGTCTATTTTATCGAAAGCTTTTTCCCGGTCGATTGTAATCAATACGCTATCAATATTTTTTTCATAAGTGTATTGTATCAAATCTCTTACCAGAAAAATATTAAAGAATACATTTCTTCTCAATACCGAGCAAGTTTGCCCGAGAATTTTATCAAGTACCTTTGACAACCTCAAGGCGATGGCTTTAGTGATTATTTTTTATTCCGTGCACAGCGGGGATACTGGTCACCAGTTTTGCAGCGCCATCAGATCTTCTTCTTTGGGAAGGAGACTAATCAGCGCAGTCCTTTGCGATCAAGACAGCTCCTTATTTACATTAAAGATATTACCGTTCATAAGATCGGTAAGTTTTCCTCCGTAAATATCCCAGAATTTTTGATTGAACTCTGCCGGGAGGCCGTCTATCCCTGGTGTTTTATTTTTGTTTAGGGACATTGCGGCGTTATAAAGCCCCTCGCTGTCGAAGGTAATGTTTAAAAATGTATTTTGATTGTTTGTAAGGGATTTTTTAATGTTTGCTAAAAATATATTTTGTTTTTCTTTATTGAGAGCTTTTGTTTTGTAAAGGTTTTCGCAAAATTTTCTAATTGTTTCTATTATTTTGACGGTGTCCGTGCGCAGAATATCACCGTCTTTTATCTGTCTAATGATTTTTTTCTTTTGGTTACTTTTTTCCATTTAAAAGAGAGAAGTTTTTTCACCCTTCGCTGCTAGGGTTTGTTTTGTTCTTACGAACACGCCCCTGTTGCAAAGAAATTCTTGAAGCTCTGATTTAGGTCTTCAAGTTTTTCGAAGTCTCTCACTTGTTTTTGGTTTTCCTCATCAATTATTTGTTGAATAAAAAAAAAATTATTTTAATTCTCGTTTTTTTGTTTTTTACGCTTCTATAGCAATCGACTCAATGCGGGATTTTGTAATATCCTACCATTGGTTGCTACTAGAGTAATAAGTTTTTTTTCTTTTTCTCGTTTTTAAGTTTTTCATAATAATTTTAATAATTTCATAATAACTTTCATAAAATGCGTGGTCGCTTAATAGACATTTAAGTGCCAATAGCCCGAGCCTCTCTCTTTTATGTTTTTAAATTTAAGAGTGCGGCCAAAGGCTTTTTGGACACTTATTTTGTTTTCTATTATCGCGCATTCGCTGACTCTTTAGATTGTCAAAAGAACATAAATTCTGTCTATTCTACTTTTGAGACTTTTATCTGGTTTTTCGTAAGTAAATTAAATTTTATTCGGGTTATTATTCCTGTATATATCAGCCAAATCGAATTTTTCGCAAAAAAAAAATTCAATTTGGGTTAACCTAATTGTTTTTATTGAATGGATCACCCCCTTTCTTATCTAATTGGGGGTTTTCAAACATATTAAAATCTCCCATGAGGATCATATGAGGAGTGGACTAGCAAAACCAGATAATTCACTTTCCAGCAAAACCAGATAATTCACTTTTGCCATTATCTCATTCTGAGATAATGGCAAAAAATGTTTTCCAGTAAATCGAATAGCTAAAAAATAAAACAATAAAATCTAAACAATAGATATCATTAAAAGAATGTTCAAGACAAAAATTTGAAAATCGTGACCTTAATTTTATTACAAAATGAAAAAACGTTTTATCTGGTTTTGCATACCAAATTTTTTTTATCTGGTTTTGATCGGAAACTTATTTCTAACCGGTTTTCAAAAAAAGCTTCATGATGTCAACTTGACTAGTGACAACTTTAAAAATCGATATAATTGTGTAAAACGCTCCTCTGCCTTAGAAAATGAGTTATTTTAATGTTTGATACTTTATAGAATTGATGAAGTTAAAACACAGTTGTAACTTGTAATATGGCTTTTGTGATTTTGGTGAAATTTTTGTATATGATTTTTTTTTTAAATAAACTCCTCCATTTTTACAAAACGTTTTTAAAACAGAATAATGATTAGATAAAATTTTTGTCTTATTTTGCATCGACAATAATTTTTTTTTATTTGATTTTGTTTTTAAATTTAATTTTTATTTGTAAAGATGTGGGAATATAATTACTACAAAAAAAAATTGCATATATTTTTTTAAAAAAAAGGTGAAATATCTGGTTTTGCATGTTCGCTCCTCATATAATCGGATCCACGCGCGTGTTTTCCTATTTGCTTAAATAAATTTTCCTTGTTGTTGATCATTAGATCCATATATATTAATTAATCTAATCAAAACTTTTTAAAACTAATTAAACTAATCAAAATTTTTAAATTTTAAATTTGTAATAAGAATTTCTTTTTTAGTCAGAATGACTACACCTTTTTAGTCAGAATGACTACACACTCTTTGGTCACCATTTGTTTTGATTTTTTTCGGAATTATGCGTTTCTTATAAGCAGATCACATTATAGTCCGAATTATTTAGAAATCAAAAAAGTTTATTTCTTTTGGTCACAGTTTGGTGACAATTTACTTTCAATGCGGGAATTCGTACGTACATTTTTTTTATAAAGTAAAAATATTGGAATTCGAATTTAACGAAATTTTAGAAGAAAACTAATTTTTCTTTATTATTTACGATTTTACTTACATCATTGATTAACACGTTTTATATCACTACTTGTATTTGATGTGTTAATAATAACAATAATAATAATAATAGTTTTCGTTATACTTGTGGTAGTTATTGTTAATTCTTTTGTAGCCTTTTGTTTTAGATTTAACTTGTTATTTTTCGGATTTGAATTCAGGTACGTGTTGGGGTTTATTATGCACCATTAATATAAATTAATATGTATAATTATAATGCATAATCGTATTAATAAATACTAAAAAATCGACATTTTAGATGCGCCGAATGTTTTACAGATTGATTACTGCTAATATTATATTTTTAATTAAAAAGGTTCGTTATTATAAACAATATTAAATATACACCTTTTTTCTTTTATAAGAAACTTTAACATAGCAGTAGATTGAGAAAATAGGATTCTTAAAATAAGAAACTTTCTAGTACTAACCCATTTGCACGGTTTCTTATTAAAAAAACAACGTGTAATTAGTATTGTTTCGGTAATTATTTATTAGATAATAATAAATGTTATATTAAGCCTCCATTGATAAAAAACTCTCAATGTAAAAAAAAAAAAAAAAGATACAACTAAAATTAAAAATATTTTGATTTTGCTTTCTACATTGTAAATTCGGTTTTATGCTTCTCGATAAAATGTCTCTTTTCTTTTCGGGGAGTGTTGTCAGGGCTAATTTTTACATCCTGATATCCTTTACTAACAACCGCATTTTTGTAATGCCGTCGCTCAACTCGCATCCAATCTTGACTAGCTGATAATTCAACAGCACACCACGACTCGCGGTTCATTTTTTTTTGCCTAGTTATTTAAAGTAATTTTGGTAACCGTGAACGTTTTTATAACGCAATGTAATGTTATCTCGGTACTTTATTTCGCTTAATGTTATCTTTATTTCGTTTTTAATTTTTTTTTCTTCCGCCTTAAACAAAACAAGAAAATGATAAATAAGAATGGTTTTGTTATTAAAAACGTTAATAATTAAATAACGATATCAATTGTTTAAAAAAAAATGCATACATTTTCAAAGCTTTTAAAAAGATTACACCTAACCAAATAATTTTTTATTTGCAGATGCCAGGGGTATTGACAGTATTGTTTTCAATAACTTGCTATAATAATTAAAAACACATTTTAATGCAAAAAGCAAATATTGATGTATCCATAGTTATTTATATAATCAAGTAATTCATAATAACAATTTTTATTGCAAAAAAGCTCATCAAAAACCAATCAAAACTATTTATATTTTTATAAATCTATTTCTATTCGTCGTACTTGCTTTGATGTTATATTTGTTTTGTAATTCATTTTGACTCTGTTAATTAATTGTCGAATCAACTGTGGTAGTAGATAGTTATTCCTCGATCTTAAATTAGTCACTGAAATATTGTCTTTATAAAATGCGTTTTAACTGTTTTAACTGATAGATAGTTTTATTCCGAATCTAATATTTTATTTAGTATACAGGGGAGACCAGGGCTTCCTTAAGGCTCTACTAGTGACCTTAAGAAAGTTTTTTTTAATAATGAAAATCTTCTGATTTGAAAGCATCCTAATCATCACAGGTTTGCAAAATAACATTAAAGTTACAAAATATTTTAGAGTTAAATCAGGGTACACAATCAAAACACAAATCTTAATGTTGTTCAGAAGTTAAACAACTAAATCAAAATTTTAACTTTTTATTTGCCAAATTAAATGTTTTAAATACATTAGGGTACATGCTTTTGAGGAACTCTAGCATACTACCCCTTAAAATGTCAAGCATTGGTGTTCAAAATAGCTTTGAAAGAATGTTTTCCTGATTGGATTCTTTTTGTGCTTCTCCCCGGTGCCCATATAGTTTTAAAAAACGGTTTTTACTCGGACGCCTAAAGGGAAGTGACCCAACCGGCACATCTAGTTTTTTTTTCGGAAATAATCCTTTTGTCTTATCCTAAAAAAGTTTTTAACGTTACTCGTATCTTAATTAAAATTTAACATCACCCAAATCATCATGAAAAAGAGTTTCAAATGTTTTTTAAATAAAGGATTGTCTGGTTCAGAAGTCTTATTTTGTGTCACAACAATCTAAAAATGAACAATCTTCAGTTTTGATACATGGTGTCTATAATGATACATGGTGTCTATACAGGTACTTTGCTACATAGCGTCTAAAAGCTATAAACAAAAAATTGATATCTAGATCAACTCTTTTTAGTATAAGTATTACTGAAGTTATATCAAAGCATAAGCTTCCAATATATTTTTTGGCTTTGTTGCTTTCAAGGAAACTCATCACACCTTTATACTGATAATTTTTAATAACAAATTATACAAAGCAACATAACTACTATTAACATCTTTAGGAATTGTGCATGTAACTGATTTTACAAAATTTATTTCTTTTTTCCTAATTCAGTCTCAAAAGTTAAGTTTCTCATCCAAGATATAATTTTTTTTTTGTATAGATTTGAAAATTGCTTAAAATCTATTAATATTACATGTTTCCCACAAAATATTATTAATAATGTATAATAGCAACATAAGATATATATATATATCCTTTATGAATTTTGCAGTATGCAAAAATGATGTTGATAAAACTATAGATATAACTATACTATATATATTATTATTTGATATATAAAGTACAAGTGTATACAAATAAAAGTATAGAGCAATTTATTTAAGTAAAATAAAAAATTACCTGAGGGTGTTACTTCAGCTTCTCTCACGGAAAAAATACCTTTTTTCTTGACGTAAAAACGTTTTCTTCATCTCTGTTTTTAATTTATTCATTATTCATTGTAAACCTACATAAATCTAAAAATAAATAAAAATAAATAAAAAAAATGTACTCCAAAAAATTAAAATAAAAGAAAAAATATTAATTCAAGCGAACTTCAAATTCGTAAATTTGGTTTCTGTTAAAATACTTCTATTAGGTTAATAAGTACTTTTTTAATTTTTTATAGTCTAAAATAGAACTGGTATTATGACATAATTATTATAAAAAAATTGATCAAGTTTAAAATAAAAGCCATTAAATAAAAATAAAAAACACCAAAGTTCCATTTTAAGGGGTAGTATATTGAAGTTCAAAATTTTCTTTAAAAGCAAGTACCCTATTATACATTAATTCAAAGTACAAACACAAATAATAAATAATAAATTTTTCAAATAATACGAAGGAGATCATCCTTTGGTTGTTAGGAGATCATCCTTTGGTTGTTAGGAGATCATCCTTTGGTTGTTTGGTTGGTTGGTTAATTAGTAGACTCTTGTAAAACCCTTATTCTAAAGCTGTCCTTTTGGTGCGAAAGCATAAAAATTATTTGTTTATAAGACAACCTGCTTAAACCCAAGCCCTCAGTTAATTTATATTCACTCACCACGTCTATACCTTTTTAAATCAGTCGATATATGTACTATGAATACTCTAATACAAAGCGTAGACAATCCTGCAGATCATCGAAATTAGTCTGCGATAAAGTTTTAGCAAAAAAATTTAGTACCATCGAAAAATATTTCAGAAGTTTCATTAACTTTGGCATGATCGTTTGTATAGAGAGCGAAGAGGAGCGGGCCAAGAACAGAAATTTGAGGAACACCACTGGCAACAGGTTTTGCCAGTGGTGTTTTTCAACTACTAAAGATATTTTTCTTTCAATCTAACTATTAGAATATTGGATCACTTGCGACAGTTTCTAGCTTATTTATATTTAAAAAAAGATATGTTAATTCTTGTAAATGCAATATTCTTCTTCGAAACTTCAAAAAACTAAATAGTGAAGAATTCAGGAATGATTACTTGAAAACCAACTGAGATAAATTAATCTTAATTCTAGCTTTAAATCTCTTTTGGACAAACACCGCAAAAAAAATTAAGTAATCGTGGCTTAACTCGGAGCATTAAAACATAGATTACTTCAGCAGTTTTGAACCTCGATAAAAAAACGAAACAAGATATTTAAGAAGTTCCTTTAAACAAAAAATTTATTTAAGACAAACTGATTCTTGAAAAAACTTAAAAAACCTAGATAAAGTTACTTGTAATACTTATTCGAAGAAGCAAATACAACCACTTTTCTAACTTATAGCAATAGTTTGAGAGCTACGTGGAAGGGTATTAGAACTTTTTTAAATACGTTTGGATGATATTTCATACACATCTTGTATATCTTCAAACAGCACCATTATACATGATTTAGTTAAAATCTAGAAAATTTTTAACTCCTTTTTTATTTCAATTCCTGAAGAGCTGCAAAAAAAAACATTCACTCACCCCATACTGACTTCCATAAGTATTTAAAAACATCAAAGCTTGACTATATTTTCATTAAACCTACTGAAAATGAAATAATATCAGTTATTCTTTCTCTAAATGATGGCACGGCTTTTGGTTCAAACAGTGTTCCAACCTTTATTCTAAGGCTTCTTGCTAAGGATATTTCTTCAGTACTTTCTAAACTATTTAATCTCTCATTCGCTATTGGTATATTTCCTAATATTTAAAAAAACTGCATCTTTTAAACCAATCAAAAAAAAGGGCTTAAAACTTGACTGCAATAACTAGCGATCAATATTATTATTATCAAATACCACCAAAGTTCTTGAAAAATTAATGTATTCTCGTATCTACCACTTTTTTGATAATTCTAAATGTGTCTCTTTGGCCACCAGTTCGGATTTCGTTTAAAACACTCTACTTCCCATATACTTATTATCATTACTTAAATGATTCGTGGTTTAATTGGTTTTGGATCTTTTTGTAGCGTCTTTATTGATCTCCGAAAAGCATTTGATACAGTTGACCACAAGATTTTAATTGAAAAATTGCATCACTATGATATACAAGGTATCGCTAATGATTGGTTTTCATTCTATATTAAAAATTGTACTCAGTTTGTCTCGATTAATGGGTTTCAATCCACAAATAAAGTAATTAAGTATGGTGTCCCACAAAACCTGTTCTAGAGCCTTTACTGTTTTTAATATATATTAACAATCTGATCGTTAATATATATTATATTAGATGAAAAAGATTGAGAATGATAATGTGAAAATTAGAATTAACGGTAAAACACTTTTCCCATTTAAATATATAAAATAATTTGGGGTATTTCTTGACAAAAACCTATCATGATATTATCAATTTATTCAGTTAAATAAAAAAACTCTCATGTGCCAATAGTATGCCAATAGTCCCCAGCATATTTGAATATCAATTTACTACTCCTTGTTCTCCTCACATCTAAATTATTGTTGCACTGATTGGAGTCAAAAAGGTAGTTTTCTATTAAATCATATAAACAGTTTGCAACGCACTTCCATTTCTCCTTTACGATCTAATATCCAAAATAGGTTAAAAGTTTTAAAATTTCAAGATCTTGGAAAGCTTTATAATTGTCTCTTTGTGTTTGATTTTCTTAAAAATTATCTACCAAATTCGTTTAATAATTTTTTATTAAAACAAATTACACAAATAAATATTACACTCGAATTACTGAAAATGTTAATTTGCACACTTCCTTTTTCAACACTATCAAATATGACAATCTCTCTATAAAATATCAATATATTTCTCACTGGAACCAAGTTATACTACTTATAAAAAAAAAAAGATTTAAACTAAATATCCTTTTATTACCAACATCCAAAAACATCGAAACCAAATTAAGAAATTTTTATTTAAGTAAAGGGTGTTTTTTTTAGCCCGATAAAACTTTAAATTGTAAATTTTAATATAAAAAATAAATTTTTATATTTAATTTTTCTTTTATTTGTTTCAGTATTCTTTAGCAAATAATCATGAAAAGATTCACGCTTGAACAACGCTACGACATTAAAATTTACTTTGAAAATAAATCTTCAGTTCGGCAACTTATGGACAACTTCGTGATTTTTATGAAGCACATAATTGTCCACCCGAGCAAGCAATCCGTCAAACTGTAGATAGATTTTGCACTATATTCTCTCTAGAGGTTTCAATAACATCAACTCGTCGAAGGAATGTGCGTACGGAAGAGAATTTCGCTGCTGTAAGCAAAAGTGTGGAAGAGGATCCAAACTTATCGATTCGTTGTCGTCGCAGGAATTGGGGCTCTGTCCATCCATGATATGGAAGGTTTTGAGCAATGATCTTGGTCTACACCCGTGTAAGATCCAGTTGGTGCAAAAATTTAAGCCGGAAGGCCATTATATGCATCGTTCCTTCGCCGATTGGGCTCTAGAGCAGTTAGTAACTGACCCGTAGTTTTATCGCCAGACTGTGTTCAGCAACGAGGCTCATTTTTGGCTTAATGGTTTCGTTAATTAGCAAAATTGCCGCATATGGAGTGAGACTAATCTATAAGAAACCTACAGACTCAATTACATCCAGAAAAATGCACCGTTTGGTGTGGTTTACACGCTGCTGACATCATCGGACCTTATTTCTTCAAAAATGAGGCCGGAGCTCACGCTACGGTTAATGGAGATTGGTACCGTACCACAATCAATAATTTTTGTTTAAGAGTATAGATAACATAAATACAAACAAGATGTGGTTTCAACCGGATGGCTCTACCAGCCATACAACGACCGCAACCAATGATTTATTAAAATCAAAATTTCGTGATAAGTTAATTTCAAAAAAATTGACCTGTCAATTAGCCTCCAAGGTTGTGCACCTCTGGATTATTTCCTGTTGGGTTATGTGAAGTCACTGTTTTATGCTGATAAACCAACAACAATTGATGTCTTGGAGTCCACCACTCTGTGTATTATTTGTGACATAAGACCAGAAGTTCTTGAGAAAGTGGCCCAAAATTGGACATCCAGAATGGATTTCGTCAAGAACAGCCGCGGTGCCCATATTCTCAAAATTATTTTTAAGTGTTAATGTATTGAATTTTATATTATTTTTAAGTGTTAATGTCATGTGATGTTTCGAATAAATAAAAAATTTTAATTACTGTTTGTTTTCTTTGTGTTGCTTTTTCCAGTTTGAAGCTCTATCGGGCTTAAAAAAACACCTTTTATATATTTAATGAATATTAATTTTATCTTGTATTAATATTTGCTTTTTTTATATTAATGTATTAATATAACCATTATTTTCATTTTATACTATATTTTTTTATCTTTATTACTGTTATTACTATTATAATTCATTTATCTTTGTTTCAGAGGCTCTATTAATATTATTTATACTGATTATAGTGATTCCGTTGTAGTAATAGCTTTCGGGCGCAGATGCAGCATTTTTTGATGTTCTAAAATTTTAGCTACACCTGCCCCAAACGTGAGAGCAACAGGTTGATAAAATAATTTTTCTACTATTCTCAACCAAGTATATATTCATTGATAAATTTTAATACTCACACAATAATCTCTTAGCGTTCAACAATTATGGGCTTATAAAATTTGCAACCCCCTCAGTTTGATAGGGGTTCAAACATTTTATGGTCATAGTTTTTGAACGCTAAAAGATTTTTATGTGAATTTCAAAGTTTGTCGATGAATATAGATTTAGTTGAGAATAGTATGAAAAATTATTTTATCAACTTGTTGCTCTCACTTTTGAGCAGGTGTAAAATTTTAGGGTAAAATTTTAGGGCTTTTTTGTTGCCAGGCTCCAAGCATTGCAATTTTTTGCAAAGCATCCGTGAAAGCATGTCTGGAAGTTAGGTATCTCAAACATAAAAAAACGCTGCATCCGCGCCTGGCTTTTATAGATATATGGTATAATTTTTGCAATTGCTACCATAGTTATAAATTTATATACAATTATTTTTACCATATTTTTTATCATTAGTTATTATTTTTATTAAAGTTATCATATTATAGTCATTATTTGTAATGATTTTATTTATTCATATAATTTTTATTGCTATTAATAGTAGTAGAAGAAAAAACTGAAGATGAAACTAAAAGATCTTTAAGAATTTTTATTAAAGTTATCATCTTATCATTTTATTTATCATCTTATCATTTTATTAAAGTTATCAACCTTTAAGAATTTTTATTAAAGTTATCATATTATAGTCATTATTTGTAATGATTTTATTTATTCATACAATTTTTATTGCTATTAATAGTAGTAAAAGAAAAAACTGAAGAAAAAACTAAAAGATCTCATAATTAACAAAACCAATTTTCTCGATATGTATTAAATATAAAAGAATAATTAATATAATAAAATGTAAAAAGAACAATTTAAGCTATAAAAATAAATAAAAAAGAAATAAAACATAAAATATAAAAAAATAAATAAATAAAAATTGTTAGCAACTATATATAGTAAAATATTACTGAACAGTAGACCTCAAAAAATTAATGTGTCTTTACTCTTTAAATTTTTAGTTTATTTTGTATTTTAAAGGTTCTCGATGAAAAGACTTTTCTTAGTCTTCTGCGAGTTTCCTTACAACTACATAGTACTACTAATATATGTTGATATATATTTTCAACAAATAACATATATTTTCAACGACAACGACAAGCAAGTCCCTAGAAGCCCTGTGGTGCGACGGACTTGCGTATATTTTTTAAATGCATGGGTTAATAGCCAGCACTTTATATTATAAACCACGAATTTATTATTTTAACTCGCATGAGTTAAAATGTCAAACGCGCATGCGTAAAACAGCATTGCTAACACTCTTTAGATATTGTAAATATTTGTGGTGGACATTTATATAAACTGGAGACATGTAAATATTATTTGTTTTTGAAATATATAATAATGATTGTTGTAAAAAAAAAAAAAAAAAAAGTAGCATTATTTATTAGTGCTTTATTTTCTCTTCTCTTTACTTTTTTTTTTTCTTATCTCTTGTTTTTATGTTAGTTTTCTTTTCTTTTTTTCTTTTATTTTAAATTCTTTCCATGTTTTTTTAGGTATTACTCCAGTGACTAGTTTTTAACTTTACGAGTAGCACCTAACCTTATTTATGTGAGTTTATAATTTATTACTGTAAATTTTTCATATTTCATGGTTAAATAAATGGACAAATAAAACCTTATTAATCTGCGTTAGCTTTTCATAAAATCTTTTCCAAAGAAGCTATTATTTGGGGAAAAAACAAGAACACTAAAGATAGAAAATAAAAAGTTTGAAAGGAAAATTAGAGAGGCACTAAAAATACCAAAAAAACATCTACGCGAAACGGTGGAATTAATCTTGATAAAGGCCAATATGTCAAAACTATGTTTTGAACGCCTTTTTTCAATGTTAAAAGCAAAAGAGGCCAAATAAGATTCATTGATTATTTTCGACAAATTAGATTCAGTGTGCGCAAGTGATTTATCTAGTAAATTATGGACATCATTGTTCGCATGAGTCAGCTGTTTGAAAGACATGGTAATTTGATTGATGCAACCGTAAACACCATTATAAAAGGAAAAAAACCCAAAAAAAAAAAAAAACCTTATAGTTTTTTAATAGCGGTTTCTCTGTGTCTCAGAGCTTGGTAAATATTTTACTTTATAGTAAAATAATTTAATCGAACAATTATTAATTTAGTGGTATCTTTAACAGTTTATGTACTTTTTTTTTCACCGAACTCTTGACATTAATAAATTAATGAAAGTGTCATTTTTATTAAATCTATATATTTAATAAAAAGAAATTTAAAAATGTCATTTAATTTTGAAGGTATAAAGTAATCCCCGTCGCCTGTTTAGAATAATCTGTCTTGCGTCTCCGAGATTTTCTTTTTAACTACGCAATTGCTTTAATTCTAAAAGCATGGCGAAGTGATAAAAAGTGGTTAAAGCGGAGACATCAGAGTCGAAGTCCGAAGTTTGATGTCCATTTCAAACGTAAAAATAACATTTTAAAAAAAGTTGGGAGTTTTCCTTATTAAATCATTTTTCTGTATCTGGCTAATAAGTTAATTTATTGTGCCAAAAAACGAATTAAGTTTATTAACACATAAGTATTATATAACAAACAAGTTATTAAAAGTAGAAATGTTAAATGTTCACACCAATCAAATTAAAGTAAAAGAAAGTACAGTACACTGAATATTGAATGCATAAAAGTTTCTTTTTTTTAAAGTTAAAGGAGAAACTTTTTACTTTATATTGTTGTTGTTTTTTCTTGCAATGCTTGAAACTCAAAACCCTCTAAAATAATTTTTTTGACGATATCTTGATACACTCATAAAGTCGCTTTCTTCTCTTTTCATCTCATCTCGTCCATTACTTCTCATATATAAATCGTTTAAAACCTTTTTTTTTGGTGTGTAAGGTTCAAACTCTGTTTCATTTTCTAGTTCGTCATTGTTACGTTGAGTTTCAATTTTTTCTGTGTCACTCACGCGATCAGGATAGAAATTTCTTGGTGAATCGTAAAATAAGTTGTCAAACTTATTACTGGTTTTTTCAAAATCATTTTTTTCGGCATTGAAAGAATTCTCTTGATTTTGAACACTTTTGTCGTTATTTTTTAGCAAATCATGATTTGGGAATTCCTTTTTTTCTTCTTCATTTTTGATTATTTCTTTTTTCTTCTCTTCATCTACCAGCTCATTTTTTGGTACAATGATATTGTTTTTAACATTAAGAAAATCGTTTGTCGATAACACATTTTTTTTTTCTTCATTATCTTCTTTGCTTTTTATTCTGACGTAGTCACGAACTTTATCAATTAAGTTGTCGGTAATTACAGGTTTAACAATTTCATCAGCTCTGTTCATAACGGATTTAATAAAGTCTTGGAAGATTATATCTTTTAACGGATCAATGTTTTTGACTGTTGACGAAGTTTCTCGATTTTCTGGAATTTTATTTACAATCGATTCTTTGGTTATAATTTCAATTTGATTGTTCTCAGAACCTTTTTGTAATGGTGAATCTAGTTTGCCGTTAAGCAAATCTATTTCAGCTAGTTTATTAGGTGCTGTATCTTTTTCAGATATCTTACTAGTTGACACATTATTTTTATCTAGTTTACTAGCTGTCAGGTCTTTTTCAGCTATCGTACTAGGTTTTGGATTGTTTTCGACAAGCTTACTATCTTCGGGATCGTTTTCGGGTAATTTGCTGTTTTCTTCTTTTTTTTCAGATAACTTAAGAGTTGTCAAGGTTTCTTCAGTTAATTTATTAGACGCTATATCTTTTTCAAAAAGGTTTTCTTTCTTTTCGCCGTTATATTGGTTTTGCGCATTTTCCTTGCCGTTTACAAAATCGACTTTTTGATCATCTAATTTTTGTTGTAAAGGGTTTTCTTTTTCTATTTTTACTTTCTTAGACATATCCTCATTATCAAAGGCAAATTCATCTTTTTGTAGATTTTTTTTTATTAAAAAAGCTTTATCCAAAACTTTATTTTGACTATTATAGTTACTGTCCATTAGAGAATTATCTATATTACGATCGTCATCTATCCCGTTGGTATAGAAATTTCCTGTTTTGCCATCATAATTTTCTTGTGAAACAAATAAGTTTCTTTCAGGGTAGTTTGCGGTTTTTTTTTGTGATACATATTTCTGCGGGTCTTCTATTTTATCGAAATTATTATTTCCAACTAATTCTCTATTTAATTCATGTGGACGATTCCAATTGTACGGGTTATTAAGTTGTCTACGAGCCCCTTCAAAGTTCCTGATGAAATCATATGAACTTTGGTAATTTACAAAACGCGGTATATTTTCTTCTTTTTTATAATAACGCCTACGCGGTGGTTGATTATAACCACGCTCTACCAAAACGTTGCTATCAATCGGATCATCGATTCCATTTTGATAGTCGCTATTTTGAAACCTGTAACGAGCTAAAAAAAAAAAAAAAAAACCACGAGTTTAATAAATTTTAATTTTTTAAACCAAATCTTTAAGTAAAAACATGCTAAAGTATTAACCATTTAAGGTGCAATAGATAAGTTTAATAAAATGCTTTATTATGTTGGATTATAGAGATTTAAGTAAACTTTTGGTATTTAAAACATTATTTATTATATCACAAAAACCGGTATTTGTAATATATTAAATAACGCTTTAAATACCAAAAGTTTTCATAAACTTCTGTAATCCAACATATTAAATGATGGTACCATCACAAAAAAAGACAGAAACTAAAAATTAAAATACAAAAAATAAACGCAACTCTCTAAATTTTAGTGTTTTGCAACTTCACAATAACTGCATCACTTATAACACTCAGTGTTAGAGGAAGACTTTTCTTTTACACATAACATTGTATGCAGAACTTTGTACACATAGCATAGTACGCGTAATATTTTACACACAGCTTTAAATGCAGAGCGTTGTATACATAACGTTGTACATTATTACAACTTTCTAACGTATCTCCATGAGGGAGAATATTAGAAGCGATTAAACTTCAAATTTCAAATTAGCATGAATGATTTTATTCCCTATAAATTTATTATATAAAAGACTTGCGCTACTTTAGTTAATCAGTGAATAATGAAATCTATTTTAATAGACAATTAACTTTTTTCTGTAGTTGAAATTCAAGAGTTTATTAAATTAGTTTTAAATTTCCAACCACAAGATCCAATTTCAAGGTTTTTTAGGGAATCAATGCTACGGCATCATAATAAAAAAAAGAACCGTAGTGTTCAATCAAATTTCTGTAGCTGATCATATTTTATTCACAATAGATATTTTGGTATTACCCATAGTAACGATTCCTTTATACCTTTGACTGCATATTGGTTCACAGATTTATTAGGAAGAATTGTATTTTACACTGCAAGGAATTTTTCTTGGGTTTACTGGAATAAATATTGCAAATTCATTCTGTTTAATGCTAATTGAATGGGATCTTTTCAAAAAGAAAGTACGTCTTGTACTTCAACGTAAAGCTGGTTTATCTTTTTTTGATAATGCTAATTCGCTTAATTAATTAAGGTTGTCACCCCTTTTTTTAGGTTGTCAGCCATCTATATCAGCTTCGTATGCATCAAAATAAAGAATCGTAAAAAAAATCTTACTTGCTATGAGTCAGAAGAAGAAAGAGAAAGTAACCCTAGTGGAGAGAAGTAACCTTAGAGGAAAGAAGTAAAGAAAGATTGTTAGAATAGCAAATGAAAAGATAAAAAAGAAATGGATTGTTTTAGATGGTCGAAAAATAAATAGATACATTTAAAAATAAAGAAGTAGTAGAAATGTTATTTATTATGCCCTAAAAAACAAGAGCTTGTGTAACTAATTCTGGTTTAATATAAAATTTGCAATTTTTTTAAAGAAACTCAATCGAGAATGAAATCGTTTTTGAATTATTTTAGATGTGTCGTTTCAAAATTTTCAATTTCTGAAAACCAGTCTAACCTTGATTTAAAACTTTTTACAGTAGTGGCAATTTTTCCGGTAATTTATTCAATCCATTCACAGCACATTTTGTAAAAAATTAATGACATTTTTCATTGTTTTTTACTCTCTTATTAGTTTGAATTTATATCAGCGCATCTAGTTGTTATTTTTATTTTCTCGAAAAGAAAGCGAGTTTTACTTTGCACCAATTTACAATATACAAACCTTTACCATTTTAAAACACTAGGGTCACCTCAAGCTCAACGATCTTTTAGAAATTGAATACCGAAAAATCTCTCTTTGTATTCTCGTTTTCTGAGTGATATAATCAGACGAGTTGCTCTATGTTGTAATATTTTCAGCTAAATTATATTTTTTTTAAGCCGAGAGTTCGAAGCCGATATAGAAGCAATCATAAAATGGTGAACTGATAATAAAATTAATTATCCCCATATATATTGCATAGCATAAAAACTATTTTCTGTCCCTGCTTCATTTACCTGCTTAGAAAAATATTCTCGGAGGCAGATAACATTCTTTGTGAAAAAAGAGCTAGGTTGTTGTTTTGATTTCGATTTGCAAGTCACAAGTTGTATTTTGAAATTATATATATTTGAAATGATATATGTATTTTAAAACAAGACTAGATTGTTTATAAGTAAAAAATGGCTTTAAAATGTGTTGAACAACAGTTGTTGCTCGAAACTGCAGAGCTCTTATTTTTGCACCATAATATTTCTAAATTTCCAAATACTTATCTAGAATACAAGATTCGATTACATAAATCATGTATAAATTTTTAAATTATATATATCTTTATTCCAAGCATTGGAATGATCTATAGAGTTAAGCCACTTTTAAATTTTAAGTCCTTAAAAAGTTTATATTTTTCTTTTATTCATAGGTACTTAACTTACGGCAACATCATGTGGGCAAGTACTAATCACACTAAGCTAAGAAAACTTTATATCAAGCAAAAACATGCTGTTAGAATCATATTTGGAGCTGGTAGAGCAATTCCATGTGAACCTCTCTTATGTATAATTGGTGCTCTGAATATTTTCAAACCTAATATCCATCTTGTTCTACAGTTCATGTATAAAACAAAATATGGACTGTCCCCCAAAATATTTGAAACTTATTTTAAAGAAATACACCATAAATATGCTACAAGATTTTCCGCAAACAACTTTGTTATACCAAAATCTTATTCTAAACAAAATTCTTATTCAATTCAGAATCGCGGACCACTTCTGTGGAAAAGATTCCCAAACATTGATTCCGGAAGAAAAAAAATCTCTACATCAATTCAAAACTGATTCAAAACAGTTTTTATTGAACACAGATTTTGATTTATATTATTATAAGTCTTTCTTTTAAAAATAGATCAGATATATAATTTTAAAACTGAAAAACAAGGTAATTATTCCTTGAAATTATTAAAAAAAGGTTAAAATTTTATGACAATAACCATTATCAAAAATCACATTTTCTCGCTTTTTAATTTTTGTGTATATACATATATATATATATATATATATATATATATATATATATATATATATATATATATATATATATATATATATATATATATATATATATATATATGTATATACACAAAAAATAAAAAGCGAGAAAATGTGATTTTTGATAATGGTTATTGTCATAAAATTTTAACCTTTTTTTAATATATATATATATATATATATATATATATATATATATATATATATATATATATATATATATATATATATATATATTTACATATATATATATTATATATATATATATATATATATTCACTTTTACTTTTACCCAATTTATTTATGGTATTATGTATTAAACGATATCTTACTTTATCTTTTATATACTTTTTATAAACATTCATTCACTTTTTCTTTTATAACTTTTGTTCTTAAAACAACTTTGTAAAAATTATAAATTGTAACACGGTGCTCGGCGATAAGACAAATCAATGCCTTCTTCTTGCTCCGGCCATGAACTTAACTGTAAATTTATGGAAACTGTTATATTTATTAAACGGCAAAATATAATGTTAAAAAAAAATTCCACTGTCTACTAAAAACCTCGGATATCATTTATTTATTTATTTCGTCATTAAAAAAAAAATAAAATGCCATTTTATATAAATAAAATTTACATGACCGGGGCTAAAAGAAGACATTATTTGCCTTATCACTACACCCCGACGTGCTTTCATCAGCAAGCGTGTACAATCATTAAAATGTAAACGTAAAATTACTTTGTACCATATAAAAAACAAATACAAATTTTACAAGTATGTTAAGATTAGTAACTAATCTATAATCAAAAGAAAATCGTAAAAAAAAGATAAAAAATAATAATAATGATAATAATTACACCTAAAAATTAAAAATAAGTTAATAA
The DNA here is from genome assembly GCF_038396675.1 of Hydra vulgaris. Taxonomy (NCBI): domain Eukaryota; kingdom Metazoa; phylum Cnidaria; class Hydrozoa; order Anthoathecata; family Hydridae; genus Hydra; species Hydra vulgaris. The sequence continues at coordinate 21,316,752 of NC_088925.1, forward strand.
GATAATTTAAGGAAAATTTAAATTTAATCATAGTTAAAAAATATATAAATTTTAACTTAGCATTCATATAAAAAATTTGGATTTAATTTTTTCATTTACATTTTATTATTTAAGCAAAACTACATTATGTTCATTTAGAAATTTACATTGTTTATCTAGGTCTACCTATAGTTCTTCCTTATGCGAAAAAATAAAAAACTATAATGGCAGACAGAGCAATCCTATTTTAAAAATCATCTCGTGAATCTCTTGGCAGAGATAAAAAGGTTTACAAAATATTATTCAGCTTTAAAAATTGAATTGACAAACCTTGTTTGTTATACAGTATTAACCTATTTAAACACGAACAAAGCAAATAGTATCAAACCAATTACGAGTCCTCTAGAACAAATATTTTATCATTTAATTTACAGAGAACTTAAGAATTTAAAGTAAAAATAAATTCCGGCCTTCAAAATTCCAAAAATTCAAAATCACAAATTCCGGACGAAGTTCTGGTACATCCCTAATTCAATTTTTTACGATTTAAAAATAGATAAAAATAAGTATAAAAAATATTTGTTTGTTCGAATTCAGATAATTGTATTCCAAATATACGAAAAAAAACAAATAGCTTTTTTTTTCTTCTAGTAAACTTTACATAGCTGTTGTTATTCTCAATCTAGTTTTTTGTTCTTTATAAAATGGTAAAAAAAAAAAAAAAATCTAAAAAAAAATAACAAACAGGTTTTAGTGATATAAATGGTAAGATTATTATTGGGTCTTTAAAACTCATGTTTCTAGTTACTCAATAAAACAAAGAACATTTGCTGACTCAAAATTTTTAAGTTATCTATATAAAATAAGGAGAATTTTCAAATAATACTAACAATCATGTCAGAGTTTTATAGAAGTTAATCGACATGCTATAGAAGTTCAACAGGAATTCTATAGAGTTTCTATAAGTAATATGTTTCAAAAGTTTATAGAAATTCTGTAGAACTTTTTTTCCGGGGATTGCCTGGTCTTTTCACTTTCAAAATTTTTCAAAAGGGTTTTTAAAACAAAACATCCGATTATCTTTCTTAAAACACTACCTAGCAATCAAAATGGATTTAAGAAAAGAAAAAAAAAGTAACCGCGCAGTGTTTCATATGACAAGAAACAAAGTCAAGTTTTTAAAAAAACTCTCAGTTTATGATTTGCAAAAGGTCCTTTACAAACATTTATGTACAGAGAAAAACTTGCTTGAAAACAGTATAATAAATAAAAAACAAAGCAGAAGAAGAGTTTGAAAAAATAGAAAGATATTTTGAAATTGGTTTGTAAATTTAAAATCTATTTTTTTTAAAGAGAAAGATTCCGTATTTTGGAAAACTTTAAATATTTTGTATTCTTTGTTTTCTTTTCTTATTATGAAACTTTAGCCTATAAATATCTTCATATTCAATCACTTTAACTTCTATTTCTTCTTTAACTATGCAAAATATAAGTTTTGTATGGTCTACAACAACTGTGAGAAGGAGCAGGAGAAACGCTCCTCCCTTTTTTAACGACAAATTATTCGTACTTTTGTAATCAACATCATAAACAACGTCAACAACTTGTATAGTGTTGGGGCTCCTCTGTTTGTTTAAGAAAAAAAGTTCCTTCCTTGAAAGTTTTTTTAAAATTTGTGTTTTTAAAGTTGTTTTTCAAGTTTGTGTTGTAGTTGTTTTTTTTAATTTGCGTCCTTAATTTTAAATTTGTAACCTTAAAGTTTTTTTTTTTTCAAATGCGTTTTTAAATATTTAAATTAAATTTGTGTCCTAAAAGTTATAGCTTTGGTTTCAGTGAAAACTTTCGCAACCTAATAATTGTAAGCTAATAGCTATTCATAATGCAACAAAACCAATTTGTATTGGTTTTTCTTCTGAAAATTGTTGTAATGATATTTACAGGGTACTATCCAAAATTTAACAAAGCATTTAATCAAATAATTTGAAAAAGGTGTCGTAAAGATGTATTTGTTTGCGAAGAAGTTTTAGATATTTGTGTAGCTTCAGTTGTTACTCATTTCAATGATGGAATGTCTGGTTTTTCAAAAGTTTTTGAGATATTTAATCTCAAATTTGTATATCTTGGTAATTATGATTCGTGTAAAATAGATAGCCACCGTTAACGTCACTTTAAAAAAAAATCTTCGTAGGCACTTCAAAAGGACAGAAAAATGATAAGCGGTGTCAAAAAGGGATATATCAACAAAGAAAAGGATGTTTATAAGTTTGGAATAATTATCTTAAATAAAAAGTTTATTTTTTATTTTTCTTCCATTGCTTTTATCCGCCATTTTTGATGTACAAATTTTTATTAAAAAATTCTGCTACGGTCTCTTTGTGTTTTAATAATAAAGATATTCTGAAATTTTTAGGCTCATAGGATGTATATTTTAGGAGTTATAAAGTTTTAAAAGTGGGTTTATATTTTACTTATTTTTTGTTGACTCATCAAAAAAAAAAGTTATTTATAATTTTTTGAAGTTTATTTGTCGATAAAAATGATTATTCTTTTCATTTAAAGTTATTTCAAAACATTTAATTTTAAAATGCAAAATTTATTTTTTTTAACCATAGAGCCGCCTTGAGTGCGTTAATCGAATACACTAAATTCAAAATAAAAAACACGGAACAGAAAATGGCGGAACTACATACATGATTTTGATGCTCAAATATTACCAGATAAGTAGCTGGTATTTGCCTAAAGACGATTTAAAAAAATGAGGGGTAAGAAGGACCGATTGGTTCCTAAAAAAAAATGTCCCCAAAACTAAAATTCACCCGACTGAATTATGTCAAAAGTTTCAGATTGCTTTGTGTTTCTTAAATTCGTAAGGACCAGGACCAATAATCAACCATATCCCCATAGTCCGGTTCTTTATTATTATATTAACTAATTTCGTAACAATAACATTTTATGACTCCTGTTTAGTGTTTAGGTTTACTATTTAGTATGCACGCACACACACACACACACACACACTCACACCCACACACGCACACACACCCACACATTAAAACTGTTTAAATTACGTTATAAGTGAAAACAATTTGTGTAAAAAAAACATAATATGCTGAATATGCTGATCGTTACCTTGAACGCATGTTGCAACCAGCAATATAAATGCCAACCTAGAAAAAATAAGTTTCATGTTTAACGTATTCAAAATGTTTTAGCTACGAAAAGTTTTCAACTATAAATGTAAGTCAGATAAATGTAAAAAAAATTTAAGAATATAATCCACTACTATAAATTTATAATAGAGTTTAATTAGGAAAACAAAACATCTTAGTGACTAAGTTAAATTAGGCGCAGTAACAAGATCATGTTTCCAAGCAACTGAGTTATATTAACAATCATAATATAAAGTTCGTTAATATCAAAACTTTATTAAAATTTATTTAAGTTATGCTCCGCTATTTGTTGAGGAGATAAATAGAGATTCACAGATTTCAACATAAAACAATAAAGGTATTAACTATAATGGAAAACAACATACGCTCAATCAAAATGCTTTTATTCTTGACAACTTATTTAATTTAAAGAATGTATTTATTGTTTATTAGCAACAAATTTAAAAAAACTTTAAAATACTTTTTATGTTTATGATCCTTTGAAATAACTTAAGGAGTTTTTTTTTGTCACCTGATTCATATAAACTTTTTCAAAAATGTGGCGCAGGGCTTACTTTGTGAAAAAAACTACCTCATCAATAGCCTTTTCGGGGAGGAGGGGGGGCGACAAGAATATAAAGTCTTCTCGGAGCAGCTTAACTAAGTTTTCTTGAAGCAGCTTGACCAGGATTAAAAAACTAGTTAATGTTAACCTTCACAACTCTTAAAGAGCCATTCGAGGTTACTTAAACAATTTTAAGCACCTTTGCCATTTGGGCTTAAAAAATAGGTGCATAGAAGGATGCTTACACACACAAAAAAAAAAGTTGCTCACGAATAGAATTCAATTATACATAGCATCTTTGCATCTTTTTTTAATTAATTTATTTGTAACAACATTAGGCTTCTGAAAATCTTGGAATAAGTCAAATAATATCTAGTATAATACATATATGATAATTTCTAATAACATAAAATAATATACAGATATAGTTCTTTATAAACTATGTAGATAGTTACATAGATGTAGATGTTACACGGCGATCTGTTTTCTGATATTTAATAGTAGTTAGTGGGGGAAAGCGGAATAGTATCGAAAGTTAACTGATCGAAAAAATAATTAATATCGAAAAATAACTGACCGAAATCCATTTTAATGATTAAGATCGAAAATGTGATTTTTAGATTAATATTGAAAAGTTTTTATATCGAAATTCACAAATGCGGAACAATATCAAAATCAATAAAAATTGAATAAGATCGAAAACTCGTTTTAATGATTAACATTGAAAATGTGTTTTTCTGATCACACTTTATATATATATATATATATATATATATATATATATATATATATATATATATATATATATATATATATATATATATATATATATATATATATATATATATATATATATATATATATATATATATATAAACGAGTACTAGTTGAAAATCTTAAGAAAATTTTAATACTAAGTCACTTTTCAATAAGAAATTTATTTAAGAGCTCGATGAATATTTCCTAACTTTTCACCTAAATATCGCATCAACTTTACACTAAGTTAGCATTATCTACAAAGGAGAACGGCAGTTAAATGAGCAGTTTAATTTGCAGGTGCAACGAAATTTAATTCGATCTAAAACTTAAAATTTAAGAAACTTTTAAGAAACTCAATATTCCCAAATGTCGTTAGAGAACTTATCAATATAATATATAAGTTTGCACACGAAAAGCACTGTTTAAAAAATAGTCACAGTTTCAATGGTTTCATTTCTTAATCAATTACTATCAATTTTTATAACTGAAGCAGTTTTATTATGTTCCTATTATTTAATGAATGTTCTTAACAATTTTCTATTGAATACTATTTTTGAAAAGTTTAGACTTGAGTTTTTTTTAGTTCAAAGTTAAGAGTATTCTGTATATTTCTGTAAATACATTTCATCAAATATTAAACAGTTATCTTGCAACATTTTGGGCCAATATGGAGTAATAGTTTTGCATATTTTATTGTGTCAATATTACCAGAATGTATTTTCAATAAAGAAAGCAATGGAAAATCTTTCTAAATAATTTTAAATGGTCATATAATGTATGCTTTGAATAATTGCATGGAAGTAAAACACTGAAATAATGCATATCTATCAGTATTTTCTAAATTCTTCTTTATTTTTTTTTTAAGTTCTTCAAAGACCAAACCAAACAGATTCTGCATGATTTTGTAAGTAGGAAGGTGTTCCAACATATATATGTAGGGCAATTTTGCAAAACGTTATGTAAAGATAATAGACAATTTGTAAAATATTTTAATTAAAGCTCTCAGCAACTTGTATAATAAACTCAATAACTTCTGGTATGGAAATTTTATTAAATAACATCTTGTAAAATACAATATGATAATTAATTTTTAACATTTGGTAGCTACATACCATATCAGCAATGTATTTAAAGTTGTGTGCTCAATATTTTTTTAGTATTTAAAATGTTAAACATTCTGGAACAGTATGACCAGATGACTACATGTAATAGTAATTTTTTCATGGTATTTGGAGGTAGAGTAGGTATTGTTTATAATCTTTTATTAAAAAGGATCTTTTAGCATGCTCTTCTTGTTTTATTAATCAGGATTTTTTTAATTAGCTTTTTTAATTGTTTTATTAAGCAGGATCTTTTATCCTGCTCTCCTTGTTTTAAAGTTTTTTTTTTGAAATTTTTTTGCACAAAAAACAGATGACTTAGTTTTGCATATTTACAAATAACTTTATCCTTTAAACTTTTTATGGTTTTTAAGTCTTTAATGGTTTTGAATAAAAATTTTGTAACTTTTAATGGTTTGCTGACATTAAATGTAAATACAATCAAAACATCTTGTTTTAAATCGTTTTATAAATAGCCAACAACACATCATTCAATATTTTTTGTTCTACTAATTGAACTTTTAGTTTATATTGAATAAATTATACAATTATACAGTATAATTACTACACTTTAATTCAAAACCGCAAAATACTGGCCTTCTATTTATTCTGCTTTTGGAATTTTCAAACCTATTCCTTGTTTCACATTTTCGATATTATTCCGGAAAGTCCCTTTTCGATATTATTCATTTTTTCACAACTTGGATCTAATTCCGTTTTTTGAATTTTTGATATTATTTCGGTAAGTCCCTTGTCGATATTATTCTCTTTTGAGCTATTTCGAGACTATTCTGCTTTTCGGATTTTTGATACAATTCCTTTTTTTACAATTTCAATGTTATTCTATATTTCGATGTTATTCCGGGAAATCCTTTTTCGAGATTAATCAGTTTGGCTGTTTTCGATACTGTTACTACTACCCGTTAGTGGAAATGGGCTTCCGAATTTTTTCATTTTTTATTCTGTTCTGATTGCTAAAAAAAATAATAACTCTTTGCATTTTTATTTAATGGTTTTTTGATATACATTTAAAAAAATCTCCATATCGTTTGTTTACTTCAAATTATAGAGCATCAACGTTGTGTATTCCGACTAGATATTTTACTTTTATGCTTTATGATTGATTCTACGTCAGAATATATTAGTAAATTTCTAGCTTAAATTATAATTACCTCTTAAATAATATCAATAATATCTCTTAAATAATATCAATAACATCTCTCAAACCATATCAATAATATCTCTCAAATAATATCAATAATACCTCTCAAATAATATCAATAATATCTCTCAAATAATATCAATATCTTTCAAATAATATCAATAATATCTCTCAAATAATATCAATAATACCTCTCAAATAATATCAATAATATCTCTCAAATAATATCAATATCTCTCAAATAATATCAATAATATCTCTCAAATAATATCAATATCACTCAAATAATATCAATAATATCTCTCAAATAATATCAATAATACCTCTCAAATAATATCAATAATATCTCTCAAATAATATCAATATCTTTCAAATAATATCAATAATAACCTCACTGTTATGTTTTTAATTATTTATATGAAAGAGAACCTATAATCAAATATTATGTTATCTTTAACATTTATTTTTATATTATATTGAACTATTACAAGTATTTATGTTATTTTAAAACTATGTGTAGCTTTTCTTATCGTTATTCCAACACTGTTGAGTTTAGCGCTACCGCTTTTATTCTATTCGCGCGAGAATTCCTCGTGCATATTTAATTGCTTTAGGGAATAGTTTTGCACTCCTTATAGAATTTTTCAGATAATTCTCGCGGCGCTTAGAAACATGCTCGAAGTTCTTGCTACAAATCCCCGGAAATTTATCTTTTGTTTATCATTAGAAAACTCTTCTTTATTCTAAAAATGTAAAAAACAATTTTTTTCAACGGTGTCTTTTCACCACGTATTTTAAGCGAGAATCCAGTAACTTTCTTGTTTAAGATAAGTAGCCAAGAGCCATGTGCCATACTCAAATTTTTAGTATGCCGATACTAGTATCAAATTAGGATGACTTGCAAAAAGTTAAGTAATTGGAGCTAACCCAACCCGGTTCTGACCCCTAATTGCCCCCTTCCTAGTACTATTTCTTCTAAGATCATATAAATACTTTTTAAGTTATATCATGAATTAGATCAAAATTTTTCAACAGATTTCAAACTTTATCAAAAAATCTCCTTTCGCTTTAGATTTATGGATTAAGAAGTTTAAAATTCCTCTCTCATTTACCCCCTGAAATAACATTGAATAGTCGAAACTTTTTAAAGAGATTTTTTTGATGAAATTTGACACCTATTGATGAATTTCGATCTAGTTTAATATTACACAAAAAAAGAACATTTAAAAAATTCTTTTTAGGAACCATACCCAAAGAGTGGGCTGTTAGGGGCTCAATAGCTACAATTATTTTATCACCCTAAAACAAAATTTCTGGTCTATATGGTTAGATTATTATTTATATTTTGCATGCCATATTTCATCATATCATATATCAAAAAATGATACTAAACAATTGTTATTATTGTACTTTTTACAAGCTACCTGTAATAGAAAGATATTTTAAAAGCGTTTGTAACTGCAAGCAACAACTGCGTTTTTTAGAGCTTCAATATAGTTTGGACTCATTGTTTTCAAACAAATTTTTTTCAATCTCTTTTAAAAATTTGTCTAACACCCAACAGTAAGTTGTTATTGTAAACCGCGCGAGATGGCAAGCGGTTCCTAAAACCTGGGTGGTTTTTAAGGACCGTTTACTTTTTCGTTTACTTTTGTAAAATACTGAAAATAAAATGGAGAAAATATATATTGATATTTAATAATTTTTGATTCTTAAAAGCTACAACTTTTTGCTAGTTTCCGTCGACTTTTAAGGTTACTAATTTATCTGTCAGTTCGTTTTCACATTCGTTATTATCGTCATCGTCATCGTCTTCGTCATCATCATCATCATCGTCGTCGTCTTCATCGTCATCATCATCGTCATTACTACCCTCTTCACTATCATCGTTTGACTCATCTTCATTTTTGTTATATGAAACTCCACCAAATCCAGAAAAATTACTTGCCGCTGAGCGAGAATCGTATGAATAATAATCGTCCTCGTAAGGCTCCTCGTCTTCTTCATTATATTTGTGACGACCATAGTCTGTTGTACGAGCTAAGCGAAAAAAAAAAAATCTGTCACTTTTTTGTACTTAATAATAACTAAACCTGAATATAATTAATAACTATAGTTTGATTTCCAGTATAAATCTACAATTATTTATATTTGTTTTTGTTTGAATTTATTTATTTAAATTATTTTATCATGTTATTACGAATTATCTTTTTAATTATTTTATAATATTATTTACGGTTATGCACGTAAATAACATTATAAAAATGCGCGTTAAACTTTTATAAAATTTCGTTTTTAAAATATTTGAAAATTAATATGTAACTGGATTAAAATCCTTTTGATTGATTTTCACTGCTTACTTTTGTAAATGCTATGAGCTAAAACCACTCATGTTAAATATTATAAAAAAGGAGTTCCACAAATTCTATTGAAACTTCCTTCCTATTTTTGATTGTTTTGAGACGTTGTTAATAATGTTTTGAGACGTCTTAAAACGACGTCTCAAAACACAGCTCGATTATAAAGTAATGAATTAAAGAATAAGTACTAGGTAACTTAAAACAATTATCGCAATCATTAAATGATCTATTACTAAATCTTCAAAAAAAAAAAAAAAAAAAAAAACTAAAGCAATCCTATTCGGGACCGCAAGAAAATTATTCAAAATGCCAGTGCTTAAATCTTTATACTATTAAAATTCAAATAATACTAACCCATACAATAATCATGGAGTCTATCTTGATCAAACCTTTTCACTTAACGACGATTTTAATTTTAAATGTAATAAGATCAGCGGTCGCATAAGCTTACTAAATAAATCACGCCAACCTCTTAAAAATTAACGCTGCTAAATTAATTTGTCTCAATGACCTTACCAACTTTTACTGACTGTGCACTATGTTGTAATTTTACACAAATGGGTGGCCAAAAATAGTTTTGAAGAAAGAAATAACTTTAATTTAATTTTTTTTATCTTTATGTCATTTAAACTAACAATTTATTAACTTATTTAGTTCAAACACCTGGACGGCGCACAGTGGGACGAAATCCCGATTTCGTAGCCAAAAGTCAAATTTTTGAGTTTTATATTTTCGTCTTTTTATGTTCAGATCTTGTTTACAGATAGTCCTAGAACAAAATTCCGAACAGGGCAGGTATCTCTCTATCAGAACAGGGCATCTATCTATCCGAACAGTTTTATATTTTCGTCTTTTTACGTTCAGATCTTGTTTACAGATAGTCCTAGAACAAAATTCCGAACAGGGCAGGTATCTCTCTATCAGAACAGGGTATCTATCTAACCGAACAGGGCAGGTATATCTCTAGGGTGGCCTGGGCGTCAGTTGACATTTACCCTCCGTTCGGCACGCACTAAACAAGTGGACACGTCGAAAAATTCTTGCCTGTTTTAAAGTGCTGTTAAACTGAAGAAACTATTTCAATTGGAATTCGGCAAAATGGAATCACTTTCTGGAGGCATGTAGAATATATGGTTATGCACTGTTATTGCTAATTCTAATTTTTTTCATATTTAAATCGCGCGACAAGTAAACATAAAAAATTGTAAATTTTTTATCTGAAATCGATTTTCTAATGTCGTTTTTAAAATTTAACCGCGGTTATCCACCTTCTTTTGACAAGTAACTGATCGCGTATAGTGTTAAATATAAGATATTAAAAAACTGGCTGCCATTGAGTGCCATTTTAATAATGAGACTAGTTTTTATGGAGGAATGCGTGGTGCGACATTAAACTATGTTAATAGATTAATGTCGCACCACACATTAATGATCATGGAAATTAGTGAATCAACATTATTTAATAGCACTAATTACATTTTAATGCAACAATTTTTTATTTTAAATATATGCTTTAAAAGTTACTTCGCATTCCGTTTTATGATAATCTCAAAGTTTTATAAAATAGTCCTCAAAGAACTTTCAGCAGTTATTACTGTATTTTTTTTTACAGAGTCTTCCAAATCTTCAAATATGGAATTTTTAAGAAAAAATATATTCTTTATGGTGAAAGACAGTTTAAAAAATGAATATAAATTCATCATTGATGTTTTGACAGATGCAATTTTCAAAAAAACGGAACATGTGATACAAGTAGGCGAGGATGAAATGTCATTATCACGGTTATTTTCAAATTTTCGATCGAGATGGAGAGCAGCAGGATGATGGGAAGATTTTTTTCTGAAAAAAAATGAAGAATGGTTAAAGGGCACCGTACAATTTTCAAAATTATCCAATACTGAATGCACAACACCTGAGAAGATTGTGAAGAGTGATAATAAAAAAGGAACATGTATGCAACTTTCGCAATCCTTTGCTTCATCTAGTGAAAGATCAAAGAGGCGAAAGACTCAAGAAGTACGTTCTACTTTTTCTACAGAAGAATTAGCATATGCTGCTCAAATGAGTATAAGGACTTCTGGTCAAGTACATGCTGCTCAAGTTGTTAAAGATGTCACATTAACAACCCCAACAAGAGCCTCAAAATATATATCCGCTGTTAGTTCACAAAATGAAATACCTTTAAACCCAGAGGAAGCACTTTCTTTAATGATCGAGAAAGGAGAATCAAAGCACTCTTATCAACTATCAAGAAATGTAGCTAGAGCACATAAATGAAAATTATACCCATCATACCTTGAAGTAGAAAAAGCAAAAAAACGTTGTTATCCAGCAGTTGTGTACACAACTGTTAGTGAGTCGTGCGCACAGATTGAACTACAGGCTTTACTTGATCATACCACATCTAGAATGATACAACTTCAGGCTGATGTCATTGATACTCTAAATCCGGAACTTCTGCAAAAATTAGTACTTTACTGTAAATGGGGATGTGATGGAAGCAGCGGTCAAAGTGTTTATAAACAAAAACTTACTGAGACTGGAAAATCTGATGACAGCACTTTTTATACTTCTCTTGTACCTTTACAATTATTACACAACAACCACGAGACGGGTGAAGCAACTATTGTGTGAAAAAATCCTAGACCATCATCTCCGCGATTCTGCAGACCAATACAATTGCAGTTTGTACATGAAGATGTACAGTCAACATTGAAAGAAGTTAGCGACATTGAACTGCAGATTGAGGGTCTTGCACCATATGCTAATGAACAAAATGGAAAATCCATCTCAGTATCTTATTGTATGTCATTTACGATGATAGACGGTAAAGCCTGTAATGCAGTAACTGGTACCACTGCTACACAACGCTGCTTCCTGTGCAAAGCTTCCTCTAAAGAATTTAATGACATCAACAACATTATAAAAATGGACATTACAACAGATAACTTAAGATTTGGTATTACATGCCTACATCTGTACATAAATTGCTGATCCATGGAGCAGAAATTGTAAAGTATGCCCTTTTACCGATTGGACAACTTTCTGAAAATGCCCAAGAGTCACGCAATAAGGACATTAAAAACTTCAGATTACATCATTCAAGAAAATGCTCAAGAGAATCGAGTATGAGAGACATTTTTAACAGGCTCTTATTAACATCAGATCCATTTCTCTCGAGCATCAGGAAATTGTCCCAGAGACCGGTAAAATCTCTACATCAAGAAGCTATACAATTGTTAAAACAACCTGAAGTCACCAGACAAGAGACAAGGAACGATTTCGATTTAGATACAAGTGGTTCAACATCAGATTCTGAATCCAATGATTCAAACATTGATGAATATGACATATGTGATTTTTGTTACTAGGATTAAAGAAACAATTTTTCTACATATATGTGAGTTAATCTTTTACCAATTTAAAAAAAAAAAAAATTAAAATTACAAATTTCTGTTTTTTTATTAAAAGTATAAATTTGAAAATAATTTTGCAATGTATTTGCTCTAATTTAACTCCTGAATCATTAGCAATGACCTTGAAAACCAAACTACATAAGATTTCATATTTTCAACGTATGAACAGTTTTGGCCGCCATATTGGAGCCGCCATTTTGAATTTTTTAAATCTGACCTCAGATTCCTAATCAGCGACCTTGAAAATCCTTATATAGGTAATTTGGGAATTTTGGCCACAAAATCAGGATTTCGTTCCACTGTGCGGCGCTGCGTTTTGATCCAATTTTAAGAGTTTTTTTATAAAAGTACAAATTTCGATTTTTTTTTTTTTTTCTACAGTTAAACTTAACTTAAAAATTTTTAAGATTTGTTGGACTCTAATGACTGTTTTTTTAGGGGACAACTATGAACAACCAGCCGCCCACTGATTATATCATTTATTACTAATTATATTTCGTTGGAGCAGGTGTCTTGTAAAGATAACCCATTCCCTCACAGACCTAATTAGTAAACTGTGTAGTAGGCCGTAAATACCGAAGAGGATACTAGTACTTCTACAAAAGGTTACAAACTTGTTTTTTAAAAGAGAATATTAAAAAAACTTTCTTCAAAGTAATAATTTTTCACAATTTTTACTTTTAATATTGTTATATTTATTTCACACGTCAATGTTTTCATCTTTCAAATAATCTTCATTAGTGGCTTCTAATTCGTTCATTATTTCATCTTCTAAATTAATAATTTCTGTTGGTTCGGATGATCTCATTGCAAGGTTAAAAACGTCTTTAAAATTTACTTGTCTTGTAGTTCACGATATCGTCTATAATATTTGTTTCGGCATTAACATGATTCCTCGGCTCAAACTCCCGAGGGAACTGGAGAGTTTATCATTATTTCTGCTCCATGTGCAAGAATTTTGTGAACTGTTGATGGCATTTTATACCAATCATACAGATCTAAATATCGACGGTATACTGTTTTACAGTATAGCTCAATTAACTTTGGATTCAATGTTTACTGACAACTTATTGGAATTAAGATATTTTTGAACATTTTAATAATTGTCTTATCAATCCCTAATATTCTGCTTAGTTCTTTTGGGTCAAAGTACGCTTTTCTGCAAACATTTCCGGTGGTAGACGTTCCTTCTCCACTAACTGCGGGGAAATCAACTCGGAGATGCTTCCTTTTGAACATTAATAGCTGGATAAATTTCTTTTTGTTATCGTATATTGTCTTGAATTCTTTGGTTACTCTCCATTTTTTGAATTCGAGTTGGTATGAAATATGTAAAATACACTTTAGAAATCTTATCCAAGCATATAACGGAGATATCCCATAGATAAGTGTAACTTTTTTGCTGTAAACCCACTTAGAAAATTCTTCAAACAAGTCATCGCAATTGGTGTAGCTCCGCAAATACAACAGCACTGCGTTGACGATGTGTTTGTTATAATTGCTAAAACCTTTCCATTAATCCTGCACAAAATAAAATTGAAATCAATTATAACAAACTTTCCATTAACCAATTCAATATTCACTGAATGCAAATCCAAAATTTAATTTTCTATTTGACATTTTTTTTCCTAAAACGACTATGGCAGTTTCTTCGATGAAATAAAGTTCAATTGGCCTACAAAATCTTACACTAAGAGGTATTAAATTGGTCCACAATTCGTCATTTTTTGAATTTGATACAATAAGCGTGTCAAAAGAATCGGAAAACGCTTGGTTGTACAAAACCTGCCCAGTAGATCCATCCATACCCCAACTGTTTAAAAGTAACATATTTTCACTTAGTTTGTTACTGATATCCAAATAATTCATTATTTCTTTTTGCCTCATTTTTACAATTCTTTCAGCGGTATGATTCATAAGTGCTTGTAAATCTAATTTGATTGAATCACTAACTTCCAAGTGATTATCCTGTGAACCACACAACTTAAGTGCTTTTTCAACTGTTGAATAAGATGATATCTTATTTTAGATGCCTGTTAAATTCGTTTATTGCCAGATATGCTAAGATCTACGTCAATTATTATCGCAGCGGCTTCTTCAGCTGTCATTTTATTGTTGTCATTTGTCAACTGAACAAACATATGACGTGAATCTTTATGATTTTTGATGACACATGTTAACACATTGAATAAAGAATAATCTTTTTGATTATATACTTTTCAACGGGCTATAAATAATGATTTTTCAATTGAATCAAAATTTGAATTTGTATGCTCTCCAGCATTTATCTGACGTTTACTTCTCTTACTCATATCATCGAAATCTTTTTTGGTCGGCCTATTATGTTTTGTGCCAATTCCAATGACAAAAAGTCTATTTCAAACTTTTGATTTAACCATTTTTCGTGTTTCTTTTAAAAATAAACTGCGTTTCTTGATGAATCTCTTCTAAATCTTTGGTAATTCGATTCAACTCCATTTAACTTTTGTACCAAGTTTTCTTTTTTACCATCACTCATACAAACTCTCGAAGTTATGAAAAGTAAAGGATTGTTTATATTATCTTCTTTTGTTGAATATTTGAAACAGCTAATAATATCTTTAGATGTAAAATCCATTGCTTTTAATTTTAGTAGAATATATAACTTTTTATTCTTTTAACTTTTTAATTTTTTTTTAATTATGTTAATTTCAAGCATGGAATGTTAATTTTAAGCATAGGATAATAACACATGCAAATAATTACCTAATTAAATGTCAATTATCAATAATAAACTCATTTTCAATTGGTTATTGAATACAAAGTCTTATGTAGACTTTTGATCAATTATCACTTGGGAAAACAAAAAATTGAAAATTGGCTATAATCCAGGTAGCGCAAACTTCAAATAGAAATTTCTCGCATAGTCGCAAAAAGTTGCAGCTAATTTTTTAATTTCTTAAAAAGAGACTCAATTCCACGTTACTTAATAATAGTTTAGTCGATACCATTTGATACTATATTTTTCACGTTTTCAAATTCCACATTATTTAATAAGACACCTTTTTATACCATATTTTTTGCAAGTTCACGAAAGTTGGAAGTTGTGATTTAAACTTTTTTTTCGGTTTAAAACATCATGAAAATTGAAAAAGAAAAAATTTTCCTTGAGCATCTTAAGACGTATTGCTACTCTTTAATATATAGTATTTGATACTCTTTAATAAATTAATCAATTAGCAGAAAAAAAAAATTGTTCACAAAACACTGCAAGAAAAACAAAAACAAATAATTTTTTTTGAAAACTTAAATTTGGCAACCATTTTTTACTTTGATGGTCACTATCTCTGGGATTACTATCACCAGAGTAAAAATATTTAGTATTTTCCTTAATCTAAGTATTTTAAAGCAGTTGGAATTTAGTTTTTAAAAATCTGAGACAATTTTTTTTGTATTTTGGCCACCCCAAAACACAGTGCTGTGGTTTGATCAACTTAAAATTCACCACAACCCGATAAAACCGCATGAACCATTTATATAATAAGAGTAAATCAAACAATATTAAACGTTAATAAAAGTTTAAATGTTAATATAAATCTGTTTCATTTTAAAGAAGTATATAAAAAAAGCTGTTATTTGCATTTTTAAAATCTTAAAAACTTTGTTAATGTGTATTTTCTAACAATTTCAAGACAATTTACCATACAGCTAACCCAAGAAACGTTGCTGAGTGTGCCTAAAGTAACACTTGAAACCACGAAAAAAGTTTCTTTTTACCAAGAAATACTCATATATAATCGTCTCCCATTCGCTGTTTGATATAGTAAGAACCAAATATTTCAAAACAAAGCTAATGGTTGTTTTTATTTTTTAAACTTTACTCTATATTAAATCAATGTTTTAACAATATTTTATATTTTAGGTATGCATTTGTTCTATTAAATTTATTTATAATTTAATTTTTTAAGGTCCAATAATAAAACGAGTTAGTTTACTTTACTGAATTTGTATTACCTGTATAAAAATTTTAAAATAAATATAATTTCAGTCGGTTGAAACCGGCTTATTATTAACCTTAATAACCATTTTTATCCACAAAGCTTGATGCCCCACATTAAATATAATTTTATTCATTCATATATTTATTATTAACAAAGTATACAGACCAAAATCCTAAAATCTAACAAAAAATAAAAATATTATACTTGACATTGACAAATCTTTTGTTTCCTTAGTCTCAAAACCACACTTTGGGCAAGAAATAGCTTGCCCTCTAACATACTTGTGACCTTTTCTTCGAACATGATCATCGCAAAAACAAATCTAAAATTATAAGATTATTACTGTAAGTTAAATGCAAAAAAAAAAAAAAAAAAAAAGCAAACAAATGATAAAACCAACGAGTTGTAGTGAAGTATACACACTAAACAACTTGCTTACCCAAATGTATACCCAAAATGTATTATCAGTTACATGAAGTTCTTGTGCATGCATGTCACATTAGGCGCTTATATATGTTTTAGTATACGAATATGCATATAAAGTTTTTATACATGTCTGAGCACATTTTCTTGAAGTAAATGCTTAATAAGTACCTTGCATCTTAAACATGAATACTGACCAAGTTTATTGCATGATCCACCTATATAAACAATAAAAAACATTATATCAGTTTACTGCTCTCTCTCTCACACACTCTCTCTCTCTAAAGATTTAAAGTATTAGCAATAGAACCAGCTTTTAATTTTTTTTACAAAAAATTTACACGATTCCACCCTTGCGTTGAGGCAGTTTTTTTATAACAGAACCTTTTAAATTCCTATAAAACCCTCGGAATTAGGAAAAATGAGGTCGGCAATAAATTGCCGATCTCAAACTATTAGAGGTAGGCATCAGGGTGCATATTCACAAAGCTTTCATAAATCAAAAATTTGCGTAAGTTTGACGCAAGTTCT
The DNA here is from genome assembly GCF_038396675.1 of Hydra vulgaris. Taxonomy (NCBI): domain Eukaryota; kingdom Metazoa; phylum Cnidaria; class Hydrozoa; order Anthoathecata; family Hydridae; genus Hydra; species Hydra vulgaris. Next base: position 21,334,176 of record NC_088925.1, read on the forward strand.
AAACTACCTGATTCCGTATTCACAAAACTCTTATGCTTACAAAAACACTTGCGAATAATTTTTCGTAAGTTAATGGTATTCACAAAACATTTTAAGAAAATGCTCAGCTTAATTTAAGCAAGAAAAGTTATGTTAGGCAGGAGCTATTTTTTAAATTTTGGCATAACTATTTGCGCAGCAAACCTAGGTGTATTTATTTATGATATGTTAAGATTTAATAAAGGTGTTTAATTATAACCACTTTATTATGCATAATCTGTTAAAATGTTGTTATTTAAAACATTGTAACAGATTAAAATGTTGTAGTTAACAACATTTAATGTCAAAAACCATTAAAGATGGCATAGATACTTTAATTAAAAGGTGTTTAAACAGTTTTTAATTAAAGCATCTATGACATAGACCATTAGTCTATGTCATCTATGTTTTTATGACATTAAATGATGTTAATTACAACATTTTAATATTTTTAAATGTTATAATTAATAACATTTAATTTAAATGTTGTAATTAACAACAATAATGCAAAATGAAATTGTTATAAATTAAACATTTGATTTATAACTATTGTCTCTTGAAGTAGTAACTACAAATTACGTCTATGCATTTTGAGTAATTTTTATTGTAGGTATAAAAGATGACATAACTTATTCGCATATTCTAAAAATTATGTAAATTTTTATTCTACTTGAATAATGTCTTTCTGTGTTTCTACATTAAAACACAGCATCAGGACTTGGAATCAAAATAAAAATACTACTTACTGCATCAAGACAGTTGTTTCTTTATAAAGTCAGCAACAAAAGATTAAAATCATCTGCCAACCCAATAATTTTTTATGATCTCCAAATGTGTGTTTAAATTCAAAGTTTATATATATATATATATATATATATATATATATATATATATATATATATATATATATATATATATATATATATATATATATATATATATATATATATATATATATATATATATATATATCTTGTTTTTATCTTGTTTCATAAAATATAATTTCATATAATACTTGAAGTAAACCGGACAATATTTAGGGGTCAACAAAAATTTTGACTTTTTATGTATATGGTCAATATGGCCAAAAGAGTAAAAATTTCATTTGATATTTTCATATTTTAATTTTTTAAATTTTAAATGAAAAATTGTTATAATACTGATTTCAAAAGTATGACATATAAGTAATGCCCCATCAAATGTCATCTACCACGATCATGGCTGCCTTAGAGGAGGATAAGTAAATCTGGCGATGTCCCTGGACAAAATGAAGCAGAAACTGTTTTTGATCTTCGTCTTTGATGAGGGTTTCATTATATTTCTGGATAAGAGCAATCGATTCTTTAAATTTTGGTAGCAAGCATCTGATTCCCATGCTTTTGGCCACTTCCTTTCCAGTGATATTAAGTACTTTGAAGAGACGAAATGTTCTTTGGGTCACAACTTTTCAAGATGATTGAAGTCTGGTCCAACTTCTGGTCCAGCTGACCCACCAAAAACAGCTGTGAAGACACTGCTCAGAATGACTTCCAGGACATGATGACAGCTTCCAATGTTTACAAGTTCATGGCCAATGGCTTCCTCAATAAGAACGCATGTTCGATGGATGCCTGTGTTGGAGGAAGTTGTATCAAATACCAGACCTTGAACTTTTTCTCGTAGATTCCAGTCATCTAGTACTTTTAAGCATGCAGTAGCCTGTTCTTCCCCAGTTCCTCCTAAAATTTTTGGGACTGCCAACAACCCAACAATTCCCAGTGACAACCACATTTAATTGACGGTTTCTTTTGCACCAGCTATGCCCGGATGCAGTTTCCCATCCCAATGGAGAAGAGGAAATTCAGTTGAAAAAGAACTTTTCTCCGCTTCAGCTACTTTTTTTCAGGTAGCCATCCGTGACCTTCTGATGGTGCTCCTAGACAGTGTCAGGTCATCAAGAGGATGACCTAAAGCCTTTGCTACCGATGCAACAACATACATAGCTCGACGATCAGAAAGATTTACTCTATCTAAAGCCCCTGCGACTTCTGGAGTTGCTACCACGCTTTTTATTGATTTAGGCTTTGAGGAAGGAGTTTGAGCAGATGATGTTGATGGAACTCATCATTGACGTCGTCCACGTCTTCAGACTTAGAAGAAGAACTGATATCCAAAAGCAGGACTAGATGTTTCTATTTGCTGCAACTTTTCTGTCACTTTCAGTCTTCGATTTTCATTAGCTTCTATACAAGCTCTCTTCTTCATCTTTCTCTGCAAGATTGCGATTCACTCCAGCCATGCTTGAACTGGTGACATCTTCTCTCTGCATTGTTAAAAATTGTCTGTCTTCATTGTTCGTCATGATGTCCAAAGCATTTTTTGTGGCCATGTCAAAAGTTCCGTCAGGTCTTCTTTGAACATTTGCTCTTTAAATCTGCAGCTTTCATATGCTTTCGTCCTATTTACCTTCAAAAGTTGATATTCACCATACAACTTCTTCAGTTTTCTTTCACCAGAATCAATCCTTGGAGTCGAACTTCTTGTTTTGCTCCAAATCATATTGATATCTTTAACTGTGCGATTAATACAACCTTTCACAGTGAGGTGTTCTTAAAAAGAGTAAAAGTAAGAGGTAAAAGAGGAGGCAGCAGATGGCATCACCGTTTGTAGCCAAACTTGCTGAAGAGAATTGGTTTGTGGCCTTGCTGACAAGACAAACTTGAGCAGAACTTCTTGTTCCAGCTGCCATTATGTAATTAAGTACCTGCCTGCGGATATAAGAAAAAAACTAAATAGTAAATATTGTCATACTGTTCATGAATATTATGTTCAAATGTTCAATGTTCATTTTATTTTAAAAACAACATCTATTGTTTTAAAGCCTCAATATGTGATTGATAAATTCATAATATTACACTAATCCATTTAATAAACAACAGATTATAAATTAACTATTCATGGTAACTAATTAATTGTAATTATGCAATATGTGCATAAAGCAGCTGATGCAAATTACTAACTTTTTAAGCTTTTCTTCTATAGTCATAATAAAAATTCAAAAATACTATATATTCGATAAAATTCAACTTTTTGACATCAGCAAAAATTATTTGCTGATGGCAAAATATCTGCTGTTTACAAATTGCACAAAAAACTAGAATAATTACTGTGTATGGTGTCCCAGTAGGGCTGTTCAGAAAAACTAAACTAAAAATTATGTATAAACTCTCAACAATGTGATTTCTGCTACGAATATGCCGTTGAAATCCTATTGACCCCTAAAATTGCTCAAATTGGTCCAATTTTTTGCATGGTTTTTCCTTATATATAGTAGAACAAAGTTAGCCTGTGGAGAGTGGTTAGAAACACTTTTAATTTTTACTATGTAATTCTGGACCACCCTAATATATACATACATACACACATACATACATACATTTTTGATTTTTGCAAAAGGTATCTGTTTATTCATAATAAAAAATTGCTTATTGAATATAAAATATGGTTTTGTTACTAGCATATGTTTGTAACTTCAATGTTACAAGAATATATACATAACAAGTGTCATTTATTGCATTGTGAATAAAATTCTTTAGATGAGGATTGTCTTTGGTCTTCACACCAGTTATTTATTTATTAATAACATTAGCCAGTCCAGCACAAGTCGGATACACAGTGAATTTTGTAAGTGTTTTATTCAATGTTATCATCACCTTGCAAGGGGGAGATGATTGAAGTAAAAAGAAAGTACCAGCAATCATGGGGCGTTTAGAGGCTTCTTGGGCTAAATGATGGTATCAAAGAAGCCATTGGAGATGATGAGCCAGCATTTATTTGCAGGTAAAAATGATCATTTAATATTATCTACTATTATTATTATTTTTTATTTTTGTTGTTTTTCCATAAGTTAGATCAAATACATATTAATAATATCATTATAAATATTATCTGGGAAAATTATAGACTCTTTTTTGTAACATTTAAAAATACATCACACTCAACTAAACTGTTTACATTATCTCAGATATTTATTTTTACATTATTTAACCTTTTTATAATATTTTGACGTATTTTTCAGAAAAGGATATCCTGCTGTGAATTGTCAAGTTGTTGTTGATCTAAATGGTAACTTTAGAGATGTTGTAATTAAGTATTCTGGTTCATGCCATGATGCTTTTTTTTTGTTGCAAATTCTACTCTGAAGCAGACGCTAGAGTTAGATCCAACTGCGGGCTTTCTTTTTGTTGACTCAGGATATGGCTTGTCACCTGTCATTATAACTCCATATAGTGTGCCAGCATCACCAGATGAAATTAATTTTAACCGAGTTCACCGAAAAGCTCGTAGTGAAGTGGAGCGATGAATTGGACATCTTAAGAACTGTTGTAGGTGCTTACATAAAAGTGGTGGAGCGCTACAGTATACTCCAACAATGTGCTGCAGTATAACTTTTATCTGCGTTTTACTGGAAAATATGTGTAATTCAATATGCTTAGAGGATCCAGTTGAGTTTGATATCAATAATGATGATGATAATGAAGACAATGATTAGCCTGACAGAAGACTAACAAACCAACCCAACTTGGTATGGAAAGAAGAGTCCTTGTAAAAAACTATTTGTTTGCTAATCATAGACTATAACGTTTTTTATTAATTTTGTATTGTATAAAACATTTTGAGTTAATTATATATGGATTCTAATATAAATAGTCCTAATCTATTAGTTGAATTTAACTTATTAAATCTAATCTAAATTACTAAAAACCCATTAATAACTTTTTTGTTTTATTTCAAGAAAATATTTTCTGTAGAGAATTAAAAACAATTAACTTTTCTTAAACATTTAAATGTTTGAGAAAAGTTAATTGTTTGATACATGTTGAAGAAAAGTAAATTGTTTAGGAGTGACTTTTAAACCTGAATTTCATATAAAATTTATATATTTATTAAGGTAGATGGCATATACATTTATTTATAAAATTTATATATTTATTAAAGTAGATGGCATATATATTTATATATTTTTCAAGATAGTTGGCATATATATTTATATAATTATAAAATCTGTTGGCATTTCCATTGAGAATGATGTAGCTCTTTTAAAGCAAGAACCTTTTTACTTTTAATCTTTATATTAACTGATAAATCTATAAGTGTTTGGCTCACAGTTATGATAAGATGAAGCAGATAATTTAGACTAATTAAATTAGATAATTTTGATAATTAAATTTTTGCAAGTAAAAATAAAAGCCTAAATTATCTGTTGAATCTTTGTAATTACTAGCTAATAATCTTATCATTTTGAGTGTTTTATGTTACCGATAAAAATTAAAATTTTGAATCATCATTGCTAGCTAGGTATCAGAAACAAAACAAAAAAAAATACATAAAGCTTTAGCCCCTTGTGTGTTAAATAGGCAATGTGCATTCTTTAATTTTTCTACTTGCAAGAATCAACAAATCAGTAAATAAAACTATAGAAGATATCTTTGTCTTTGTTGCAGTTTTTGTTGCAGAGTCATTGTTGCAGTTGCAACCTTGATTTAATTTCTTTAACTCTCAAACATTTTTAAGTGTTTTGAAAAATTTTATTTCTGCACCTTTTCCATCTAGATAAAAAAGGAGATAAAAAAAGATAAAAATTAAAAAGTTTTTTTTTTTTGCTTTGGAAATTAATGTCAAAATATTTTATAGGAGTTTAATTATTTTATTTTTTATAACTAGTTCTTTCTTTTTCTTTTTCTCTGTGATAAACAGGTGTTCACTAATACTAATCCAATAAGATTTAAACATCTTTTACAACCATTAATTGGTCCAGGAGAACCCTTAATTTGCGTGTTTTTCACACTTGATCTGCATCCTAATAACACTTTTGTGTATGTGTTATTAAGATATTGCCAAAACTATTTTTGGTAAATAGTTTCTTTACCTTAGAAGAATCAAATGCTGACCTCTTTCTATTTTCAGTAAATTGGTTCTTCCACAAACAAAAAAGAGCTATCATATAAGTCAATAAAAAAATTTTTTAACTCTCATTAAAACTTCCTACTTATATTTTAATTAAACTTTGACTTTATTTAAAGTTTGTGAAGAACTTATTAACTAATTAAAGTTATAACTTGTAAAGAACTTATAAATATTTATATGTTCAAAGCAAAACTACAATATTAGATGAACAATAAAAAATATTTTAAAAAATGAACACTCAATATAAATTTGTTAAAAACCAAATGTAAACTATCTTCCTTTTTCTATCTAAGTAACCATAGAGCACCTATAAAGTGTAACAAATATAAAACTGTTTTTTTTTTTAATTTAAAAAAATTAAAATTTATTGAAAGATTTTAAATTTAATTTCTAAAATTAATTCTGGAGTTAAATGGGAAAAATGGGTAGTAATTAACTCTGTTTTACTGAAAAAATATTTTTGTATAAAATTTTACAACCCAAATTTTTTTTTCTAGGCTAATTTCTCATTAATTATTCTTATTTGACATTATGAATAACAAAACTTAATGATTTATGAATTGACCTACTTAACCTTCTTCCATCTTTTTAAACATAATCATTATTAATAACTTTAAATAATAGAATACTTTTAAAATCTAGGTATAACTGTAAAAGGCATAGTGGATTTAAAAAAAGGCATTTCTGGTGAACATTTTTCTTTTGACCTTTTTCTGCTAGGATGTGGATACAAATATAACCTCTTTTCATATATCACACATGAGGGATTTCTATTAACTTATTAACAAAATATTTATTAATAATGAAAAACAAAAAAGATAATTTCTTACATTTGTAGCTTTCAGACTCTAATATTTGGCATTTAGCCTGGTGCTCAAACTGGTCATCTTCACATAGGAAATTCATACAAAACGAACATTTGAAGAAGCGACCACCTTCATTTAGAAAAGTAACATAAAAATATTATTAAATCTTTATGTAATTTTTTTAATACAAATTTAAAAAACTCATTTGGAATACAAAAATTGTAGGAAGTAAACAATTAAAACCAACCAGGTCCATGACACTTGGCTATACTTGCCCTTTTTTCTAATTCTAGGCACAAATGATTTGCAAAAATAACTGAAGTTATAAGAGCCAGGGTTAATGCATTTTTAATCTTAAGTTGAAGTAGCCCAAATTAGATTGTTATGCTGGTTTTAACTTTTAACTTAAAATTGCTTAAATCTGCTTCGAAAATTAAAAATTGTTTTTTTATAAATACTTACAAAAAAATAACAGGTATATATTAATAAATAACTTTTATTTTTTTGATTGTTTGAACTCCTGAATACTAAAGGGGTTACTACAGTCAAAGAATATTTTAATGTATTTAAAACTTTTAACATTAGGTGAATTATGCTTTATGTCACATTTTGTTGAAAACATTTTAAAAATGAGTTGTTAAATGACAACTTTCCGGACAAAGATAAAAACAAGACCTAAACAATGTTTTTATTACAGAATTCTCATAAATAAATTTCAAGATAGCATTTACTAATAAAAACTTGCAATATTCTCCAAAATTTACAACAAATTTTCCGAACAACTTGTTTGAGTTGATAAATGAGTTGTTAAATGACAACTTTCCGGACAAAGATAAAAACAAGACCTAAACAATGTTTTTATTACAGAATTCTCATAAATAAATTTCAAGATAGCATTTACTAATAAAAACTTGCAATATTCTCCAAAATTTACAACAAATTTTCTGAACAACTTGTAAAAATTTAGATCAACTCGGAAATCCCAAAAAAAATTTTGGTGTACTGGAGGTTATGCCTATATGCAAAATTTTAAAACCAACATTTTCACACACCAGCCTTGTTCATTACACACCAGCTTTCTTCATCACACACCAGCCTTGTTCATTACATACCAGCTTTCTTCATTACACACCAGCCTTCTTCTAGGTTTTTGTTTCAAGTTAAAGGCCTAACGATTATGACAATAATTGTCATAATTGACAACAATTACAAATTTAAAAAATTTGTTTCTTTGACTATAGTGGCACACTTGGGAGGTAAATGAATTTAAAAAAATTATTTAACTAAAAACAATATATAAAGAAATAAAAAAAAAATTTTCCTTGTCTTTTTATAATTAATAAAAATTAAAAAAAGAGTAGGTGATAAAACAATAACAACAAATCAATTGCTAAAGTTCCTACTTATTTAAGGAGTTTCTAGGAAAAATAGCATTTTTATTTAATAAGGAAAAGGTGAACTGAGTTTAAAGCTAATGGTGTTACCTTGACTCCAGACTCCACGGTGACATTCTAAACAAGAAGCATCAATAAGTGGACATATACAAGCATGTGTTGTTAAACACTTTTTTCCATGACAAACCCAAGCTTCACAATGATCACATATAGCTCCCTTCATAAATAATAATATTTACATCATAAATATAAAAAACCAAACAAAAAATATAGTTAATATTTGTAAAAATAAGCAATGTTGAAAATAAAATATTAACAATATTAAACGCCAATAACAATTTGATAATTTAAATTGTTTTCATTAAACTCACCACCATTGCCATTCCAGTGGCATACATACCAGGATGTTTAATGACGCAATCACCAGACTTCATCATGCACTTCTGTTTTCCTTTAAAATGAATCAGTTTTTTTTAATCACGTTTACTTGGTATCTTGAAAATATTTAAAATAAATACTCTACTTTTTAATATTTAAACAATAACCTACAAGTTGTACCTACAAACCTACAAGTTGTACCTACATATAAAAGAATGATAAAAATAAGTTCCATTTAGGATTTTTAAAAATACTGTAATAATAATCAAGTTTGTTTAATTTGATGGATTTTCAGCATTTTTATAAACATTTGCTGTTATTTTTTTGCTTAAAGGAGAAGTCATGGGAATTCGGAATTAGATTTAAATGACTTTTTTACTACTGTCAAGATCTTTGGAAAATGGAAATTTGTAATTATTGACTTTATGCAACTCATTAAACTTATAAATTTTTGCATGATGTTCACTGTGGACAGCCTGGACCTAAGCTATGACAAGGTATAAATTTCAAATTACATAAAATTGTCATTTAAGATTAGCACTCACATAACTATGAATTCTTCTTTTTGTTGTTACTAGAAAAATATACGAAAAGATCAAAACCATTAAAAATTGATGAAGAACAAATGATATTCATCACTTGTTTGTTCTTAATGAAGACCTAAAGTAGCTATGGTATATTTAATGAAGAGTTAAAGTAGCTATGGTATATTTAATGATTTTTAGGTTCTACTTTTTATTATTTCACATTTCTTTTGTTTATTTATTAAAAATTTACATTCATTGAATGTATATTTTTAATAAATGGTTATCCCCATAACTGTAAATCCACTAGTGGCGTGACTCATTACATTAGCAATTGTATTAGTTTCTATTTAAGCTGAGCAGATAAAAAAATATTTTTTGTGATTTTACATAAATTTTTAATTTATTATACAAATTATATTTTTGTGTAGTAAGTGCAAATAATATTTTTATAGTATCCAAGGTTGCTTCTGGAATCATAAAAAGCAAAATTCCAACAAAAAATTTAACTGATGCATCTTCTTTTTGTTTATCTATCAAGGAAAATTCTCGTAAAGTCATAAAATAGTCTATATTCAAGAATGAAGGCTTAGAAATGTATTTTTAGTTTGTTTTTTTAAAACACTAAGAATAAATCTAAAACTTAAAAATTCAACAGTTTTTTTATATTTATTTGTCCCCTGGAGGATCTCAAATCTCACTTAGTTGTGATTTTATCTAATGAAGGTTTAAGGCACCCTAACATATATATAACATAAATATAATGAACTTTGTTAGACCTTAAAAACATAGTACTTATTTAAATGAAGAAATCAAAAAGTTAATCAGACTAACGGAAACCATTTCTGGAAAAAAGGGCATGTCACTTTTTTGAACTCTAAATTTCTATTAAAAAATTTTTAGACTAAAATTTCTTCTACTGAAAAAACATTAATACATTTATTTTGCACTTTTTTTCACCAAGTCACTAATATAGACTAAATATAGATGTTAAATCCAACATGGTGTTCTGATGCCCATAGATGTTAAATCTAAGATGCCCATAGATGTTAAATCTAAGATGTTAAATCTAAGATGCCCATAGATGTTAAATCCAACATGGTGTTCTGGAGTATAATCTTTTTATTTTTATTTTCACTCACTCAGTGCCCTGTGCACTATATTTTATGCAATAAAAAAATAAAACAAACAAGTAAAACAAACTAATAAATCATTAAACTAAAAATTTTACTGTTTATTACATAAATTTAAGTTTATTTTGTATATTATATATAAAAACTAATTAATTATATTAACAAAATAGTTAAAAGTAAATACTGACCACATTGCGCACATGCTGGCAACTTTTGTATGGAGTTACAAAAATAACAAAATGCACGATTTTTTTGAATCCTTAAATACAAAAAAAATTTTTTTTAATTAATCATTTTTATATTAGGTAATTACCATATACTACAACATTTTTTTCTCTAATTGTATATATTCAAGATTTATCCTATATAATAATAAATTTTTCAGAAAAATCAAGTTGAACAATGAATTTCAGCTTAATGAATAATTGTACCAAGTATAATAAAAACAGAAACACCCTATAACTCTTTTTTTAATTAATGGTAAACAATGGTTATTTCTATAGGTTATTTTAATTTATTTATATTGACGAAAGTTGTTAAATTATTAAAAGATTAAAATTACTCTTTGAAAAATAACAAATTATTTAAAAAATAATAAATCATAAAATTCTCTTATTTTTATAAAAAGTAAATTGTTTTTTGTATTTGCGCAGTTAAAAATTGTTGCTTGGCTTGCAGACTTTTTTAAATAGTGATAACCTTTTTTTATAAAAAAAAGTAGCTAGTGCCCACTGTTGTTTTCTTTTCCAGAAACCTGGTACTTTGATTTCATTTTTACTACATATAATATATTATGTTTTAGTCTTATATAAGGTTTTTGTGCTGCCCCCAATATTTACACCACCTACCAATCTACCATAAAGATAAATATAAATACACTTGATTCAAGGATTCTAATAACTTAAGGAAATCAAATAGTTCAAACAATCTAATTTTAAATAAACACTTAAACTGCTGACAAATAGCTAAATTTATAACGACATTCTTCAAGATTTTCTTAAGGAAAATTGTTTAATAACTTTTTCAAGACTTAGTTTTTTTGCCTCATCACTTTTTAATGGAGAGTATCGCAAGTGACCTCTACCTTTCTTGCATTATCGATGTACATAGATAGGTTTTAATTAACTTCAAGTTGCTGAAACTATGTTCACAGCTTGCTACTATCACCGGAATCGTCAGCTATATGTGTAGTGCTATCCATAGTAAAATTAGTAAAAAGTTCTTTTCTGTTTTTTCTGATGTTTTTGATTAAACTGAGTGCTTCTAATGGAGATAGTGTCTTGTTGGTTGCCTTCTGCTTTTGCTCCCACTATTTGTCAAAAACAATAGTTATCAAACTGATGTGAAGAAGTACATTGTACAGTCATTCCATTTACATCTGACATATTAAAATCCTCTTAAAGTTTGTCCTTTAGTAGTAGTTTTTAGGTCAAAAAGGAATTCCGACTTCGCTTGGTTGATGCAGAAAAAATTGTATAGATTTTTTGAAAGATTCCAAACAGTAATACCAACCTCACCGATTATTTAGCTCCATCTGATAACTAAGTTCAAACTATGGCAACCACAGGGTGTAAATGAGGCTAGCAGGTATTCTGCTGAAACTTGAGCTTGACCACCTTTTTGAATTGCAGCCATATTAGTCCAGTTATCATAGTCTTGACCTCTACAGTTTATTTATTCAATTAGAAGGTTAGAAAGAGCATGATCAGTCGACTCTTCAGACACTGCATATCTAAGAAAGCTTTCTTGGACAATGGCTATTGCTTCTTTTTCAAGAACATAGCAGATTGTTAAAGAAGTTTGGTCTTTGTGACTATGGTCTGGAGTGCAACCCATAATAAATGAAAAATACTTTGCAAACTTTACCTTGTTCACAATAACTTCTATTATATTCGATGAGGTTAGTGACCTTGTTTTGAATGTTGACACTTAGCATTCAATCCATCTTCAATTTGCCATAAGTGCTTTATCGTTATTAGATCAAATTGACCAAGTAATTGAATAAGTAATTAGAGCATGGAAAATTTCCATTAATTTTGGTGTAATTTTGGTTTTGCTTTGAGCCTTAGAGGCTCACCTCTTTTTGTCAGACAAGATGTTATACCAGTTTACAACCTCTGCTATAGAGATTTTTGTTTGCTTGATAAGGCAGTGATATCCTACTGTCCCTGCTTGCCTTCCCCTTCCCCTGTCTCATAGGAATGGTCCTGAATATAAGTCTCACAAAGATTTTTATTGTATTGAGGTTAAACAATGCAGATAACAATTTTAAATAAAAAGGTGAAACAATTTTAGAAAAATGTAAATACTAACTTTAAAATTTAAAGTTTTAATTGTGTTAACTTGTGCAGATAAAACAATTTAAACAATGTAAATAACCATTTTATAAAAGAGATAACAATTTTAGAAGTACTTAAAATGAAATATATACTTATATATTATATGCAAATTAAAATATATACTTGTTATATTGTTCAAATGAAATATCTTCTTATATGTTATATGCAAATATTTTATACAGAATTAAACCAATAAAAAAAATGCAATTAATTCTTACCTTTCGCATTTTTCACATTCCTAAAAAAAAGATACAAAATATTCTCAAAAGATGAACATAAAAAATTAAACATGATAGAAAACATTGAAAATAAAATTTGAGCTAAAAAAAATCTCTTATTAGCACTCAATTAGGGTTCTGGCCAAGCTAAAAAACATAATATTGGTTTGCCTTTAGAACGGAAAAAAATTAACTGAAGAATCCATGGTACTAATTAAAAATTGGATTGATGATGATTCTGGAATAACTCTTAAAAAAGTTAAACTAAGACTTTTTGAACAAAAAAATCATTTCAATTAGTCATTCTACTATAGCAAGATGGATTGATTAGAAAATGACCGGGGTTGAAATTTGACCGGGGTCAGGGCTCGGTTTGATAAAATATAGCCAGGGCCAGGTTTGTGACCGGGGCTGCATAAACATTTATGCATCCTAAAGTAAATTTTTTTATTCAAAATTCATGTTATATTTTGTATATATATGCATATATAAACATCATTGTGATCAACATGATCATCATTATCATCATTGTTATCATCATGATCATCATCACCATCATGATCATCATCGTCATCATCAGGTTTTAGCCTTCCTTATTGTTGCTGTTTTTCTAATAAAAACAATCTAGAGTATTAATAATCTTTCCTTAACTAAAGCTCATTCATATAATATGTATGGCACTCTCTTCAAGTTTTCTTACTTCTACCTTTACCATTTAATCCTAAAGCTGCTACCTATCTACATATACTGATCACCTAAATCACTTTAATATTCTCTAACAAACGTTATTCAATACATTTTTTTCTAATCTGTCTTAGATTATGCCTCCTTTTTATGTCTTGTCACACCACACATCCATCTGATCATCTTTTTTTCGGCAAATACTACAAAATAAAAATTCTAAAGTTTACATAAATATTTAAGGATATTGTAAGCCAGCATCTAAATAAATAGTAAACATATATATTAATATACATATTATATATGCATAAATGCCCATCTTTTCAAGGGTGAAAAAGTAAGTGGTTCCAATCTTTGAATACTCTAGAAAACAATTTGACCTCTCTAACTATCATATGATTAGTCTTCACTCTATTATTAGTTTCTTTATATAAAGGTTTGGAGATTATCAAATTATTTCTTCTAACTTCAGTATTAAAGTTATTCTTGAAGCCCTACACTCTTCTTTAATTCAAGTAACTATAAGGGTACCACACGGTTCTACCTTTGGTCCTGCATTGTTTTTTACCTACAATAATGATATTTATAAAAATTTTACATCTTAAGTGGCTCTATTTGTTGATGACTCAACTTTATACTCTTTTCTTGAAAAAAATTCTTCACTTTTTGTTTAGAACAAGAAGCCATATTTTAATCTGATCTCTCTTGTGTAACAGACGAAGGCTTGCAGTGGCTTGTGGATTTTAAGTCTGGACTAAAAATCAACAACTTTTGTTAGACAACAAAACTCATTTATTTACAGCAAAAAAATATTGCTATATTGTTGGCATTCCTATATTGATGAATAACAACTTTTTTACTTTCAGACAAAATCTAAAAGCACATTGTAAATGTAGTTAGACCTGCTTTATCTGCCAAACTTGAGCCATCCTCCCATTGTTGTAAGGTTGCATTTCTTTCTTCTTTCTAAAAATACTATCATGGTCAATGCTCAAATGAGCTATCATCTCCATTACGATAAGCCAAAACTCATTCTTGCTTGGTTTCTTATTCAACAAGTTGCATCCATTTACTGTATCTGTTCCTTTGTGCTATAGAAACTTACATTGAGTTTTTTTTCCTTGCACATCAAAAAAACTTTATAACTCTTACCCATTTTCATGTTTTCTTTTTATTTACAACCTACAACTATTAAAGCCTGTAGTTAACCATTTTCAAATCTTTTTAACCATCTTTATTTTAAAGTAACTCATAACTTAATAGTAGTTGCTTTCAACCTTGTTGGATGTAAATAAGAATTTGAAAGTATATAAATATATGCCAGTATTTAATAAATAGTAAATGAATAAAACTATAATATACAACCCTAGAAGTTAGGATCAGCATTCAGCAATGCCGACCTAACTGCCAACCTAGAATTGTTTGAGGTCAGCAAAAAATCGCCTACCTCGCTTACTTGTTTTTCTGGCTTCAGATCTTGACTTATTGTGACTCCAAGGTCTATTTCTATCATCGTTTTTTTGATCTCTTTTTGTGCCTGAGAGTGGATCTAGCATAGTGTAGGTCACTGATCTGTTTGCTTGTTCAATGTGCTTCTCTTTCGATTTACTAAAATTTAGTTGCATTTGCCAAGTGCAGCACTAATCACTCATCTTATTGATGCCATCTTTCAGGCTTTTAGTGTCAAGCTCTTCGTTTCCTGGCCGGATTGGTGTTATTAATTTGGTGTTGTCTGCAAACATTTTACAGCAAGAGTTAATGTTGTCTGAGAGGTCGTTAATGAAGATGGCAAATAGAATATATATATATATATATATATATATATATATATATATATATATATATATATATATATATATATATATATATACATATATATATATATATATATGTATACATCAGGCCTTGTTAAGAAGTGTTATGCAGCTTGCATTTTGCCTGCGAAAAAGGGATTTGCCTACGCGTTCAGCAGTTTTGCGCTACGCAAAATCTTTTATCTTTTAGAATATTTAAACTATCTTTTGATGTCGTTAGCGTGTCGTTTATTCAGAAGAAAAAAAGTCGTAAGTAAAAGCATTTAACCACAAATGTAAACTAATAGATTTTTTTGTTAAAGAAACAGTTTGTTCAATAATTTTTTTTGTTGTTGTTAAAAATTAGTTAAAAAAAATAAAGTGTTTTAAGTTTTATCTTAAGGAATTAAATACATAAATTTAAAATGATAGTTTAAAAAATGCACAATTTATTTTGATGTAAATATTTTATTAATAAGATATTTTGTTTGTTGTTAATTCAATAACGTAAAGTTTACATGACGTTTATTTTAATTTATGAAAATAAATTATGATCACGAATATGTTATCGGTAACTGATAAATAATTAAAAAAAACTCTTTATTGTTTAAAAACATTATTAAAAAGAGTGCACAAAATAAATAAGAAGAAATTTATTAACAGTTAATAAAATAACCAAAAACCAACTGTAAAATTTTAAGAAAATAAATATCATTTTACGTTTTATGAAAAAAATATTTTTTTCAAAATAAAATTTGGTTCATATTTAAAAAAAATAATTAAAATGATTTTTCAAGTAGGAACTTAGATTTTATTTGTAACTTTTGTTATAGTGAGAAAAAAAAAAACTGTTTGTATGATTTTTTAACGCGTTAATAAAATATCTTTAATTACAATGCGGTACTTGAAAAGACGCTAGTGACACAATATAACTTCTGACAATATAAAATATATTTGCTGAGTTGAGTTACTTAGAAATGCGTTACGCGTTTTTGTTACGCAGCGAAATCTCATAACAAGGCCTGATATATATATATATATATATATATATATATATATATATATATATATATATATATATATATATATATATATATGTATATATATATATATATGTATATATATATATGTATATATATATATATATATATATATATATATATATGTATGTATATATATATAAATATACATACACACACACACACACACACACACACACACACATTTATATATATATATATATATATATATATATATATATATATATATATATATATGAATGCAGCATTAGATACACACCAATGACATCATACTGAAATAGGGAGCTACAGTACAGGGCTTCAGTGCATGCATTGCCTGATTAAATAGGGGAAGCATGGATGAAGTGCCGATCCATCAACTAAGGAAAGAATTGAACTAAGCGATAGCGAATTGCAATATCTGGAAGTTTAATTACCAAAGTCTTTTTAAATAATTTGTCTTTCCTCTACTTGGTAATAAAGCGATTGTAGAAATTTTTATATACGATAACATTTTATTAACAAAGAAGAAGAGAAATTAATGAACTCTTATAATAAAATAATTAGGATCATTCATTTTTTTAAAACAACTATTTGATGAATAACAGTTTTTTATATATTGTTGTTTTATTAGAACGATTGATTATATTTTAACATTTGAATATTGTTTTTTATTTATTATTTAATTAATTACTAAATTATTAAATAAAAATTAAATTATTTTAAAAAAAAAGTTTTTTTCTTTTTTTGCAAGTTTATTTTCTGTCTTTTTATTGCTAAAAAAACATCTATTATTACAATTAAAGTTTTTTCTATACCTGAAGAATAAAGAACCAACAAAATAAACTTCAGAATAAAAAAAATTAAAGCATAATAATTTTAATTTTTCAAAAAAGCCAGTGCAAGATCTATCTACGCCGAGGGTCTGCGTAGCGAGCGAAGACGGGTTTAGACAGGCTATTTATAGCTTGTGCACTTATTTACTCCTGCGGAAGCCTGTATATATATATATATATATATATATATATATATATATATATATATATATATATATATATATATAATAGAAAATAAAACTATGTAATTTTTACAATTTCATCCTATTGCAATCATCAGGCGAAATACAAGTATAATTCTTTTATTGAAAAAAGCTATATACAATTGGAACTAGTTACATAAACTATACATAAAAAGTATAGAGAAAAACGATTGTTACAGGCGCATGTTCTTATCTTCAGGTTTGTGTTTGTTTTGCTCAGTTGTTTCTTTGAGTTTTTCTTAAGTTTCCCATATATATTTTGAGATAGTGGTTGCATTTAAAAGTTTATTATTATTACTATTATTATTATTATCATATATATATATATATATATATATATATATATATATATATATATATATATATATATATATACATACATATATATATATACATATATATATATATATATATATATATATATATATATATATATATATATATAGATACGGAAATAATTTACGGCTCTCGCAAATGTATAAATTTTTCTCTCAAAATTATAATAATCATTGTAATTAAAATGAAAAACACTAAGTTATTTTTATAAAAAAAATAAAAGTAAAAAAGAGCGCCTTGGCAAAAAATAAAAATAAGAAAGCGCATGTTACAAAAAATTAAAAAAAAAAAGAACGCCGATTTAAATATAAATGAACTAGATTAGATTAGACTAAATGATAAATATAAAAATATTACATTCTAAACTATATTGATCAAATATAAAATTATTTAACTAATAAAAAATAAAAATATTACACTCTAAATTATTGCATAATAATTTGAATTTATGTGATGAATTATATATTATATATATGTATATATATATATATATATATATATATATATATATATATATATATATATATATATATATATATATATATATATATATATATATATATATATATATATATTAGTAGAAAATCACTTAACAAAATTTTTTTTCATTTAACACTGTGTTTCATCAACAAAGATTCATCAGAAAAAATCTAATATATAATTGCTCTGTTCTTTTAAGAACATTGAGCACTCTATTGTGTAGAATACTTTTTTAAAGTTGTTTAAATATATATATGTATATATATATATATATATATATATATATATATATATATATATATATATATATATATATATATATATATATATATTAATATATATACATATATATATATATATATATATATTTTAACATCTTCACTTTCCAACAAGTTTATAGAGCAAGATAACATTTGACAGACGACTTAAAAGATTGTAAAATATATGAATCAGTAAAGCAAGAGAAGATGACTCACCCAGTACCTTACCATTCATAAATATAGGAAGACCTATAGAGATTAATATAGAGATTATTGCAATAATGATTACCTGAAAAAAATTGAGTTTTATCTGAACTCAAATTTTTTTTATGTTTATAAAATTATTAATACATTAATTACTTTAATATATTACTCACATTTATTTTAGAATTTTTAATTGCTGTAATTATTCTTAAAATGCCTGCATTCTATTACAATAAGAAAATATAATTTTTTTTTGATAACCACTTATAAATCAAAAACTTTTACAGCTCTTTTTCAAATTTTTGATCAAAAATTTGATATCAAATTTGATATGATAATAAATTTATATTTATTATATTATGATATTATTTGATATGATAATAAATGATATTAATAAATAAATGAACAGCTAGTGTGAAAACCCAAAGACAATGCTCATCTAAATGACACTTATGCATATATTCTTGTAACATTAAAGTTACAAACATATGCTGGTAACAAAACCAAATTTTGTATTTAATAAGCAATTTTTTATTATGAATTAACAAATAGCTTTTGCAAAAATTAAAAGCCCTTGTAAGAAGCTGTTTAGAGGAGCAGCTATTTAGTT
This sequence comes from Hydra vulgaris, assembly GCF_038396675.1. Taxonomy (NCBI): domain Eukaryota; kingdom Metazoa; phylum Cnidaria; class Hydrozoa; order Anthoathecata; family Hydridae; genus Hydra; species Hydra vulgaris. The sequence continues at coordinate 21,353,354 of NC_088925.1, forward strand.
TAGAATAAAAAAAGGCCTTATAAATAGATTTTAAGACTTTTTAGATATATTAGCAATACGAACTTTTATGTCAACCATTATAATAATCTCAACTTACTTAGGATATTCTTATTAATTTATTATTTAATCTTACTTGTCAATAATATATATACTGCTTACAATAAAGCTTTATCCCATTTAACTTATTATTGATTTGCATGTCTATATTTTTTTGCTTGCTTTTAAAAATGATTACTTCTTTGATGGAATTAAGTAAATAAAGTTTGTGTTATCAGCAAAAAGTTGCACTTTCAAGAATTTTAAAGCTTTAGGAAAATAATTGATATAAATTGTAATTGATAGAAAATGATTGATAGAAAAAGTAATTTTCTAAGTTTTAAAGTATAACAAGTTTTTTGGTCAAAACTTTAACATTGTTAAAGTTAGAATTTCCCCCAATTAACAGCAACATCAAACTCTTCTAACAATATCACAAAATACAAAATTATGAATATATATTGTGAGGGGTAAAAATTATAACTAGGTATATAAATTACAAACAGAAAGCAAAATCTCGATACCATAACGAAATTCCCAGGACATTCTGTTATTTCTCTATCACTTGACCTAATATCTTTTTGTCTTGTTCTTTGTTTTTCAGCTTTTTTCCTTGCACCAGTTTTCTTTTTTGGCATTTTTTTTATAGCAAATATAGTATTTTTCGAATTTAAAAACAAAAACCTAATTTAAATATACTGGCTTTCAATTGTGTGCACATTCGGCAAGTTTATTGTTTGTTTGTTTTAAAAAATTACACTAAGACATTCGGCAGTTTTATTGTTTGTTTGTTTGTTTTAAAATATTTCACTAAGACGCTCGCCGCCAATATTGGATGTTTTTATTTGCAAATAAATAAAAACGGAAGAAAAAGTGGGGAGAAATGCATGATAATTTTTATCAAGTTAGAAAACACGTCTTAAAATGCTATTACAATTTAAGGTTATTTTTTGCATAACTAGAAATCTATTTGCACCTATGAAAATTAAAATTCTATGAGATAAAAAGTTCAGTGACGGATCCAGCATTTTTTGGTGTTTGAGTTAACTTCCAGACATGGAGCATACTCCAAACATTTTAATTTTTATACTTATATCAAATAATGATGCTTTGCAAAAAATTGCAATGATTAGAGACTGGGAACAAAAATTCCCTAAAAATTCATCCCAGGCATAAAGTGTTTAGGGTTTTTCGGTTCCGGGTACCCGGACTCGGACTCGGCGAGTCTGTGGGTAAATACCCGGATTCGATACCCGGTTTAAGGCTCGGCGAGTCTCATGGTTTGAATGTTTTGCCTTGTTCCGTAGGCAGCGGTGCGTCGTCGAGCTGGATCTCTACCTTTCTAGAAAAAGGTAGTAGTAGGGTTTGTATATCTAACTTAAAGTTAAACTTGGCCACGGCTTTTTAGATGTTTTGAGAACATTCAAGTTTATGTATGTTTCCATGTATATCCGAATACAAACCAAAAGAGTCAACTTCATTACTCAAATTTTTTCTAATCGAATGTTTTTATATATAAGCGAATGCTCCAAAAGATTTACTAATATAATATGTTTTTATATTAGCAAATGTTTTAAAAGCATTTGCTAAAATAAAAACTTTTGATTAGAAAGATTGAATTTAATAAGTTAATTCTTTTAGCGCGTATTTAAAAAACTTGAAAAAAAACACTTTTCGTTTATTAATTACTTCTTTATTTTAAGAAAAAAGTGAAATATCATAAATTTACTAGAACATTTTTTTACAGCCCCATTAAGCACTCCAAAGTGTGGGAGTATTTCACTCAATGTACCGATTTGAAAAGTAGAAAATGCAATAAGTGCTCAACGATAATATCAAACAAAGATGGAAATACTTCATCAATGATTAAACATTTAAAAGTTAAACATGGAATTTCTTTACTAACACGGGAAGAAATAGGAGAAAATTCTGGCACCAAATAATTTAAAACTCTTGACACTTTCGTTTCCCTTGCAAGAAAGCCTTTAGAAGAAATTTTCTTTAAAATGGCCGCTCTTGATGGTATATCAGTTAGGGCGACTGCAAAGTCTAGTTTTATTCGTGAAAGTTTAGTAAAATCAAGTTATAATCTTCCTAAAACTGTTTTGGATGTTAAGAATTTAATTCATAAGTTTTATGAAAAAAAAAAGTTGGAAATATTAGAATTTTTACAAGAAAAAAATAAAGAAGGCCAACAGTTTAGCATTACACTTGATAAATGGACGAGTATGAAAATTTGGAAATATCTCAATATCAATTTGCATGGAATTGACTGTGAAGTTTATAATCTGGGTTTAGTGAGAATTTTTAACTTATGTACAGCTGTACAGTTAGTTGAAAAACTAGAACAACATTTAAACACATATAATATTAATTTAAAAAAATATATAGCTGGTTCAACCGGCAACGGTGCAAGTGTAATGAATTTGGACGAGAATCTCCTAGTCTCTATAATTTGTGTTTGAATCACACTATACACTTAGCTGTTTGTGATGTACTATATAAAAAGAAATGTATTACCGTCCTGCAAGATGAAGATGACGTTGATGGAGATAGGAATGACCATGCTCAAGATGATATTAATGATGATCAAAATGAAAATTATGATTCTGACGAGAGCGACGGTGTCGTCGAAGAGTACGGACAAGTTGAATTAACAAATTTAGGCAATGTAGAAGAAAATATAAAAAGTGTTCCTATAATTGCTAAATTTTTTAAAAGCTCTTCCCAGTAGGCACGCAACGTTTTATTCACGTTTCAATCACGTGTATTTTAGGTGACTTCGTCCAGGTTACTATTTTACGTGAAAGTTACGTGCCAAAATATCGCGTGTAACGGAACTTTTTTTATTCTTAATAAAAACCTGTGGTAAGAAATATAAAATTATATTTTTTATTATATTATTTATTTTTTTATAGTATAGTTTTTGTATTTATTATATTAGTTATAATTATTTTACTTTTATGATGATATAATTAATTTTTATTGTAGTTTAATTATAATTTAAAAAAAAAAATTGGTCTATATAATATCTTGTAACGCGATGCATTCAAAACAAAACTAAATAGTCCAATATATTTTAAGTTGTAATATCTAATATCCAAATTACATCAAATTAAGTTAAATAAATTAGTACCAAGCGTCCCTATTTGCCACACAAATAAGATTAAACTCAAATACAAGGTATACTTTTTTCTACTTTATGATATGATATTTTAGACCGGCGAATTTGTCCATTTTGCTTACTTAATTTAGTGCAAAATAAGTTATGTTATAACGAATTTAATATCAAATTAAGTAAGCTACATGGACAAATTATAAGTTCTAGCAGAACTTATTCTTAATTCTTGAGCAATAATAATGTCTGTATAACTTCTGCATACATTATTGCTCAAGAGTCAATTAGATAAAAACCAAAAATAGATTTTCTTCTATTATTTGGTTTTAATCAACAAGGCTAAAGAATTTACCCAAGATAATATCAATGAATAAATATGTTATGTTATTTATTATTGATATATGTATATATTATTATTAAATACTTTATCTTTTTATAATATATGACATCTTGATCTTGTGCTTTACTTGTTAAAAAAGGTTAATACTTATTTATTTCATTTTTTTATATTATTTAAATATTATATGATTAATATATATATTTGAATTGTATTTATCAAATTATTATTGTATATATTATATGACTTTTATTGCTATTGTTATTATGTACAATATAATACAGGTTATTAACGCGGTTTTGTTCAATGTTTTCCCCACAAAAAGATGATTATGATGCTATTGTATTTGAAACTGCATTATACTTATCTTTCAATGTTGACAACCTTCCAATATGTAAAGTAAGTTTCTCTAAAATATAGCATTGCTTTTTTTGAAAATTGTTTCATGATTTAGATCAAAGAAATAGCAACACAAGAAAATCTTGTTGCCAAAACATTTAGTGACTCAACATGTAAGACTTGTGTTAAAAGTATGTGATTTAAGATAATTATTTAATAATCATATTATTATTTAAGTTTTTATTTGTTTCTTTTTAGCTAAATTTGGTGTCGCTCACGTTTCAATCATGTTTATTTTAGGTGACCTCGTCACCTAAAATAAACATGATTGAAACTTGAAGAAGGAAACCGGGTAAGAGCATGTATCAAACTTTATCTAATGAATAAGTCAATATTTTCTCCAATAATAGCTAGCGACACCAAATTTAGCTAAAAAGAAACAAATAAAAATTTAAATAATAATATGATTATTAAATAATTACGTTAAAATTTTACTTCATTGAAGCATGAAAGTTACGTTGCCAAAATATTGTGTATTTTGGATCTTTTTTTATTCTCTATAAAAACCTCTGATTAGAAACTTGGAAAGATATTCTTTATTTTATTTACTATTTTTTTATAATTAAGTTTCAGGGGTTATTTTTTTTGGGATATTCCCGGAATACCGGATATTTTTCTGAAATTTATCTCTTTCCAAATATCCGAAAAGTTTTCCATACATGTAAGTTAAAGTATATATTATTGTCATCAACTTGGCTGAATGCAAAATTAAGGGAAAAATTAGGGGGAAAATGTTCTGAAGTTTTTCAGGATATTTTCCGCAAACAATTTTCAAAATTTTTTAAATATAATGATTATATGAAATATGTAGTTTATATATTCATTATTGTAATTATTTTTTATTATACTGGTGACCTAATTTGACAATACTTTGTTATGCATACTTTTAGTTTTATACTTAATATATTATATATAATTAGGGGTAGATGAGGCTCCTTAGCCGTGGTGAATGTTTTCACAGCAAAAGGAGCCTCAAGATGAAAATCTCACCATGGGTAGGAAAAACATGATATAAAATCCCCACTATAATGTTGTGTGGTTATGTGGTAACTATTACATTTTTAAAAATTGTTATAATTTTTCTGTGTGCATTCTAAAATTACATTTAATGTTCAAAACTTTGTAGATTACTCATTTAAAGCAATTTCGTGGGCTGTCACCTTTGCATCTAGTGAGTTAATGTATGAACAAGTTAATGCAGAAACAAGTGCAAATATAAGAAGATGGAAAACAAAGAAAACAAATTATTTAATCAGATGTTATCACATAAGGTGAGTACAGGTCTTTTTCTAATCATGCGCATCAGTTATTAACTTTATATATAGATATATATTTATCTATAGACAGATATTAGATATAGATATATATAGATAAACAATATTTTTTTAGACTTGTATTTATTATTTTTTACTTCTTTCTTTTATTTATCTGTCGACTTTTTTGTTATATCTTTTTCTATTAAATCCTTATTTATTTTTTAGCAATAAGAGTATAAAATTAATAGGCAAATGACTTTTTTTGATTTTTCTACATTGTATATAGTATTGTTTTCTTAAAATTATTTAATGATTTAGATAAAAGAAAACAACTAGAAAATCTTGTTGCCAAAATGGTTGGCAACTTACCAAGTAAGATTTGTTTTAAAAGTTTGTGATTTAAGATAATTATTAAATAGTCATATTATTATTTAAGATTTTATTCGTTTCTTTTAGCTAAATCTGATTCATTAGATAAAGTTTGATGCGTACTCTTATAGGAGAAAATATCGACTGATTCGTTAGATTATGTTTGAAGCGTGCTTTTATGGGAGAATATATCGACTGATTCGTTAGATTAAGTTTGAAGTGCGCTCTTTGTGGATCGAAGCGTGCTCTTCGTTAGTTGCAGATCTATGACTTTGTACTTATTACTTATTGGATATAAGGAGGATATTTTTACAAAAGTGCAGCTTTTATTACAAATTCAAAATGTTTATGTCAAGAACTAATATACTGACTAATAAAACCATGTAATTTAATACGTATTAAATATTTCCTCGACGATGAGTTTTTTTTCTTTACACGAATCCAATCACTTCGTTTTTATAAAGCATAGTTATTGCTTAAATATTACGTGCCAAAATTAACGTAAAAAGCACGTCTTTTAGACAGTTCATGGGGACCAAAAAGTCACCTAAATATCACGTGCCAATAGTAACGTGAAAAACACGTCCATAAATCACGTGAATTGGTCATTTCATGGGGACCAAAAAGTCACCTAAATGTCACGTGCCAAAATAACGTGAAATTAACGTTTTTGTCACGTCGCTGTGCCTATGAGAAATAATATTTTGCAAGAAAAGATCAAAATAGTTTTAGGAAATGAACTTCAGGTAGTGTTAGAGTAAGAACTCGTTGGAAATCAATGATCGAAATGATATCTAGATTTTTAAAATTATTTTATATCATTAAAGAAGCTCTGCAAGATATTGGAAGTATACATTTAATAGAAAATATTAATATTGAGTTATTAAATGAATTGTAAAATACTCTAAAGCCTATTAAATTAACTGTTAAAGCTCTTAGCAGAGACAATGCTAATCTTGCAACAGCCCGATTAGCAATTGATTTTATGTTAAGAATATTAAAAGAATCCAATGGTAATTTAAGTAGAGAGCTACTAATGACGATGAAAACTCGAATAAATAGCCGTAAAAACCAAGAAATAGAAGAGCTATCAGATTCTCTTGTAAATGGTACTATGCTTTCAAAGAAAATACAATTATATACAACAGATTTACTGAAGAGATTATTTGGTGAGGATGAAGAACAGCAAAACACACATGAACAGGGGCATTCAGCTGAAAATAACGAAAATACTACAGGAAACACACTACCATTAACACTGGAGGAAGAACTACAATAAAATATTAGAAAGTGCGAAATGTCCAATTTTGCCAAGTTGCGGAGAAAAATTTGCTGATATTAAAAAAGAATTTTTATTACTTTCAAAAACTAAAAAAATGATCTGTATATTTAGAAAAATTGTAACAAGCGTTAATGACGATAAAACTAACATCAACAAATTCCAAACGAACATTTTCTGTGGCATCCAACTTCTGTACAAGAGTTCGTTCTAGATTATCGGACAGTTCATTTTTCAAGTTTTATTTTTAAGTAAAAATAATTGTTCTGTTTTGTATTAAACACTTGCAACTATTTTAATTGAGTTGAGTTTATTTTTGCTAGTATATTTACATGCATTTTATAAAATGCGATATTTTTAAAAAAGTAATGTCAAGTTTATTTGGTGGAGAGATTTCTTGGCTTTTTCCTTGCAATATTCAAAACCCTGTTTAATCAGCTATTATTAAGTATGAAAACCATTCTAGTAGTTATATAGAGGTGGTTTTAAACTAAAAAAATTGACCGAGGATCAAATCGAAAAAACGTTAATATTATATGTAAGTGAGTGTCAATTGACATTAGTGGACATCAAAACAAAAATATTTAGATAGTTAAGTGTTAGCGTCAGCACAACAATAATCTCCAATAATCTCTTAAGGTGGTACTAGCCCGACAAATTTCAAAATTTTCAGATTTTTTTTTTTTCTAAATTTGAAAAACAGAATCATTGTAGATTTCAAAAATGTATAGTTTTACTATGTTTTTAAGTAATTTAGTGACAGAAAATGTTAATTTGGTAATGTGATCTCAAAGAGAAGCCCTTAGCAACCGCATAGCAACAATAAACAATGCTTACTTTTGGGCTAACTTAAATTTCATCAAACAATTAATTTCTATTATTATTCTACATTTCATATATATCTCCTTTGCTTTATATCAACTTTGCAAATACGTTAATTCCATTAATAATATTAAATTGAATTGTATAGTGAGAAGGAAGTGAATTTATAACAGTATATCAATAACAGCTTGTTATGATTATTTTATTGAATTTATTGCATTTATTTTTCACATTTTACTGCTTTATTCTTAGATGGGAAATAAAAAAAATAGCAAAAGAATAAAAAGAAATTATTTTCATGGAAATCAACATAAAATGTCTGATCAACAAAACATTTCACCTGAAAGTGCTTCTTATTCAAATATGTTTAGTAGTACTAATAGTACAAGTGCTAAAAAGTTGAACAAAGCATTTAATTGTATTGGCAGTTCAGCTAAAAACAAACAGACATCTAACGACCTTAATTTTTTTATATTTATACATTTTGGCATTATGAAAGATTTATTTGAGGAGTTCTCACGCTGTTCTGAGTGTAGCTCACCTGTTAAGCTTACACATAATAAAAATGAACACAAAGGGTTTTCACTTAAATTATGTATAAAATGTAGTGTTTGTTCAGCATGCAGATTTTCTTATACTTCTCCTCAATATATACCTTTACAAAAAAGTAAAACTGTAAAAAAAGCACATGAAATTAACTATCGCACAGTTATGGCTTTTCGCGAGATAGGCAAAGGTCATGCTGGAATTGAAATATTTACAACAATGATGAATATACCATTTTCTATTGCATTTACTACTTATAAAAAAATTAATAAGACTCTTTATTGGGCATATGAAAAATCTGCTGAAAAAAGTACCCAAAAAGCTGCTCATGAAGTGCGTCAAATGATTAACATCAATGCGTGTAGCAATGATATTGTTGACTGTCATATTTCTATTGATGGAACATGGCAAAAAAGGGGTTATTCATCCCTGAATGGCGTGGTATCTGCAATTTCAAAGGATAATAAAAAGGTCTTAGACTATTACACTATGTCAAAATTTTGTAAATCTTGTGAGATTTGGTCCAAAAAAAAAGGATCAGCTGGTTATGAACTATGGAAAACAAGACATAAGTGTGAATTAATCATCACGAATCATCTGGTGCTATGGAGTCCGCTGGTGCTATTTCAATTTTTTGTTCTTCATTAAGTAAGTTTAACTAAAGGTACAGTCATTACATAGGAGATGGGGACACTAAAGCATACAGCAAAGTAAGGGAAGCAAGACCTTATGGAGAAACATTGATACCAGAAAAACTAGAATGTCTCGGTCATGTTCAAAAGAGACTTGGAACAAGACTTCGGAATTTACGTGCAATAAAAAAAAAAGAAAAGTTGAATGACAGTAAAACTCTCTCAGGTAAAGGAAGACTAACTGATGCAAGTATTAACTTAATGCAGAATTACTTTGGTATGGCTATTCGTCAGAATGATAAACTCTACCCTATGAAAAAAGCTGTACTTGCAGTTTTATGGCACTGCTGCGAAGGTGATGCAGCTACGCGTCATCAATTTTGTCCCAGAACCAATACTAGCTGGTGCAAATGGCAAAGGGATAAGATTACAGGACAATGCACTTATAAAAACAAGCTAAACCTACCAGTTGCTATAAAAGACCTATTACACCCAATATTTATGGAACTTAGTTCGGACAATCTTTTGTCAAAATGTTTACACAGCTATACCCAAAATCCTAATGAGTCTTTTAATCAAATAATCTGGGAAAAATGCCCCAAAACACATTTTGTTTCAAAAAATGTTTTAGAGTTAGCTGTTTTCTCTGCAGTTATATCTTTTAATGGAGGTTACGTTTCCCATAAAGAAACATTTAAGCAACTTGGATTTCATTGTGGAAAATATTTCCTTCTCGGTGCAATTAAAAAAGACAAAAATTGCGTCATTCATATGGAAAGGAAGGAAAAAGAAGTGACAAAATCAAGAAGGAAAAAATTGAGAGGTATAAAAAAAGGATTTAGCAAGGATGACTCCTATGTGTCTGGAAATTTTTAAAGATATATATTGTTAAAGTTGTTTTATTTTGTTTTCTTGCCTTTTCTCTGTTAACAGATTTTTAAACTTTGAACAAGAATATCTTTTGAACTACTTGGAGATTATGGCTAAAATTTTCACAGATTGTTCATCAGGTTACTGTGAAGGGATTTGACCAAAAAGAGACTTTTATAGTTAGCTGTTGTCGAGATATTAACATTAGCAGCACAAATTTTACATAAAAATAAAAAATTATTTTTTAAAGTGCAGCCATTTTGATTCTGTAAAAGTTCTGATGGTGATTCTGGTCAAATCCCTCAATCAACATGTTGTTAACCTTTTTGGAAAATTTTAGCTTCACACACTGACTATTTCATGAGAAATCCTTGTTTAAAAATGTAGTTAAAATTGTATATTTTTTGCTGACTCAGCATGTTTTCGAGTATACTAATACTTTTTATTATATTTACTCTAAATAATTTTTTAATGCACATAGTTTAAAAAAAAAAATGCATCAAAATTAAATAAATTGACTGTTTTAATTTTTATGGGCTAGTACCACCTTAACAATAATCTCTTCTACAGTAAACAGAAATGAAAATAAACAAAAGTGTTGCTAAAGTTTCACGTTCTCTATTAATAATAGCACAGCTCAAGGTGAATTTCTGTTCTTTTTAAAAATGGCTGATTTCATAGCGTATTTTAAAAATAAGTCAAACTATTGCCCAATAAGTATACTTCCAGCTCTCTCAAAACTTTTTTAGATAGTTTTAAATGAGCAAACACAGGTTTTTATTGGGCCTAATCTGGAAAATTTGTTGCGTGGATTTTACGGAATGTACGGTGAACAACACGCGCTTTTTAGTTTACTAAAAAATTGCAAGACTGTTTGGATAAAGATATTGTTGGTTCTATGAACCCCTCAAAAACACATGTCTAATTCCTCATGACTTGCTTTTGGCTAATTTTGATGTGTTTACTAATAAAAGCCTTAAACTGATTTTATCTTACCTATCTGCTTGTAAACAGAGGGTGAGATTAGGATCTTTGTTTTTAAATTGAATGTGGAGTGCCTCAAAGTTCAATATTAGGACCAATTTTCTTTAATATTTTTATAAATGATTCATCTTATTTTTATAAATTATTCATCTTATGACTCCGATATATGCAACTTCGCTGACAATAAACTTCTCTATTTTTGTAGCAACAGTATAGATAGAACTCTCTAGACAATAAAGCCGTGTCGGCACATAGTTTAAAGGTGTTCAAAAGAAGAATTTTAAAATGATTTGGGAAATCTTGTTTTTGTAAAAAATGTCAAAACTAATTTATCATACTTATTGTAGTTTATTTGATTTCGTTTATATATACCCAGGCTTCTAATTTATAATTTTACGTATGTATATTTACAATTGTTAACTCTTATTTAAAATTTAAACCCGCAATATCTTGTTTGCATATTTTTTTAGTATACATTATCTATAAAATCGAACGTCTATGGAACTCAAATTAATTTGGCACCAAGAGGCTACAACGCTCTCTTTCAAAGGTAAGGTAGATGCACAGTTAAATAAAGGAAAAAGGATAGCAACTAAATTTTTTGACGAGCTGGCCAGGAATGAACCCCTTGAAACTGCAGAGGATTGTCTTTAGGTAATTGTATATATTCCTACTGTTGATGTTTGTTTTAATCAGTTGAAGAGACAATGCAAATTATTGCAGTATGATGTTAGACATTTCCAGTTTCTTTTATAAAAGATCTAAACACATTTCACTTCTGATGAGCTTTCTAAACTTGTAACACGGTTGGCTGAAAAATACAATAAACAATGTTTTTGATGACAATAAGCTTCTATGTCTTAGTATTCCGCTAGCGTGCTAAAAGTTAGATCATAAAGACAAAATTGAGCAACTGTGTGAAAAAACTGTTTAAAGGAACTGATAAACACCATAATGCAGTTCAAATTGGTGTCAAGCGTTTAAAACTTTAGGTACCGCATTAGTAACTAGTAGCCAGGGCCGTCCCGAAGTGGTCTCTCATGGGGGAGGGGGTCGTTGTATGTATTTTTTGCAAACTAGAGACAAAAAAAAAAAGAAAAAGGTCCTTAATATTTACAGTTTGCCAACTATAGTTCAAAACTTGCTAAATGTGCCAACTCAAATGCTAATACGACAGCTTTGGGGGAGGGGGGGGACATCCCGTTCGGGACGGCCCTACTAGTAGCCCATCTCTGTGGCATCAGATGAACGAAATATATAAAAAATTTACTTTTTGTATGACGCATAAACGTTGGATTGATACGGCAATTTTTAGTATTAAAAAAGAGAGCAATAAAGACGTTGGTAGAAATGCAATAGTTAAAGACTTTGTCGATGCATAAGCCAGAAAGCAAGCGCTCTGAATTTTAAAATGACTCTATTAAGAATGTCAATCTTATAAGTTTAAAGCGATAACTATTAACTAATCCCTATATATACTGGTCTAACTAACTAAGTCTTTTACTGTTGTTTTTTATTGCAGTTTATTTATGTTTATACGTAGGAAATTTGTAAAAAACATTTACAGTGTTATAAAAAGACCACAAGACGGTTAGAGCCCCACCAAAAACTTGTACTTGATTTAAAAATTTCACTTGAAAAAGATCATGAATATCCTTTTTAAATCAAATTTCAGTTTAAAACAGTAAAATATGTTTTAAAAATAAGTTTCAAAGGTTTTTAAATCTTTAAACATCTTTCTTTTAAAAATATCGTGTAAAAACTTTAACAAGAAAATATAAGTTTAATCAATTTTTTTTTAACTTAGATCATCAAATTTTTATTAAAAAAAACGCGGATTCAAATAACGCTAGCCGATGATCTCTCAACTTTTTTTTATTAATTTTTTAGCATAGATATTTTTAAAATAATCTATACAACAATAAAAAAAACTATTTTAATCTATGTTTCTTTAATGATTAAAAGGATATGTTTCAAGAGAATTTTAGATTATCGAAAAATATATAACATAAATAATCAAAATAAACATATATATTAGTTTTTACTAATAGGTTTTTCACGTTTAATTGCGTAAAAGTAACTAAGCTAAAAGCGAAACGTAAAAAAAAAATCATAAAAAAAAAATTCAAATTAAACATCATTAAAATTAATGAACATCTATTGATATTCTTCTTAGGCACTGTATAACATTTCTACCGGGTTTTTTATTTAATGTTTTTTATGTGAATTTTTTATACCTTGATGTACCTAAATAATTAACAATTGCCTTGATGTACCGTATATATCTCGAAGTTACACGTGTGCTTAAGCATAAATTATTTATTAAACGAATCAAAACAAAGATACGTTTATTTAAAATTACGCATAGCTAATTTAAAGCACCTGCCTTTTATTGATCTTTTTGTTATTTTGCGTATGATTTTTGAAGGTCGGTTTGTTAAAAGTTTTTATAAGTAATACTAATTAGATACTTAAATAGTTGAAAGTGTATTTAAATATAAGCTGTAAACCGAGATGACAGCATTTAAAATTTTGTTATTTATTACTATAACCAATTTTGTTGATAGCCGTCATATACAGTTTCATTTAAACGGATACGAGTGTTTTTATCAAGAGATACGGGAAAAAACAAAATGTTCAGTTGAATATGCACCGATAAGCGGATCAAGGCCTCACGTTGACGTCACGATCGAAGATCCAAACCAATACGTTTTTTATAGAAAAAACCAACAAGAGTATGATTTTTACAAGTTCGAAACAAATGCAACTGGGACATATCGCGTTTGTTTCAGCAATATTTATGATCTTTCAATGTACAGCAACATTGTTTATTTGGACTTTGTTGTAGGCGATGAAGGAAATATGGTTCGCTTAGATGCTGGAGCTTCGACTACACCAATGACTCAAGTTGAGACGTCTATTGTGAACATTTACGATGCGATGAAAGTAGTAGAACTTTATCAAAACCATCATCGTATTCGTGAAGCAAATGGACGTTTAGTGGGCTCATCTTTGAATGAAAAAGTAATGATGTGGAGTTTAGGGCAGTCAGCTATTATTGTAATTATTGGAGCTGCTCAAGTATATATACTAAGACAATTTTTTTCATCAAGGAAAGAGGAAATATAACTTTAAATTATAATTTAATGAAACCAAAAATTAGGTTTTTGTCAAAAAATGGTTTCTTTTTTTTCTTTAAGTTATAAAGATAAAAAAACGAAGAAAAGCTATTTGCTGTTATTATGATTGCATTGGCATTCTATCAGCTTCAATATTTTTTTAAACGGTTATAAAATCATTTAATGAGCGAAGCTAAACTTGTGATTAAATCTATTTAATTACGCAAATTCTCAAAAGCACAAATTCCCTATATAATACTTGAGTAAAGCATGCGTGGTGTTAATCAATTCCGTTAGTATTCAATTTAATAAAAAAACTTATTAAATAATTGTGGTTTTTGGTAGATCAATGAACTAACATTTGTAGTAAAATCATCATAAAATTAGTTAGAGTTGATTAATTTAATGTATCGTTTATTGTTAAATTTAGCTATAATTTTATTTGCTAAAATTAGTTAAAATTATTATAATTTAATAACGCAATATATATTTTTAATATACCAATTATAATTTGTAAAATTAAATTATGTGCACATTTAACACTCACTGAATACCTTAATGATTTTTCCGTTTAGTTTTGACACAATAAACAGTTTTTTCGATTACAAAATTCAGCAACTTTTAGGACTGGCGCCCTCGTGCCAATTTATAATCTAATAGTAGCTTTTTAGTTTATTTTAAAAGTTTTTTTGATGAATTTTTATTTTTAATCTCTTAGTTTAGAATATAGTTTTAAACTCCATGGTGATAATTTCTAAACTATTAATTTTAAATTCCATGCAAAATTTACAAAACACAACTGGCTTTTTTTTTAATTTTTTTATTTATTTTAGGGAAGAAAGGGGCACATTATGAAGCTTTTTTAAAAATATACCACAGCTTTTGTACTGTTTGAAAAATAATTGAAATTTTTGCTGAAAAATATATTTTAATTACTTATTCTTTAAAAAAAAAAGCAAACCCCAGCTAGTTCAAATAAACTATTGATGCTTTTTTTTCCTAAAAACGAAGCTACTCATTGTTCAAAACTTCCCCACAAAAAGGGGTAGTTTTAAACAATGAGTGTTGGACGACATTGTGCTAGTTCAATAAATATAAAAAGACAAAAAATGTTAAAATTCCATTTTTTTCATTGTGTATTAGTTATAAACAATTAGTAACTATATATTAATTATAATTATAATAACCAATTAGTAACAGAATTATTCTTACAATTATTTATAAAACCGTTAAATAGTTTTCTGGTATATCATATAAACAAACTAAAATGAAAATAGTATTCAATCACCTATCAATCTCACAAATACAAAAATATTATCTTTAAAAAATAACAAAGTAAAGATTGTAATAAGTGAATGTAAAATGGATTGAGAAACGTGAATTAAAGTTCCCTCATAACCAAATTGAAAAAATAAAGTTTATAACATTTAACTAAATTGAATGTGGAAATAGAATACTCGGTTAAAAAGTTATCACTTTGTAATTTTTTTATTATTTCTAAGAATTTTTATTCTGTAAGCCAATGTACTTTTAGAGAACACAAGCCGTTTTTTTTAATAAACTAATGCAGCTTCTTATAGTTTGATTGTTTTATTAAAAAAACATTCTACTGCAACTAAATTTTCTTCGTTTATATATCTTTCACATTTTTTTTCATAGTTGCGCACCATTTTTAAACTTTGTTTAATTTTCTAATTTTAAATAATTTAATTTGCCGATAAGATTGTTAAGAGATGCGCATTAAGTCCAAATGTGACGTTCATATGTGCCTTAGGAAAATTGTTTCGGGTTATATTCTGAAACCCTGATTTCAGAATATAACCCGAAAAATTTTAATTTGTAAAAATTGTATGTCTTTTAATGGAACTTTTTATTTATATCATAGAACATATTGAATAGTTTTTTTAGTGCTTGCACCCATTTTAGCTGTTATAAAATAAAAATAAACAATTGCACAACATAATAGTTTATTGCATATATATTTATACAACATGGTTAAAATATATATAAAACATGGTGACAACATTTATGTAACATAGTCACAACATATATGCAACATTGTTGTCATGTTATTATTACATTTATTTTTGTCAGTGAAAAATAAAGTTGAAGCCATAAAATTTTAAGGATATATTTATTATATTCATTTTCAGGATTAGTACTAGAATTAGGTTCCTATGTAAATCAGTTCATAAAATGTTGCCTGATATGTACGCCACCTGACACCCGCTGCTGAGGTAACATGGTAAATTTGCCTTTACTTCCTCAACTTTATGCATACAGTAGATGATTTTATACTACTCCTACATCAATACGGCACCAATTTTATTGTAAAGTTTTGGAACAAATAAATAATCCTATCTTAAGATGTTGCATTCTGCGTATTTTTCTTTTTCTGTGTTTTTAGATTTGGGTAAACGAGGCGAAAAAATTTTCAAAATTTTTACATTTTAGATTTTTATATAAAAAACTTCTAATTTTCAATTTTTTAATACTACCTTAAGGTGGTACCTTAAGGTAATACTAAAGTAAGTACCACTTTTTACAACTAAAGTAAGTACTAGTTTTGTAATACATAAATTAACATTTTAATAATAATTTAGTGCCACTTTAACATGACATCGAACCGTAGTTACCAGGAAAAAGAGTTATGGATCTTTTTTTAACTTTGTGAACTAAAATTTAATCAATATTTATATACATCATAAAGTTTTATAAAGTTGATTATAAAGTTAATCAACTTTATAAACCACATGTGAACTGAATTCTTTATTAATAAAAACTAAACAGGAATTTTTAAAATCCTATCTTTTAAACAAATTTCTGTAGTACTACTGTACTACAGAAACTGTACTACTGTAGTACTCTGTAGTACTTCTGTAGTACTACTGTAGTACTCTGAATATACTCTGAAAACTTCAGTCAAAAATCATTAGCCAATATAAAAATATTGCGTTTCATGGTCACCCAAGTATTACAAAAATAAAAAATTGTAAAAAGTACTATCAAAGTTTTTTTTTAAATAAAATTATGTTTAATGTCCCCCAGAAACATATGACAGATAAGTTTCATGTGACTTTTATTTATCACTGAACCCTTTGAGTACTGATCTTAACTATTTTTCTTTGCTTATAACACTTTTGTATTGATTTCGCGTCATATGCTTTACCCAAGATTTGTCAAGCTGAATAGATGTTATAATAATATAATAATATATAATATAATATAAAAATTGCTGTACAAACTATTTAAGTTTGGTGAGTCAAAACTACGTAGAGTTTTGACTGTAACAGCCGTTTAATGTAAAATTTCGTAAAAAAAAATAAAAAAAAGGTTCGAATTTGGTATCAAAAGTTCAAAATTTTGTCTATTCTATTTTTGAACGTGTTTTTGTTCGCAGAATTGATTGTATCCTGTGACAACAAATTCCAATCGTCGACCACTCTGTTTGTTAAGTAAAAATACCTGCATAATTTCTTAGTATATTTTCAATGAAGTTTTTTATTATGACGATATCTGGACATGCTGTTATAAAAACTCAAAGGCTCTTCAAATCTAATGTATTCAGTTGAATTTAATAATTTAAATATTTAAAAGAGGTCGCCTTTTCTTCTCCTTTCTTGTAAGGTTGGTAAACCTAACATTTTTCTCCTTTCTTCATAACAGATACCTTTCAGTGATTCAATTCTTGTCAATCTACGCTGTACATTTTCGAGTCTCTTAATATCTTAAGTACAAAATGGGCTCCATACAGATGCTGCATATTCAAGATGTGATCTAACAGTTGACTTTTATAACAACTTTAATATGGAAACATTAAGATATTTAAATCCGTGTTTTAAAAACCCAGTGTTTGATTTGCCTTATTTGTTACACAGATAACATGATTTTCCCATTTGAGATCATTTGATATTATCACACCTAAATCTCTTTCAACTTCTGTTTTTTGCAAAATGTGATCCTAATTTGTAACTAAATTGAGGATCCAAATTACCAATGTGCACTGTTTTACACTTTTCTGCATTGAATTTAATGGACCACTTATTTCACCAGTCGAATAACTTATTTAAGTCTTCTTGAAGAGCATTGTTGTTACTTTCATTATTAATTGCTGACATTATTTTTGTATCATCTGCAAATAGTTCTAATTTATTTAGTATGTTTCTTTTTAAGTCATTTATAAATATGATAAACAGGAGTGGACCGACCACAGAACCTTGGGGAACTCCACTTGTGACTTCCTGCCAATCTGAAACAAAGTCACCCAGAACTACTCGTTGTTTTCTATTACTGAGAAATGATTTAAACCATTTTAGGACATAGGATTGAAAACCATAACCATAAAGCTTGCAGCATAATTTTAATAAAGAAACTGAATCAAAGGCTTTTGCAAAGTCCAAAAATATTACATCAATATTATTACTAGTTTCAATTTTGCATGTTATAAAATCTAAAGTCTCTAATAAATTAGAGCAACAATTTTTACCATTAACAAATCCTTGCAGTTCACTTGCTTTTAACTTATTAAAAGCCAAATAGGTCATAATAACATTGTGAACAAATTTATCCATAACCTTGCATACTACTAATGTTATTGAAATCGATAATTTTAAGGATATAACTTATCTCCTTTCTTAAATAGTTTAGTTATATTTGCAGTTAACCATTCGTTTGGTTTAACACCACTATAAAATGACATTTTAAAGATCAGTGATAAAGAATGAGAATAAGATTTCGAACATTCTTTGAGAACACGTGAATGAACTTTGTCAAAACCGATTCTTTTATTAACATTAAGGTTTATTAACTGATATTCAGTGAAATGTTGCGACTGCTATATACAAGTCAAAGTTTAAAACACTTAAAATATCTTTGCTCTCATCTTTCAAACTTTCGGTAGAGAATGTTCCCAATATAACTATTTCTTTACTGAAAAAAGGGTTATTTGGAGCTCCGAACCTTATGGTGACATTCAAGGACTAATTCAAATTTTGTGTCTAACCATGGAGATATTTCAATGTTTTGCAAGCCTTTATAAACTGACACCATCAGGTTTTTAATCTATAATGAAATTGAGTTTGGTGTTATACTTTGCTATATTTTAAAAGAAGTCACTTTAACTTAGAATTGAGCGGTTAAATAAAGATTTTTGTTTTGTTACCAAGGTGTTGCTAAGGCACACAACTTTTAATAACCCATGAAAAATGCAATTTTTAAATGTATAATGTTATCAAAGATGGTTATGTCAAATAAAAGACAAAAAATTTGAAAAAAGTCGAAACATTGTTTTTGACATTTTAGGCCAAAAACAGTTTTTAATGAGTGTACCACCATTAAAAAAGCTCTGCATTCATCAGCAAGTAACATTGACATTATTTTTAAAAAAGTCTGGAAACTAGTTAATTGTAGGTTCTGTAAAAAATTGTGGATTAGCACGTGTTAAATTATTACTATTAGCGCATTAAAATAATTCTATAGTTGAGCATGAGAAATATTTAATTTTAGGACCTTTTTACTTGTTATTAAATGCAACACAGCTGGATAAAAACAAGTTTTATGATTATTTATAAAAAGATTTTAAAGATTATTTAGATTACAGTGAAGAAAAAATAGAACCAGAATAATAACGAACAAACCAGAAAGAAAACATAGCTTGAAACTAAAAAAATATTCTCCAAAATATCAAATAGAAATGCCTTTATAACCCATGTAAAAAACTTTATCTTCAGTAAAAATTATCAATGAACTATCAGTTATGCAATCACCCCCTAGTTATTCTCTATAACTAAATTTTTAATATAATAAAAGTAACATAAAAATAAATGAAAATAACTCATAAATAAAAATAAAAATAAGAATAAAAATATAAAACCAAAAATAAAAATAAAAATATAAAACCCATAAAATAGAAATAAAAATATAAAACCCATAAAATAGAAATAAAAATATAAAACTCATAAATAAAAAATAAAATAGAGATAAAAACATAAAACTAAAAATAAAACATAACAATATATAAATGTTCATTTAGTCACAATCAAGTACCCTCATTTTCATCATCCTGTAAAGTTATATGGCTCTAAAATTTGTGGCACTACTAAACCATATAACATGTAATAAATAAACAATAAACTATTTTCTATGCAATCGTCCCGCTTAATTCTCTATAACAATTTTTTTTTTTTTTTTTTTTTTTTCTTTTACTTTAATTCATATTCAATTTTTCTATGCTTGAAAAATGCTGGATCACAACAAAACTCCTATGACTTCTACTTCTTTGACTCTACTTCCTTTATTTCCTTCTTTTTATTGTTATATTTTTTGTTATTGATATTGTTATAATTTTTATATTTTTTATTTTTTTATTTTTTTTTTTGCATTATCCTTATGATAATCACTATAATATATATAGATAAATATATAGTAAAATATATACCTATTTATAGTAAAATATATAGATAGTACTTATTACATTACTCTATTTAATATTATTATTACTATTTATCACTATTATTATTACTATTTATTTTTATTTATTTTTTATTACTTATTATTATTATCATTATTATTATGCTATATTTATACCATCATAGGTCTTTACGCGTCATCAGTTTATAACTGTTTGTAAATGTCCCGCACGATTGTATATATATACAGTTATTATTAAAGTGAAAATATATTGATTTGATTTGATTTGATTTGATTTGATTTCATAACACCAAGCTCAATAAAGTGCATTTTATCAACAACTGTTCTATTTACACAAATAAAATTAGGTACTCTTACTTAATGTGAAATATTTAAAAACCCTTCAATTGCAATAAAGTCTTGAAAACTCACTTTGATATTGGAAAATAGATATGTTATCAACTCTTTCCCCTCGAGAAGAACACCGATGGCAGCCATTATAACAATTAAACTGCCTGGAATAGCAACATTTTAGAACAGATAGAGTCAGCAGCGTAGCAACCTAGGGGCTACGCAAGGCAGTGCCTCGGGGCCCTCAAGCTCAGAGGGCCCTCGAATCTTTACCAGAAATCGCGATCAAACTGAACTTTTGGAAATATCTCCCATTTTCAAAATAAATAAGACAGGTTGCAACTTGCAACCCCACTTTAATCATGACAACTCAACTTACTTTCTCCGCGCAGCGGCCTTGCTCGGCAAGGTTCGTGTTTCGGAGTTAAAGAGTTGAGAGAGGGTTGCACCACGAATAACAACTAAAAAATAAAAACACAAAAAAATGAGTAGCCTCCTCGACTGTAGTGGCCCCCCTCGGGCCTTGGGGAGGTGAATAATCTAAAAAAAAAAAAAAAAAAAAAAAAAAAAAACTCAGTTGAGAGAAATTCGAAAGTTATGGCTAGGAAATTCCCCTAAATTCTTTCTGTAGGATGTGCGTCTTTCTGTAGGATGTGTGATATGTGCGTCTTTCCCCAACGACACTTGTAGCGTATCAGTGTGTTTCTCTTTCCTTTTATTTTACTTTTAACTTCGTCAGTGAATATATTAATAATAATAATAAACTAAAGCCGACAATTCTTTTATCGCGCGTTAACGCACTTTTAATTTGTTGTTATTATTATTTTGAAAGTCCGTTCCCAGGAAAAAAAGTTCTATAGAATTTCCATAAACTTTTGAAACAAATAGCCTATAGAAATTCTGTAGAATTTTATAGAACTTCTATAAAATCTCTGTTAGTTTCTAAAGAAATTCCTAAAGAACTTTTTTTCCTACTTTTTTGTCTATAGAAAAAAAATTTATTAGCAATTTTTATAAAAATTAATAGACATTCTATAGAAATTTTATAAAAATTCTATAGAATTTCTATAGGCCATTTGTTTCAAAAGTTTATAGAAATTCTATAGAACTTTTTTTTCCTGGGTTGCTCATTGCTTCTGAATACACACACAAAACCTTGGGTGACCGAGACTGGGTCACTGCAGGCAGTGGGGTGTTAATCAGAAAGCCGCTGGCTGCTTCGGATGGGCATCATTGCGCGTTTTCACCAAGGAAAGCATTTGTTGTGAGCCTTTCAGAGCTGCAGTGCGTTGATTCTAAAACAAATTAAAATATTTAAAATTATTTGATTTTAAAATATTTAAAATTATTTTAGTTTATGTGATTATTAAATTGTCAAAAGATATGTTATTTCATATATTTATATCAAGTTTATTTATAAAAATTTCATTTATGTAAATAAAAAAGTTAATAACTATAGACAAAATAAGCTTTCTAAATTATTTTGTGCATAAATATACTTATTATTATTATATTATATAGTTATTATTATTATTATAATTAAACTTATTATTAATTATACAGTTGGAGATCATGTGAACAAGGATGATGTTTGCATGAAACACATAAGAGCGGAAGGTTTGGAGGAACCACAGACCTCTGCATTTTTCGAAAATGTATACGACAAATCTTCTTATGACTTGGGAAACTTCACGAACAAAATATTAGGTTATAACGACAAAACGTCAAATTCTTGATATGGGGCCTTTACAGCTTTCAGGATCTTTTAGAACAGACATCAACCAGAGCAATAGGTGCTTTTCAAAATTGTAATACGTTTCGTGTTCTAAATATGGTCCAGTTAATCGTTTTTGGTTGTATTATTCCAAAATACTAGACGCTGCCTAGTGTTAAACCTGCTGATTATTTGCTTCACAAAGGAATAATGTTTGGTGTAATGGAATTCGAGATTGGAAGCATTTATCAGAAAGAATTAAACAACACAGTTGTTCGCGCGGCCATCCGGAAACATGTGCTGTGTATGAATTTTGGAAAGAAACCGATACTAAAACTATCAACAAGGAACTTGAAAATGAAATTCGCAAAGAAGCATCATTTTGGAAAATGGTTCTTCAAAGATTATTCGATATTATACTTACCCTAGCAAAGAGTTCTTTGGCTTTGAGAGGATATCAAGAAGACTTAAGTCAGGAAGGATACTACGGAAATTTTCTGTCTTTTGTAGAGCTTGTAGCCCGATATGATCACTTTTTGCGGCAAGTTTTGGATATGCCAAAAGGTAATAAAAATTATTTCAAGGTTTTTTATCGTTTTATTTTGTTTATTAATATTAACTGTTTAATATCAGTACTTTTTCGAAATTGTATTTTCTTATGTTTTTAGGATCTACAAGATATCTGAGTGCAACAATTCATAATAAAATGGTTGAGAGCTTGGGAATCGAACTCGAAATCCATCTACTAGAACAAATTAGAGCAACACCGTTTTTTGCCATCATATTAGATACGACACAGGACAAATCGAAGGTAGATCAGCTAAGCATTGTTGTAAGGTATGCAGTAAAAAACAGATCGGAAAATGGACAGCCAATTGATATAGAAATAAAAGAAGTGTTTCTAGGCTTTTATGCAGCTATCAAACATGGCGCAGTAAATTTAGTCAACCAAGTGACGACATTATTTATTGACAAAAATATTGATTTAAAAAAATGTGTGCGGCAAGGCTACGATGGAGCCAGTGTGATGATTGGTGTGTATAATGGTGTACAAAAACATATTAAGGATATCCAGACTAACGCATGGTACGTACATTGTGCCACCCATAACTTGAATTTAGTGATAAATGATGCCATTAGAGGTTGCGTGGAAATATAGATTTTTCTTGCAACGTTGCAAGATTTGTATAACTTTTTCGGTAACAGAATCAAACGTTAAGATCTGCTGTCAAAATTCACTGGCGAATCGGACACCACTTTAAAAAAACTAAAACCGACTAGATGGTTAGTAGGGTCAATATGATATCTGCAATAAAACCTCGTTATTATCAAAGCATTATCAGAAATAGTTCTAAATACCCCTAATAAAGATGAACATAGTGAAGCAGAGAGATTAAAACAAAAATGCTAAATTTTGAGTTTGTGTTGCTTTGCGAATTCATGCACAGTGTATTGAACGACATCAATTATGCATCCAAAACGTTACAAAAATGCGACATCAATTTGGGCGAAGCGAGTAAAGTTTTAGCAGACACCAAAGCAAAGTTGCAAATTTATAGAAATGATTTCAAATTATTCAAGCGCAAAGCCAGTGAAACTGCAAGAAAATATGGTATTGATACCCATTTTCAATAAAAAAGGCAAAGAAAAATTAAATTTTTTTTTTTGATGAACTAGCTTCTGATCACCAATTTGATTTCCAAATCGAGAAAAATATTTAAATTTGAGATTTTGAAGTAATAACAGCAATGTTATTATTCTTTACAATTCTTGTCACTTCTGCAGCAGCTGAAAGTTCATTTAGCAAATTAAAAACAATAAAAAAACTATTCAAGAAATAAAATGGGTCAAACTCGACCCCGACATTTATCGCTAATAGCAATTGAAAACAAAATCGCATCAAGCATGGATTTAACTGCGGCCGTGGCGCAGTGGTTAGAGCGCTTGCTTTATAAGCATGAGATCCAGATTCGAAACGAGCTCTGGACAAATTTTCGCGTCACGGTAAGGAAGGAGGCGTGAACTTCCTGGTTAAATGCACTTCCGCGGTGCTCTGTGACAAGACCGTTAGAACTTCTTGGGGCACCTAAAATAAAAATTTAAAAAAAAAAAAAAAAAAAAACTTAAGTCATTTATACTTTTGCGAAAACTAAAGCAAGGAAAATTTTTTAAATATATTTGTTGTTTAGTCACTTGGTAGGCTCAACCTTTATATAATAAACCCTTGAATCTTCTCTACTTTGTTTTATTTTGCAAACACCAAGTATTAATTGTAATTTATGTTGTTACTGTTTAATATTTTTATTACCTGCGCTGCAGTGTACAGAGAAGAGCTTAAGTAGCTTAACATTTTTAAAGTATTTGTATATTTAATATTTTTATTTGATAAAACCTAATCTGTTTACATAGCATTAAAGCCCCATTTTTTCATTTGCCACAGGGCCCTAGGTTACCTAACTACGCCACTGGATAGAGTTTATATCAAAATCTGTGGTGCACAAAGCGCTTAACTTATTTCTAGGTATCTTATTTCTCTTCTGCCTATATAAATTTATAATTGTATATTGAGTGTATGCATATACTAATTGTAAATATTTAAATGATATAACCGATTAAAATATTATCAGAATCTTATAATTAGTGAACGGAAACTTTTGGCTTCGGCCGAAGTTTCGGCCGAAACCGAAACCGAAATTTCTGCTTTAACAATTTTTTTACTTTTCCTGTTTCGGCCGAAATTTCGGTTCAAACCGCAACCGAAATGAACCGAAACTTTTAAAAGATTTTTTTAAGTTTTAATATAGAGTGGGATCATGACAGTTTCCTAATTGTAATCGTTTGTTAGTAAATCAATTTTTAATTATAACAATTGTAAAAATTTTAATTGAAATCACGTTACATAATAGTTATAAGTTACTATTCTCAAATCATTCTTAAAATGAATTAACATTTAAGTAAAGCAACCCAAACCAATAGTTTCATCAAAAGTTTCTCAGTGCTAAATTTTACAATGGAAAATAATCGATAAAAAACTGGTTTATGGAATCATTTTACCGTGACAGTTAGTGATTTCAAATACGGAACTTGCAATTTGAAAATATCTCGTGGATCGCACAATCCAAAACTTCAATCACTTAGCAGACTTTCATCACATTTAAGAAGTGGTTTACTCTAAAAAATCTCTGAACTGAAAAAGCAATACAACTACCGGCAGTCCTATAAATCTCAAAAATTGATTCAAAATTTAAAGAAGATCTGAAGTTTATTGTGCGACCGTGGCGCAGTGGTTAGAGCGCTTGCCTTATAAGCAGGAGATCCAGGCTCAAAACGAGCTTTGGATATATTTTTTAAGGAAAAAAAGTTTCCTAGATTTATATTAGAAAACAACATTAAAAGCAAAGTTTGGTTTGGCAAAAGTAGCAAAGAGATTCCTTAGACCTCCACCAACATCTGCCGAAGTTAAAAGGTTGTTTTTAACTGCTAGAGAAATTCAAATGAAAGAAACAGACTTTTGTCAGACAACATGAAAAAATATGTATTTCGCAGAGAAAATACTTCAATTGTTACCTTTAATTATTGAAATGTCTTGACATATTAGAGTTTTTATCAATCTATGTTACATGATGATTGGCTAGATATATGTAAAATAGTTTTTTTTTGCTTTAATTCGGTGATCATAAAAGGTTCAGGGATTTTAAACATTCATTTTCAAATTTCGGCCGAAATTTCGGTTTCGGTTTCGGCCCAAATTTCGGTTTCGGTTTCGCCTACGGCTTCACTTAACCGAAATTTCGGTACTTTCGGTTTCGGCTCAAATTTCGGTTTCGGTCGATCACTACTTATAATCATTCAATTAATTCATTTTCTTTATTAGAATACTAGCATGAGTTACCCGGCGTTGCCCGGGCCAATATTTAAACTGGCTTACCTGATATCTGTACACAAAAATGGGCCCAAAAAATGGGCCCCCTGACCCCGGGGTTAGGGGGGCCTATTTTTGGGCCCCCTGACCCCGGGGTTAGGGGGGCCTATTTTTGGGCCCCCTGACCCCGGGGGTCGGGGTACGGGGTCAAAACCCAGCTAAGAACCTTCTCCCCCTCAAGGACTACCCCCATGCCAAATTTCATCGAGATCGGTCTGGCGGTTTGGATTTCTATAGAGAACAAACAAACACACACAAACACACATTGCCCTTTATATATATAGCTGGAGTTAACCGGCGTTGCCCGGGCCAATATTTAAACTGGCTTACCTGATATCTGTACACAAAAATGGGCCCAAAAATGGGCCCAAATAATGGGCCCTCCTGACCCCTGGGTCAGGAGGGCCTATTTTTGGGCCCCCTGACCCCGGGGGTCGGGGTACGGGGTCAAAACCCAGCTAAGAACCTTCTCCCCCTCGAGGACTACCCCCATGCCAAATTTCATCGAGATCGGTCCGGCGGTTTGGATTTCTATAGAGAACAAACAAACAAACACACACACACACATTGCCCTTTATATATATAGAAGATAGAAGATTAAAAAAAATATAATTTAATAACGGGTGATGCGGAAGTTATCGGACAAATCCTAATTTCATTATTTGAGCATAATAATTAGTTTTTGTGGTTTTATGCGTAGGCATAAACGTTCTATAAAATATAAACTTTTTTATTTGAAACACAATTATTTAAAATGAGGTTAAATGCAGCTGAACGAGAATCTTTTCGAAAGCGACTAAAAATGTTTTTTGTAAATAAACCTAATATAAAAAAAAAAAATCGTAAATCATTTTGAAAAGGAAGGATTTGCTCGAAGTACAATATATGATAACCTAAAAAGACTTGAAACTTTTCAATCGTTTTCTGATACAAAGCACCCTGGTCGTCCGACATCCAGGACTAGAGAAAAGAAAGCCGAATTAACGAGACTTGTCAACAATCGAAAAGGGGTCAGTCAGAGAAAAATAGGTATTAAATTCGGTGTAAATCAATCGGCAATTGGTCGTCTTTTAAAAAAAATCTATATTAAATATAGAAAACTTGAAAAGACTCCAAAATAAAACTACAAGAAATTGATTTAAACTTTTTACAGTCGCATATGAAAGGCGTCAGAACAAAATTGAGATCAATTGCAGATGGTGGTGTTCTTTCATATAAAAAATAATATATTTTTATTAAAAGGTAAATGCTTTATTTAAAAAAAATATAATAGTAGTTTGTTTTTTTATTTATAAACAAGTTATTGACGTTTTTATTTTGTCCGATGACTTCCGCATCACCCGTTAATGTGCAAATAAATTATAAAGATTATTACTTATTTTGCACATTAAAATGTAATACTATAGATACTATGATACTGTATAGTATAACATACACTATATAACTATTTATAATACTATATATACTATACATACAATGCTTTATAATACTATATGTTCTATAAATACAAAACTTTATGATATTACATACACTATATGAATATATATAATGTTACATATATTATACATACAATACTTTATCATACTATATATATATTATACATACAATACTGTGTAATAATACATATACTATATCACTATATATAACACTATATATACTATACATACAATACTGTCTAACACAATTTATGCTTTACACAGGGCCGACGAGAGCTTTTTTTTTTCAATTCACCTCCTGAAGGCTAAGAACCCTCTCTCAATTCTATAACTCCGAAACACGAACCTTGACGAACAAGGTCGCTGCGCGGAGAAACAAGTTGAGCGCGGTACTACCAGGAATGTGGTGGGAATCGAACTCGGAACCTCTCGCTTATGAAGCGAGCGCTCTACCACTACCCAACTGTGTACACTACACCACTACCGCATTTTTCGTGGAAAAGCAGCAATTAAGCGCCTCTATTGCTATGCATACTTTTAAAAGAAATTTAAATTAAAAGCACAGTAATGTTTTTAATTTAAATTCCTGCTTTTAAGTTATACGAGTTAATGACCGTGTTTTTATTTATAATACTGATTTTAACATCCATATTTTTCATGAAACGCATCTCGATTAAATTACACTTATGCAAAACGTTTGAGAGACACTGACAAAAGATTAAAAGATTAACAGATTAAAAGATTCTTCGAAATTAATATATAAAAATCTTCTTTTTACTTTTAAAATATCTTAAATAAAGTTGTCTTCTATTTCTTCTTCTATTTCACAAGCTTTTATGTTTACCGGTTTTTGATCTTTTAAACAGATGAAGGAGTTTCTAAAATAATCAGTTTTCACAATGCCAATTCTAGATGGATTTTGTTGAATAAAATCATTTGAAGGAGATGTTTAGAGATCTCATGGAAAAAATTGCATTTACAGGCTTATCATAATATTGCTATCATCGTTCATTTTGCTAAAAATCCAAGACGAGTTATTTGCTCATCATGGGTCAATATTTTAGGTTAAGTTAAAGCTACGGCTGTATGGGAGCAGTAATTTCCCGTGGTCATTTAATTTTCCGTAGTCATAACTAGTTTTCGGTGGCTATCTGAGCTAAGCGTCTGATGTTCGAAAGCTTGTAAAGCTTTCATCTAGCGGAAAACTGCAGCTAAAGAATAAAAAAGAAGTCCTATATTTTATCAATTTATTACAATAATTAATAAAACTTAGCATCAAAAAGTTTAATACTGATGAAAGAAAGCAACACTAAAACTTTCTGTGCTGACATTCAACGTTGCTGCAGCCAGAGTAGCATCATAAACATATTTTTAAACAGTGTCCTAATTTAAATTCCAGGAATATATAAGCCGCTGTCGTAAACTTGGCTGCAGAATTTTTATCATCGGTAATATATTACTTCAACTTTTAATAAATATTTTTTTCTAAGTACCAATCTTATTCTTACTGTTTCTGAAAACATAAAAGCATTTTTAAATATTGTTTATTAATGTTTACCGGCTCCGAGGCGTAACGTGCCGTTAACTATATAATTAACAAGGAATGTTAATATTCGATTCTAGATCTATAAAAAATTCGATTGTCTTATTCTATTCCGTTTTTATTCGATTACAGAGCGTGACACGCGTCAAACTATTAATAAAACAATTATAAAATCAGAGAAACGAAAATGAATTCGAATTCAAATTTAGGTTTTTTTTAAGTATAACCTAACTAACTTTATAAGTTATAATAAATGCTTAAATAACACAGGTCAACAAAAAAAAAATGTTTTCTGGTTCCGAGCAAACAATTTGTTTTTTGTATAGCATTTCTCATTTTGATTTCAATTATGCAACTCATTTTTTACCATCACGTCAAGTTGTAAAGATATTTAAGTTCAAATCTTAAGTATTTGGGGTAAAGTCCCTAATATTGTCGAAAAAAAAGTTATTCAAAAGTATGTCAACCTGGGTCTCAAAAGAAGCGTATTTTCATAAAGATTTTAAAAATGTTATTCATTTGTAATAGAAATAAGTATTTTTGTAATATTGCTGAATAACATTCTGTTGAAATTTTTTTAAGTTTTTAGCATTTTTTCACATAATTTTTTTGTTAAAAAAAATTTTAAAAAAAAAAGTTTATGTTTCCTAAAATCTCTATGAAAATACACTTCTTTTGAGACCCAGGTTGACATACTTTTGAATAACTTTTTTTTCGACAATATTAGGGACTTTACCCCAAATACTTAAGATTAATTAAGTGTAATTGCACTATATTTAATATTTAAATTATAACTTAATAAACTAAGTTTATTAAGTTATAATTTATTTTTTTATTATTTCAGTTTACAAAGTCAGTCGTTATATAAACTATTAAAATACAAATATATAAATATAGCAGACTAACAATATAAGCTAGGTTATCAAAAGAAGATCACAAGGATCTTGTCATCGGGACCTTATAAAATATAATAAAATATATAGTTTTTTTTACATCTTTTTTAATACTTTTTTTTATTTACAATAATTGTGAAGTGCAAGGTATTATGAAGAATACATATATATTAATCTTTTACACGAGTTAAACTGTAAATAATATAAACTAGCAAAATATTGTAAACAATATAAAATACAAAACGTAAAAAAAAAAAAAAAAAAAAAAGTTCACAAGTTAAGATAAAATAACAAGAAATTTAATTTTTTCAAGTGATTAGTGATACTGTAAAATGTTAGCTTGAGAAAGAATAAAATTATTTGCTTTGTTTTTAAAAAGATGAAGAGAATTAGTTAGATCAAAGTCAAAATTTGGCAAAACAAGTTTATTCCACAGGTGTGGCGCACGATAGGCAAGACAGAATTGATTAAAACTTGTGTGACAAAAAGGTTTTCCTAAAAAATTTATGTTTCTAAAAAATTTATGTTTTATGTTCGTATTTGTTGGTTGGTTTTAAATTGAAGAGATCTTTAAAGACTGGAGGAGATAGATTGTTTTTCCACATATAAACAAAACATAAAATTTTCAAGACGTTGAGTTCATATATATTTAAAATTCTCATTTCAATAAAGTAAGGTTTACAATGAGAAAAACGATCAGCAAAGTTAATTATGTGAATTGCCCGTTTCTGACAGCGATAAAGACGTTGTAGTTTACTTTTTTCAGTACTTCCCCAGGCAATATTTGCATAGTTTAAGTAACAATGAATAAATGAGAAATAGAATTGTCTTAAATTTATCTTATTGAGATAATTTCGAGCTTTGTATAAAACTCCAATGTTCTTAGAGACTTTAGAGCATATATAATTAATGTGTTGATTCTAAGTAATGTTCTCATCGAAATTTTTTTCTTAAGCGAATGAAAAAGTTTCCATTTAGTTTTTTCGGTGTTTAGTGTTAGTTTATTAGATTTGAACCAGTGGGATAAATGTTCAAGTTCTTTATTTGCTGTAGCAAAAAGTTCGTTAACATCAGTCTTAGAGACAAATAAATTAGTATCATCTGCGAACATGATGCTCATCAGATTAATTGCTTTATTTAGATCGTTAATATATAGATTAAAAAAAGGAGTGGTCCAATGATTGAACCTTGTGGAACCCCGCATGTTATATTTAGACAACTGTTTTGATAGCTGTCATTACCAATAACAAATTGTTTTCTATTCGATAAGTAACTTTTGAACCACCTTAACACTTGTTTATTTGTTCCATGGTATTTCAGCTTTTCAAGTAAAATGTGATGGTTGACCGTATCAATAGGCTTTCGATAGGTCAATAAAAATACCTAAAGTATATTTTGATTGTTCAAAAGATTTTGAGATTTCATTTACAAATTGGATGATGGCATGCTCCGTTGAGTTATCGTTTTTAAAACCAAACTGATTAGCGTATAGTAAGTTATTTTTGTCAAGATGTTTGTATACTCTGTTACACATAATTCTTTCTAAAACTTTCGAAAATATAGAAAGCACAGAGATGGGGCGATAGTTTGTTATTTTAGATTGATCGCCCTCTATATAAATAGGAGTCACTTTAGCAATTTTTAATTGCTCTGGAAAAATTCCTTGTTTAATTGATGCTCTAAATACTTTAAAGAGAACATCTTTTAATTGCTCGAAACAATCTATAATCACGTTTCCGTTTATTTCATCTGATCCACATGATTTATTCTTTTTAATAGATTTGAATGCCCTTTCAAGTTCTTCAGTTGATAAATCAGAGGACAACTCATCAGAGCATACGCACTTATCCAATGGCAATAAGAAATCACTAAATAAGGCTTTGGCATTAAGGATCTTAATTGATAGTTTAGGACCTATTTCAGTAAAAAATTTATTAAATTCATGTGATATTGCGTTTGGTTCAAATATAACAGTGTTATCAACTTTAATCATTTGTGGTAGAAAACCTAAGCATGATTTTTTTTTCCCAGTAATTTCCTTCATTATTTCCCAAATGCGCTTTGGGTTATTTTTAAATAATTTGTTAATTAATTCTGAATAATAATTTTTGTTTAAGTTTTTACAAATTTTGTAAATTTTTTCGTTTGCAGTTGTTTTTATTTTAAGAAAAGTTATATACAACTTTTGTTTGATTTTCGATGATTTTTTTTATCCCTTGCTAATCCAAGGAGAGTTCAAACTCTCAGGTTTTGCAATTATTTCGACAAAGGGAAAGTTAGCGTCATATACCGAATAAAAAGTTTTGAAAAAAGTTTCATATATGTCATTTGCATTATCATTAATGTTTATATTACTTCAATTTAGTAAAGATAGCTGGTCTTCGAATGAGTTAAAGTTTTTCTGATTAAAAATTCGTTTCTTTATTACTTTTTTTTGTCAATTTTTTTTCCTGTATAGGTGTTAATTGTAACGAAAATGGGGAAATGGTCTGTTATATCAGTTTTTAAAATACCCTTTCGCAAGTCGTTATTAAAAATATCTGTTGAAATAATGTTATCAGCTAGAGTCGCTGAGTTTTTTGTTACTATAGTAGGTCGATTGATGAGGGGGATTGATCCTGTTTCAAAAATTGCGTCATAAAAACATTTTACTTTGTAGTCATTATTATAAAGAAAACAATTCATATTAAAGTCCCCAAGTAAAATATTTTTTTTCTTTTACGCGTCGCCTTTTTTAATAATTTGTTGTAAAAACATGCTTAGGTTTTCGCTCACGCCACCAGATGGCCGGTAACAACAGCTAATCAATAGGTTTTTTGTTTTCGATTTCAATTGTTAAAACTTCTTTATCGCAGTCAGAAACGCTCAACTCGCTTCTAAGTGTAAGCCTTAATGTTTCAAGTGCGTAAATTAAAATTCCTCCACCTCGTTTGTTTGTTTGTCTCTCTAATGAAATTATGTTTAAGTGCGGGATTTGAAAAGCGCTATTTAGATCTTTTAAAGTTATCCAAGTTTCTGTTAGGCATATTATATTAAAAAGATTTTTTGTTTCTTCTAATAGATTTAAAAGTTTTT
This sequence comes from Hydra vulgaris, assembly GCF_038396675.1. NCBI lineage: Eukaryota > Metazoa > Cnidaria > Hydrozoa > Anthoathecata > Hydridae > Hydra > Hydra vulgaris. The sequence continues at coordinate 21,386,463 of NC_088925.1, forward strand.
CAAAGTTACGATTTAAACTTCTTATGTTCAGGTGGAAAATTCTAATTTGATTAAAATTTTTTTCAATAACATTCTTAAAAAGAAACCCTTCTAATTCGCTCGGAAAAAGATACGAACAATCTGTAAAACGCTCAGAATAAAATTACTGTCGGGGTCTAAGTTTTCATCCAAGGAATAATTTTTTTCAAAGAAATTAAAAGCAAGAGATTCAAAATTATTTAATGCAGCCATGATTGTTTAAAATAAGCTCAAAAGATTTCCTTTTAAGAATGCGTGTGTTTCTTTTTTATCTTCGTTTAAGCCATCTATTCGCGCAAAAAAAAAAAAAATTAAATATTAAATATTGTGCAATTAATTAAGCATTTAGTGCAGCTATTGCTTATAACTATAACCTGTTTTAAAAATAATAACGAAGTGGATATTAAAAACTGTTATAAATAAAGTTTAACTTTTAATTAATAAATTTGTAATTTAATTAATTGCACGTAAATTTATAAAGTTAATTAAAAATGTTCTGCTTCTTTTATGACTGTCTTGACCTAAAATTAATACCATAAAAAATAGTTAAAATCAAAACTAAAAATTCATAACTATAATTTTTTTCATTAGTCCAAACTTAAGTCCAAAATCATGTCTGGAAAACCAACGAGAGATAGAGATATAGGAAGAACACGGGAATCTGGTGCATCGAAAAGAAAAAGAGAGACTGAAACAGAGAAATCAAAACAAGCAATGAGTTCCAGTGTGATGAAATTTCTTAAGAAACCTCTTTCAACTGTTACTGCTCCAGAGTCCTCTGATGAATCTCTTGGCTAAATTTTTTTGGTTTCTAAAACAGAACCAGCTTCAGAGTCGAATGTATCAGCTGTGACCCAAGAGTTTGAACGCAATAAAGATTTGGCAAGTGATAAAATTTGTGACTCAGTAAATCTTTTACATGTTGTGTCAATAAGAATATTCAACTTACTCAGAAATGGGATTTTACAATGACGAGTATTGAAAATATGGTTAATATGTTGCTGGAAAAACAAAAGAACAATATACTTGACGAATTAAAAAAATGTTAAAAGAACAAGAAAAATGTTTTGCTGTTTCTACAGATGCTAATGTTAAAGTTATATCAGGAAGACTTGATAAGCTTGAGTTAGACATTACAAACAATGTTTCTAAAGTTAATAACATACTAAATGAATTAGAAGTTGCAAATAAAAAAATAAATTACTTAAAAAATGAATTTAACGAAATGAAAAAATTTATTAATATAAACTAAGAAATTGTAACATCGAAATTTGAAATTGTAAAAGAACAAGCTAAAAAAATAAACTCTGAAGTAAGAGACAAAAGTAGCATTTATAAAATAAAATAAGAAACTACGAGAAATAAAAGACAGATAAATAATTTGGCGAAATAATTTAAGAACCAATGGATTGAAAGAGAGCAAATATGAAAGTTGGGAAGATAGCGAGAAAAAAGTTCTTAAATTATTTGAAGAGGTTCTTGGAGTTAGAGGTAGAAAGAGCCCACAGAACTGGACCAAAAGACATTAAAAAAAAAACAGAACAATAGTTCTTAAACTGTTAAACTACTAAGATAAAATAGAAATAATTAAAAATTCTGAAAAATTAAAAGGAAAGAACATTTATATAAACGAAGATTTTTGTGGCGAAACAATAAAAATACAAAAGGAGCTGAAAGAAAAAATGTTAAACGAAAGAGTGACTCCATCGTAGTATTTAAAAACTTTTATATCAAAGTTTTAAAATACTACAATGGAGTCAAATCAAATAAACAGTTTTGAGTTAAATACTTTTAATTTTTTTCAAACTAATGAATTTGTTCTTGATCGGATCCTGATTTAAACTACTTTAATGAAGCGGATGCTTTATTACATAACTGTTCTTATTTTTATAACAACGAAATAAAAGAATTTCTTGAGCGAGATCACTTTAATGTGATACATTACAAAGTAAGAAGTTTAAAAAATAAGTTTGAAACTTTTTGCAATAATATTGAGGAAATGTTCAATATTTTTAGCGTAATTTGCATTCCAAAAACCTCGTGCAGCTCTAGCGATGTTAAATCTAATTCAAATTTCAATCTTCCAGGTTTTAAAGTCATACACGTAGCACGCCATACTAATAAGCGCGGAGGTGGAATTTTATTTTATGTAAACGAACGAACGAGGTTTAATAATAGGCCTTGGTCGGCATGAGAAAAACGAGTTTTTCTCATGCCGACAAAGAGGTTCTAACAATTGAAATTTTAGCCACAAAAACCAAAAATATACTTTTAAGTTGTTGCTACCGACCATCAGCTGGGGACATTAACAACTTTAATTTATTTATCAATACAAAAATAATAAAGAAAAGTACTAATGAAAAGAAATTAGGCTACATAATAGGTGACATTAACTTAAATGCGTTCGAATATTACGCAAATTCGGAAATAAAAAGTTTTACAAATAGAACCATATTAATACCTCCTACGCAATACGCATATTAATGCTTCCAACGCAAATTTATGTTTTAACTCATTTTATAAAATTTTCTTTGAAATATATGGATGCAAACTTTACGAAGAAAAAAAATAACTTTTACAAAAAAATGTATCAAAATCACCTTGGATTACAGAAGCTCTCAGGAAATCTTCTAAAATTAAACAAAAACTTTATATTAAATATTTGAAAACAAAATCAGAAAAAAGATAATTTATAAAAACTATATATAAAGCAATCCGAGAGTCAAAAAAAAAACTTAAAAAAAAAAAAAATACTCCGCAAACTTGCTAGATAAATTCAAATATAATTCAAAGCGCACATGACAAATTTTAAATGAAATTACAGGAAATCATAAAATAAAAGCATGCAACTTGTCTAAAGTTATCAAAGTTAACAATAACTTTATATAAAATTCGAAAGAGATAGCAAATGAGATAAATAACTTCTTTATAACTGTTGAGTCAAATTTAGCTAAAAATATTCCAAACATAACTAATACAATACTTCAACCTATTTTTCCATGTAACTCAACACTAAATATTGATATTTCATTAAAAGAATTTGATATTGCTTATAAAATGTTAAAAGTTAATAAAGCCATAGGCTATGACAATATAAATAGTAACATTATAATCGATTCATATAAGATAATAAAAACTATACTCTTTCAGACTTTTAGGTGTGCAATAAAGCAAGGAATTTTTCCTGATCAACTTAAAATAGCTAAAGTAACACCTATATTTAAAGGAGGAGAAATTTCTAACATAACAAATTATCGTCCAATTTCTGTTCTATTTGCCTTCTCAAAAATTTTAGAAAGAATCCTTTACAATAAGTTATACAAACATCTTTCTATTAATAAAATTTTACACAATAGTCAATACGGATTTAAAAAAAAATAACTCCACAGAACACGCGATACTTCATCTAACACGAAATATCGCGGATTCGTTTGAAAAATCTTAATTCACTCTTGGAGTTTTTATAGACTTGTCCAAAGCCTTTGATACCGTAGATCATTCAATTCTTATTAAAAAGCTAGAGCATTATGGAATCACAGGAAATTTTTTAAATTTACTAAAGAGTTACTTAAATAATCGTAAGCAGTTTATCCAAATCAATGGTTCCTTGTCTACAAATTTTTTGAATATAACCTGTGGAGTTCCACAGGGATCTATACTGGGACCTCTTCTTATTCTTATTTATATTGATGATTTCTGTAAAGCCACTAAATTAACAACAGTAATGTATGCTGTGATACTAATCTTTTTTTGTCGAATAAAAGCATCAGTACTCTTTTTCAAGATATGAACACTGAATTAGTAAAAATCTCGAACTGGTTTAAATCTAACAAATTTTCAATTAACATTGAAAAAACAAAATGGACTCTCATTTATCCAAAATCAAAAAAGAATCTGCTACCAAGGGATTTGCCTTTAATATTTATTGATAAAATACAGATAGAGAGAGCAAGTATTATTCCTTCCCTAGGAATTCTAATTGACGAAAACCTTACATGGGGAAATCACATTACAACTCTATGTAACAAAATTTCAAAAAAATATTGGAATAATATACAAAGTAAGAAACTTTGTTAAAAAACATAATTTAATTCAACTTTATTACTCATTTATCCATTGCTATATTAACTATGCAAATATTGGGTTCTAACTTTAATATAATTTAAAAAATTATATTAAAGTTAGAACCCTCTATCGGCAACAGAAGCATCTTGCACGTGTAATTGATTTAAAAGATTGTTATACTCATGCAAATCCTCATTTAACTGAAATGAGTGTTTTTAATTTATACCAACAAAATGTATTTAATGTTCTTTAATTTATGTTTAAATGTAAAGCAAGTATGACTCCGATATCATTCCATAATTTATATTTGATCAAAAAGAAAACTATGTATAACTTAAGAAATGATAATTTGATTTACAACCATATTCACATACAAATTTTGGAAGATCCTTTATTTCATATTGTGGTGCTTTTCTGTGGAACAAAATAGTTTCGAAAATTTTTGATTTTTCTCAGGGTTTGAGTTACGCAACTTTTAAAAGTAAACTAAAAAAAATTATAATCTCACTAGATAACATACTTGTATATTTTTATACTCGGGTTTTTTTTTGTTTTTTGTTCTTTGTTATTTGTTTTTGTTAATTAATATATTTTGTAAACATTTTTTAAACACTTTTAATGGTTCTTGATGATTTTTAAATATTGTAAACGGTACTCGACGACAGGACCACCAGGCCCTCTACGAGTATCCGTGTTCTTATATTTGATCTATATATTACAATTATTTTTTATTATTATTTAAATATATAAGAGCAAAAAAAAAAAAAAAGAAATCAAGAGCAACCAATTCATTTGAGCGATTCATTTATAAACTTAGAAGCGGCAAAATGGAAATTTCCATTTTCCCTCATCTAAGTGTATAAATGAATCGCTCAAAATAAATTTCAATATTATTTCAATAACTGACTCTCAGAGTTATGACTTAATTCAAAAACATCGAAATATAGAGAAATATGATGAAACTTACCCCCCGAAAGACGCAAATAACAGACATTTTTCTAAATTTCTTTTTACGCGAAAACTGATTAACAGCGAAACTCAGCGCCACAGATGGTTAGTTTACTTCTTGCAAAAGATAAAGTTTATTGCTTTTCTTGAAGACTTTTTTTGCATACACAGACTTAGATAATGAAAAAAGGATGTTGTGACTGGAAAGATCTGATTCGGATATTGTATAGACATTTATAAAAAACTAGGTCACATGGAGTGCATGGTTAAAGGTCGGAATATTATAAACGAATCAAAAACGGAAAAACAATAGATGAGGAAAACGAGGGATTGATTAGAAAATTTCGATCATATTGGCTTTATTTTATTCAAAAAAATTTGTTTTAATTTGATTGATATATTAAACTTTTTATCCTCACACAATCTGGCATTTAGAGGTCATCGAGGTCACCGCGAACCACTTAACGTGGATAATAGCAGAAACAGTGGTAACTTCATAGATTTATTTAAGTTGTTATCCAAATATGATCTGACGCTAAAGAAGCACTTGCAACAAATTAATGAAAAGCAAACGGCTTCAAACTACCTGAGCCACGACATTCAAAATGAAATAACTACATTGATGTCTGAAACAGTTATTAATGAAATTATACACATACTTAAACAAGCAAAATACTATGTTTTTTTGCTCGATTGCACCAGAGATGCAAGTCGTATTGAACAAATGTCAATAATATTAAGATTTTACAATTCCTCAACTGGAGCGATAGAGGAACATTTTGTTGGTTTTATTGCCGTTACAGAAACTACAGGAGAGTATTTAGCAAACCCAGTATTACAAGAACTAAAGATATGTGTTCTAGATATACAAAATTGTCGAGGACAGACGTATAATAATGGCGCCAAAATGGTAGGCATTAACAAAGGTGTCAGAAAAAGAATACTCAACATCAATCAAAGAGCATTCTTCACACTGTGCAGATGTCATAGATGAAATTTACTTTTAATAGATGCAGCTAATTCTTCTACAACAGCTAAAACATTTTTCGGCTTTCTTTATAAAATCTATGATCTCTTTTCGAAGTCAAGCAAGCGTTGGGAACTTACAAAAACTAAATTGAAACTAACACTAAAACCTCTTTCAGAGACACGGTGGGAGAGTAAAATAGAAGCAGTAAAAGCTATACTGTTGCAATTTGGTAATGATATCGAATGTGTGAATGACTTGAAAAATAAAACGGGCGGTTCGGACACTTTAAACGACTGCAAAGCAGTTTTGAATGAAATGTTAACTTAATGTTGCTATACACGTGTGGTATGAGATTTTATTACATGTAAATAATATAAGTAAACTATAGCAATCGATTCCAGTAAAGTTTAAAGTCGCTCTTGATACTTTACGATCATTTTGTACTTGGATTTAAGAAATAACATATTATATAGCGTGATACTGGATTTGGAGATAAGCGTTGTAGATGCTCGATTGTTTGTGGAAAAAAGCGCTTACGAATTTAAAGAGAAAAGAATAGCACAAAAAAAACGAATGTTCGATTATGAACACATGGATGAACCTATACAATCTGCTGAAACACTGAAAAAGATTGTGAGTCATTATGCATTGAAATAATAAATAAAACCACAAGAAAAATAATTATAAATGCCACATTTAGACCTCCATCTTCTAGCTTAAAAAAATTAAAACTCATCTTAAGCCATTCTTAACAAATATTAATAAAATTTGAAGTCATGCTTAGTTAGGGATTTTAAAATAGACCTAATAAACCATGCTTCAAATAATAATGTTAACAATTTTATTAATACTCTTCTTCAATATAATTTAATTCCGTCAATAAACAAGCCAACGAGAGTGACTAACAACTCTTCTACACTTCTTGATAATATAATAACTAATAACCATCTTAATAACAGTCTTTACACAGACATAATCAAAACTGACTTATCAAATCATTTCCCAACATTTCTAGTTACTAGCAATATATTATTTAACAGTATTCTTTCTCAATCCATTATATTTAGGCGACAGATCAATGAAAACTCGGTAAAAAAATTTCAAAATCTTTTAAAAGACAACGTTGATTGGAATTTGGTATTGCAGTCACATGACGTTAACAACGCATATGATCTATTTTTAAATCAATTCTGCAAGCAATATGATAAAGCATTTCCTGAAAAAAAAAATAACTGTAAAAACCAAAACTGTTTTAACTCCATGGATGTCTAACGGGTTACTAAAATCTTCAAAAAGAAAACAAAAGTTATATGATAAGTACTTGAAAATAAAAACTTATAAAAACGAAATGACGTATAAAAATTATAAAAATATATTTGAAAAAACAAAAAGGAACTCAAAAAAGCTTTATTATGCAAAGCTATTAAGCAAAGCCACCGGAAACACTAAAAAAACATGGAGTGTAATTAAAGAAATAATAGGAAAAAATATTTATGCGAGAAACATTCTGCCAAAAAAAATAACAATTGACAAAAACACAATTTATGATAAATCAATTATTGCTGAAAAACTAAACAGCTTCTTTACTAATACTGGTCCGAATTTGGCATTAAAAATTCTTAATGAATCTTATTTAAAAAGTTACGATAAAGTCATGGATGAACCTAATTTAAAACTAATTGAATTGCAAACCGCCTTTTTTTGCCTTAAAACTAACAAAAGTGCTGGATTTGATAAAATTAACGTTAATGTTGTAAAATCAGTATATAATATAATAGAACCCTCGTTATTTCACATATTTAATCTTTCACTTAAAACAGGTATCGTCCCTGAAAAGCAAAAAATTGCACGAATCACGCCGATATTTAAGTCCGGAGATGACTCAAATATTTCTAATTATAGGCCAATATTTATTTTACCTTGTTTTTCAAAATTACTTGAGAGAACAATGTACAATAGACTTTTTAATCACTTATCAGAAAACGACATGCTGTATTCAAAACAATTTGGTTTCAAAAAAAAAAATTCAATGGAGCATGCAGTGATTGAACTAGTAAATCAAATATCAAGTGCATTCAGTAGTAACTACTTTACCTTAGGAGTTTTCATTGATCTGTCAAAAGCTTTCGATACCGTTAATCATAATATACTAATAAAAAAACTTGAACACTATGGTGTAAAAAATAACAATTTACTTTGGTTCAAAAGTTATGTGGCCGATAGAAAACAATTTATAGTTTATGAACAAAAACAAATATTTCCGACTGCCGTAACTTGTGGGGTTCCCCAGGGCTCTATTTTAGGACCACTGTTGTTCCTAGTGTATATTAATGATTTAAATTTAGCAACAGACCCATTAAATTGTATTCTTTTTGCAGATGACTCCAATCTTTTTTACTCCCACAGTGATATTAATACACTATTTGAAACAACAAACGAACAATTATTGAAAGTTAATGAGTGGTTCAAAAGTAATAAACTTTTTCTAAATGTGGATAAAACCAAATTTATTTTGTTCCACAAAGTTAATAAATCAAAAAATATTCCCATCAAATTGCCTAATCTAATAATCAATAACACTAACATTAAAAGAGAAAACTCAGTAAACTTTCTAGGCGTAATCTTAGACGAACATTTACGTTGGAGTTTACATATAAAAAGTATTGAAAATAAAATATCAAAAAATTTAGAAATGATATATAGGGCTAAACCATTTTTAAGCAGTAGTTCTTTGAAAAGTGTATATTTCTCTTTTATTCATTGTTATTTAACTTACTGCAATATTGCATGCGCAAGTACAAACCATACTAAATTAAAAAAATTGTACTGTAAACAAAAACACGCGTGCAGAATAATTTTTGGAGCTAATAGAACACTACCTTGTAAGCCTCTTCTGCGTATACTTGGAGCATTAAATATATATAAAATCAACTTACACCAAGTTTTAATGTTCATGTATAAAACAAACTTAGGATTATCTCCTAAAATATTTCAATCCTATTTTGACAAAATGGTTCATAAATATCCAACAAAATTTTCAAGTAACAACTTTGTTGTCCCAAAATATAATTCAAAACTAACTTCATATTCAGTTCTTTATCGTGGACCCTACTTGTGGAAAATGTTTCACAAAATTGTAAATACGCATAAAACTAGTATAGAGCAGTTTAAAAATGAATCAAAACAAGCATTCTTACTTATGGATTTTAATATATCCGATTTTAAATGTTTTTATTAATTAAAACTCAAATACATAAAATAATTAATACAAAATTATGTCACTAAGTGTATCAACATTTTTTTTTTTTTTTATTATCTTAATTATGATATTACTTCTATGACGTTTGCTAATTTATTTACGTTATTTCTATGAAGTTGACTAATTTATTTTTGTTATTTCTATGGTGTATATTAATTCATTTACTTTTTATTTTTAAAACTTACTTTAAATTTTTAATTCTTAAATAAATGATAATATCTTATTTATTTTTTCTTATTCTGAAAAAATGATCCTACTCTTTCTATAAAGTTTTATTCTTTAAGTTTTTCTTTAAATGATAAGTAATTGTTATCTATTTTACTTTTTTACTTTTATTTTTTTTTTTATAAATAGTTTGTTAACTACAGATATTTAAATATTACGGTTTTTGTAAATACGTGAGAATAGGGCTCGGTGATAAGGCTAAATTAGACTTCTTCTTGCCCTGCCAATATTTCTTTTACTTAGGTGCTTCGAAACTATATGTATTATTTAACGGCAAAAAAAAAAAAAAAAAAACACAGTACAAAGTGAACTTTTTCAACACAATAATAGATGCAGTCATAGTCAACACTGAATGTTGATTCAAAGCACTTAATGAATATTTTGACCGTTTTGGTTTTATTTACGATATCAATTACTTGAAATTTTTGCCAAGAGAGGACCTGCTCAAGCATAGTAATAATTTAGGTACAATACTTCCGAAACGTGAAAACAGCGACATACATCCTTTTGAACTTTACAAAGAGCTGCAAACTTTAAAATCCACTTTACTAGAAAATATAAATGATGCAAAGCAACTTATACAGTACATTTTACAAAAATAATTTTGAAGAAATGTATCCAAATCTTTACATAACAATCAGAATCATGCCCAAAATTACAGTTAGTACAGCTTCTGCTGAGAGAAGCTTCTCAAACTTAAAACTGATTAAGACCTATCTAAGAAGCACGATGAGCCAAGAAAGACTATCTGCTTTATCTATTTTGTCTATTGAAGTTGAAATAGCAGCGGGTGTTAGTCATAAGACAATTTTAAAAAGATTCAGCAAGGCTAAAAGCCGAAAAGTTCGTCTTTTTAAATTTGTGTTTGTTCGCGTAATTATTGTTATTAACTTATATCATAATTAACAATTAAACTTATATGTTCCTCCTAAATTTTTCAATCTAAATTTTTAAACTTGTGTGTAATAATGAAACCTAATATTAAAATATTAGGAACAAATAGTGTAGATTAGGGTAATATGAGCACCATGGTAATATGAGCATAATTAAAGGTTTCTTAGATGTAAGCAGTGACGTTAAAGTTGCTATGTATTTTTTGAATCGACTTTAGTTGGTGATTACAGGAATCAGTAGAATTAGCGTAAATCTATATGCAGTAATTAGCGAGTATCATCTAATTAAAACGCTGTTAAATTTTTTGCCTTTTTAAAATAATATCATCATGCATGAATGCATCTGTGGCGCGAAATTTTGGTGCTGAAATAATGAAATTAATTTTTTTATAAAGAAAAATATGTTAAAAATCCAATCTTTTTTGGCTTGAAAAACAATGCATAGAACTATTTAGTTACTTTATTTAAAGTTGCCATTTTTGTGTAATATGAGCATGCTCAAATTACCCAGTAATTTTCATTGAAATTACCTAGCTTAAAGTCCTAAAAAAGCAGTGGTTTTAATTGGTTTTTTGAACAAAAATAAAATATAGTAAAACTTTTTAATATTTTAACAATACTAAATATTTTTCTGTAATTTAAATTCAAAAAATTTGAATTTTTATCGTTCAAAGGTTTGAGTTGATAAAATTGAAAAAATAATCTAATTTTTTTTTTCTTGCGGAAAACATAGTAGTATTGTTTCAACAAAAAGTGGCTTAAAATTGTATCTTTTAATGATAAGTTTTGTTTATAACGAATCATTATATTCCAAAAATTAGTTTTAATTGTCAGGTTAGTATTTTTTTTACAAAATTAATGTGTTTTGTGAGCTAATTTAAAGTGCTCATATTACCAAGTGGTCTGGGTAAAATGAGCATTTTTGTGAGTTTTCTAAAACCTCTGTGTTTTTGAGAAAAAACTTCGGGTGCCCAAATATCTAAGTGGATCATGAGAAAGGATCCCTAAATATTGTTTACTCGCAAAAAATTTGGATCCAGCTTAATTATTTTTGAAATTATTCCAATTTTGCTTAAAGTGCTCATAATACCCTAATCTACCTTAAGTGTGAATGCCTATATCAAAAATATGTATAAAATAATTAACAATAACAGCTCTGACTTGTGTTCATAACTTTTAATAAACTATAGTGCTCAATAAAAATTCAAGCCCGGAGATTTGGCCAAATCAAAGTTTGTTTATACTGTGTTTTTGTTTTTTACATAAAGGGGTTTTTCAATTCGTAGGAATAAGTTTAAATTAGTTTTTTCCAAATGCTGACATTTCATATTGGATTCTTTTTGTTACCAATTGCAGTGAAGCGCAATTATTTTCAAAAATGGCAAGAGTTAAGAATGATCTCCGTTCCTCAATATTAAATGGCTTTTTAAACTATTTTTCTTTAATAACAATTGAAAGAGCTCTGTTACAAAATTAAAATTTTGAAGATGTCTTACTTGACTTTGTCAATGTGAAAGCAAGAAAAATTTCTTTATGAATAAAAAAGTCGAATGTCATAGTATTTATAAATATCAGTAACTATAATATTATATACTGTATTTATTTTATAATATATACAGTATACAGTATAATATATACAGTATTATATACTGTATATATTTTATAATATATACAGTATGCTGTATATATTTTATAATATAGTATATAATATTATATACTGTATATATTTTATATATACAATACTGTATATTATATAGTATCATTAAATGATACAATATAATATACGTTATTGTATATATAATGTATATTGTATTATACAAGTACATACAACATTGTGTAATAATAGATATTATTTATAATATTTTATAAAAAAGACGATTGTTATTGTTGTTACCAATTTTTATATTCTAAATAAACATGTATTTGCTTTATGAAGCGAAGAAAAATAATAAAATGTATTTGAGTTTAATTAAAATTTAAAATATAAAAACAGACACTACATATAGATAAAACAAGGTTTATTTAAGATTATGCAAAAATTAAAAGTATTATTTCATTTAAACTCTCAGAAATGTTTTCTATTTGGCAAAGCATTTCGCAAAAAACCCAGAAACTTTCCAGCAAAGTTTTAGATCACTGGGAACCCAGTAAAGTTTTTGTTAGAATTCCAGTAAACTTCCAGCGAAATCTTATCTTTTCAGTTAACTTTGCTGAAAACCCAAGGAACTGCATAAATTTCCAGTGATCTTTTAGATTTCCAGCGAAAGTTCACCGGGTTTTTTGTAAGGGTATGAATATTTTTCTTAGATGAAAAAATAAAGTGACAACATAATACATTTAACAATGATGCTTTCTCCTAAATATTATCTGCTTCTAGTTTCATGCGTTACATATTTTAACACGTTGGAAAAATTATTCCGATGGAAATTTTTCTAACGTGATCAGCATATTTCTAATTTTTCTTATTTTGTGATCAGAACATTTCTTATTTTTCTTTCAATCATCTTAATCATGTGCAGTTAAGCAAAGGAAAGTAAAAATAATTTACTCATAAATTATTTGTTTTATTTTATGAACAATGTCCGTGTTTGTTTTATAAAATCATTTTTTACAATAAAAGTAAAAACTGCTTCCTGTTCCAAAAGATACAAGTAAAAAAAAAAAAGGAAACCATAGTAAAATAATCATTTACATTAGTTTAAAAATAACTTGTCGAATAGTTTTGTTTCATTCGTCCTTGAAGTAAGATTTTCCGTATCCATAACCTTTATTATAGGATCCACCATAACCGTATCCGCCATATCCGTAACCTTTATCTAAAAAAAATAAATTCAAATTGTTTGTTTAAAATGTTGATTAAAATTTAAGTATTGTTTGTTAAATTGAGAAGAATAAACAGGAACATTTTAAATAAAGTTTACTGTATGAGTTATAAGTGGGATCTTCTTTTACAGCCGTTTTAGATTCGTCACTGTAGTAATTGTTTCCAAATCCATACCCTTTGTTGTATAATCCACCTCCGTGTCTTCCGTACCCATTGTTGTTTAATCCACCTCCGTATCCACCGAAGCCATAGCCTTTGTCTAAAAGAGTTAATAAAAACACAGTGCGTCAATGTAAATAAAAACTTATTTATATAACTTTTTTTATTGACAAATCTTTTTAATAAAAAAATGAAACGTGGTTTACTGTATGAATTATAAGTGGGGTCTTCTTTAACATCTTTTTTTGATTCGTCACTGTAGTAGTTGTTTCCGTATCCGTACCCTTTATTGTAAAATCCACCTCCGTACCCTCCGTACCCTTTGTTGTACAATCCACCTGCGTATCCACCGTAGCCATACTCTTTAAAACAGTTATTAAAACATATTCAATTTAAGGTTGAAATAACATTTGCATTTACAATTTATTTTGAATAAAAATTAAAACAACTTTTACAAAGTTCTATAATATATACAAACAAAAGAATTTTTTAATAAAAAAAAAAAGAACTTCCAAGATTTCATAGGGGTTAAACAAAGTAATAAACTATAGTTTTAAGGTTATTTATTTATTATCAAATAATCAAAAAACTTGTACTAAAACTAATATAGAACAATTATAAAATAAAAATTTTAAAATCTACCGTTTCCTTTATTGTACAAATTTAGTATCTTTCCACTTCTTGCATAAACACAAAGGTTTAGGAAAACCATAAACAATATCTTTATTTTGTCCATGTTTCAAGTAAGGTTGAATAAGTTACACTTAAATAACACAAGCTACACATACTGGCACACTCAAAAATATTGCCTATTTATACAATGTTTTATTTCCTTGTTGTTGACGCAAATAAACGAACAAAATTAAAATTACTATGCAAAAACTTATTTAAGGTATTTTTATTACTTGTTGTGGGTGTTTGTGACTTTTTCAGCTCATTATTTTGAATAGTGTTTGGTTTAAATTTTCGAGATATGGAAGAGTTGTACTTAGTTATAGAGATTAAAACTGCCTTTTAGAATAATATATTTCTGGACGAATATCTTATAACTTTGATTGGGAAAGATTAAATATACTTTAGTATATTCAATCGACTGAGACAAGACAATTACTACCATTCGTTTTTCCGCTGAGTTTTTCCATAATAGTTTAATTACCAATTAAATATTCTGTATTGTATGATCTTCATTTAAAATTGTAATGTTCCTTGAAAAACGAACTCCAGAAAACTCTCCAGAAATTTAGAGTAAAATGCTTTGAATTAAAATTATATCCGTAAAAAATTTGCGCTTCTGAGTCGTAAAATTCATGCAATAATATTATTTGTTTCGAAGATATTGAAACGCATTGTTTCAAAATCTTTAGTTATATTGTAAAAATATTATTTGTTTCGAAGATATTGAAACAAGTAGGAAAAGAACCATCTCTAGAATCAAATGCTTTTGAGAGGTCAATAAACTTTCCAAAAGTATATTGGTTGTTTTCAAAACCATTTAAAGTTTCTTTTACTAATTTAATTACCGTATGTTCTGTCGAGTGCACTTTTCTAAATCCGTACCGATTATAATTTAGAACTTTGTGAGCTGTAAGAAAGTTATGCATTATTCTATGCAATGCTTTAAAGTGGCACATTACTAAAAAGCACCCTTTTAATTGAAATAAAGTCAAAAGCTAATATTTTTTTGGTGAAAAATATATAAATATCTGTATTAAATATCAGAAATTTTCTTTTTACATCTATAATGGCAAAAAATGTCTAAAAAATGACTAAAACTGAATAACTTTTTGACGTGATATCTAAGTTTTCTCTCCTTCAAGCTTTGTAGAATAATGCATTATAAAGTTTTATTCCGGTTGACAGATGCATTTTTAATTTTAGGACTTATTTTAGATTTAAAAACGATTTATGGGAAATATGCTAAAGACACAAAGTGATTGAACTTAACATTTAACCTATTTTCTATATTAAAAAATATTGATCAGGAATTTTTAAAAGATCCTATCTTCTAACAAAATTTCTGTAGTACTCTGAATATACTCTAAAAATTTCAGTCAATAATCATTAGCTAATATAAAAACATTACGATTCATGGTTACCCTAATATTACCATGGTTACCCTAATATTACAAAAATCAAAAGTTGAAAAAAGCACATTAAAATTTTTTTTAAGTAAAAATGTATTTAATGTCCACCAGAAATAATGACAAATTGGTTTCATGTGACTTTTAATTATCACTAAACCCTTTGGGTACTGATTTTAACTATTTGAAAACCACAAAGAAAAAAGAGCACATATCAAATTTTTAAACTATTTGAGTTATGTACCCTAAGATATAGAAATAGGCCTGTAGGTTTGCAAAATAGTAAAATCTAACCTAAAAAACCTATGTAATGCTTCAGAAACCCAAAGAAAAGTCATACAATGAAAAATTTCAGACATTCAAAGACATGATCAAAAGTGATCAAAAGTGAAAAGGTATGACATGTGCCCGTTTCCCCCTGTAGTCTTTAATTTTCATTGCTTGATACACTTTTGTGTTGACTTTTGCTTCATATGCTTTACACAAGATTTGTGAAGCTGAATAGATAGCTTTTTACCAGTCAAAGTTTAAAACTCTTAAAATATCTTTACACCCATCTCTAAAATGAATACCGGTAGAGTATGTTTCAATGTAACTATTTCTTTACTGAAAAAGGGTTCTTTGGAGCTCCAAACCTTATGATGACATTCAAGGACTAATTTCAATTTTGTGTCTAACCATGGAGATATTTCAATGTCTCGCAAGTCTTTATAAATTGACACCATCAGGTTTTTAATCTACTGGAATTGAGTTATATACTGCTAAGTTTTAAAAGAAGTCACTTTAACTTAGACTTAAGGGGTTAAATAAGGATTTTTGTTTTGTTACCAAGGCGTTGCTAAGACACACAACTTTTAGTAACCTATGAAAAATGCAATATTTAAATGTATAATGTTATCAAAGATAGTTATATCAAATAAAAGACAAAAAATTTGAAAAATGTCCAAACATTTTTTTTGACATTTTACGCCAAAAACAGTTTTTTTATGAGTGTACCACAATTAAAAAAGCTCTGCATTCATCAGCAGGTAACATTGACATTATTTTTAAAAAAGTCTGGAAACTAGTTGATTGTAGGTTCTGTAAAAAATTGTGGATTAGCACGTGTTAAATTATTACTATTAGCGCAAATAATTCTATAGTTGAGCATGAGAAATATTTAATTTTAGGACCTTTTTACTTGTTATTAAATGCAACACAGCTGGATGAAAACAAGTTTTATGATTATTTATAAAAAGATTTTAAAGATTATTTATAAGATTACAGTGAAGAAAAAACAGAACCAGAATAACAACTAAGAAACCAGAAAGAAAACATAGCTTTCATAACACCAAGCTCAATAAAGTGCATATTATCAACAACTGTTCTATTAACACAATTAAAATTAGGTACACTTACTTAATGTGAAATATTTAAAAACCCTTCATTTGCAATAGAGTCCTAAAAACTCTGTATGATTTCTACAAATCACTTTGATATTGGAAAATAGATAAGTCATCAATTCTTTCCCCTCGAGAAGAACACCGATGGCAGCCATTATAACGATTAAACTGCCTGGAATAGCGACATTTTAGCTAAACAAAGTTATTATCAGAAATAGATAGAGTCAGCAGCGTAGCAACCTAGGGGCTACGCAAGGCAGTGCCTCGGGGCCCTCAAGCTCAGAGGGCCCTCGAATCTTTACCAGAAATCGCGATCAAACTGAACTTTTGGAAATATCTCCCATTTTCAAAATAAATAAGACAGGTTGCAACTTGCAACCCCACTTTAATCATGACAACTCAGTTGAGAGAAACTCGAAAGTTATGGCTAGGAAATTCCCCTAAATTCTTTCTGTAGGATGTGCGTCTTTCTGTAGGATGTGTGATATGTGCGTCTTTCCCCAACGACACTTGTAGCGTATCAGTGTGTTTCTCTTTCCTTTTATTTTACTTTTAACTTCGTCAGTGAATATATTAATAATAATAATAAATTAAAGCCGACAATTATTTTATCGCGCGTTAACGCACTTTTAATTTGTTGTTATTATTATTTTGAAAGTCCGTTGCTCATTGCTTCTGAATACACACACAAAACCCTTGGTGGCCCAGGGGGTGGAATGTTAATCAGATAGCTACTGGCTGCTTGAGGTAGGCCTCATTGTGCGATTTAACCAATGAAAGCGTTTGTTGTGAGCCTTTGAGAGCTGCAGCGCGTCAATTCTAAAACAAATTTGTTTAAAATATTTAAAATTATTTTAGTTTATGTGATTATTAAATTGTTAAAAGATATGCAATTTCATATGTTTATATCAAGTTTATTTATAAAAATTTTATTTATATAAATAAAAAGTTTAATAACTATGGACAAAATAAGCTTTCTAAATAAATATGTGCATAATTATACTTATAACTATTATATTATATATTTTTTATTACATGTATTATTGATATATGTATTATTATAATTATACCTATTATTAATTATACAGTTGGAGATAGCTCCGCCGCCGATCATGTGAACATGGATGATGTTTGCATGACACACATAAAAGCGGAGGGTTGGGAGGAACCACAGACCTCTGCATTTTTCGAAAATGTATACGACAAATCTTCTTATGACTTGGGAAACTTCACGAACAAAATATTAGGTGATAACGACAAAACGTCAAATTCTTGATATGGGGTCTTTACAGCGTTCAGGACCTTTTTCAACAGACATCAACCAGAGCAATAGATGTTTTTCAAAATTGTACTACGTTTTGTGTTCTAAATATGGGCCAGTTAATCATTTTTTGGTTGTGTTATTCCAAAATACTAGACGCTGCCTATTGTCAACCCTGCTGTTTAATTGCTTCACAAAGGAATAATGTTTGGTGTACGGGAATTCGAGATTGGAAGCATTTATCAGAAAGAATTAAACAACACAGTTGTTCGAGTGGCCATTCGGAAGCATGTGCTGTGCATGAATTTTGGAAAGAAAACGGTACTAATACTATCGACAAGGAACTTGAAAATGAAATTCGCAAACAAGCATCATTTTGGAAAATGATTCTTCAAAGGTTATTCGATATCATACTTACCCTAGCAAAGAGTTCTTTGGCTTTGAGAGGATATCAAGAAGACTTAAGTCAGGAAGGATACTACGGAAATTTTCTGTCTTTTGTAGTGCTTGTCGCCCGATATGATCACATTTTGCGGCATGTATTGGATATGCCCAAAGGTAATAAAAATTATTTCTAAGTTTTTTTATCGTTTTATTTTGTTTATAATTATCAACTGTTTAATATCAGGACTTTTTTGAAATTGTGTTTTCTTATGTTTTTAGGATCTACAAGATATCTGAATGCAACAATTCAAAATAAAATGATTGAGAGCTTGGGAACCAAATTGGAAACCCATCTACTAGAACAAATTAGAGCGTCACCGTTTTTTGTCATCATATTGGATTCGACAAAGGACAAATCGAAGGTAGATCAGCTAAGCATTGTTGTAAGGTATGCAGTAATAACCAGATCGGAAAATGGACAGCCAATTGATATAGAAGTAAAAGAAGTGTTATTTAGACTTTTATGCAGCCGTCAAACATGGCGCAGTAGATTTAGTCAACCAAGTGACAACATTATTTATCGACAAAAATACCGATTTAAAAAAATACGTGGGCCAAGGCTATAATAAAGCCAGTTTGACGAGTGGTGTGTATTAAGGTGTACAAAAACATATTAAGGATATCAAGGAAATCCGACTAGATGTTCCAGTAGGGTCAATACAATTTCTGCAATAAAACCTCGTTATTATCAAAGCATTATCAGAAATAGTTCTAAATACCCCTAATAAAGATGAACATAGTGAAGCAGAGAGATTAAAACGAAAATGCTAAATTTTGAGTTCGTGTTGCTTTGCGAATTCATGCACACTGTATTGAACGACATCAATTATGCATCCAAAACTTTACAAAAATGCGATACCAACTTGGACGAAGCGAGTAAAGTTTTAGCAGAGACCAAAGCAAAGTTGCAAATTTATAGAAATGATTTCAAATTATTGAAGTGCAAAGCCAGTGAAACTGCAAGAAAATATGGTATTGATACCCATTTTCAAGAAAAAAGGCAAAGAAAAGTTACAAAATATTTTTTGATGAACTAGCTGCTGATCACCAATTTCCAAATCGAGAAAAATATTCAAATTTGAGATTTTCAATAATGTACTAGACACAGTAATATCTCAATTAGATACACGTTTTGTTGGTATTAGTGCAGTCAGTCATATATTCGATTTTCTAACACCAATATTTTTATTACATGTTGATGAAGCAACTTTATTACAAAAGTGTGACGAATTCCAAAGAAATATTCAGATATAATAGGCCCTAGTTTCTCACCTCAATTTATTAATACTTACATCTAGTTTTACCTCAACTTTTACCTCAAGTATGGACTGTTCACCAATTATGTAAGGAAATAATGAGCAAATATGGAGTGCTAGAATGCGACCTAGCGGAAGTATTTACAGCAATGTATTACTCTTTACAATTCCTGTCACTTCTGCAGCAGCTGAAAGGTCATTTAGCAAATTAAAAAGAATAAAAAGTTATTTAAGAAATAAGATGGGCCAAACTCGACTCCAACATTTATCGCTAATAGCAATTGAAAACAAAACCGCATCAAGCCTGGATTTAAACAAAGTCATTGATACTTTTGCAAAAACTAAAGCAAGGAAAAATTTTTAAATATAATTGTTGTTTAGTCACTTGATAGGCCCAACCTTTATATAATAAACCCTTGAATCTTCTCTACATCGTTTTAATTGCCAAACCTACACCAAGTATTAATTGTAATTTATGTTGTTACTGTTTAATATTTTTATTACCCTCTTTTGCAGTGCACAAGAGCTTAAGTAGCTTAGCAATATTAAAGTATTTGTATATTTTACATTTTTATTTGATAAAACCTAATCAGTTTACATAGCATTAGGGCCCCATTTCGGCATAGGCGTTAACAAAGGTGTCAGAAAAAGAATACTCAACATCAATCAAAGAGCATTCTTCACACTGTGCAGATGTCATAGATGAAATTTACTTTTAATAGATGCAGCTAATTCTTCTACAACAGCTAAAACATTTTTCGGCTTTCTTTATAAAATCTATGTACTCTTTTCGAAGTCAAGCAAGCGTTGGGAACTTACAAAAACTAAATTGAAACTAACACTAAAACCTCTTTCAGGGACACGGTGGGAGAGTAAAATAGAAGCAGTAAAAGCTATACTGTTGCAATTTGGTAATGATATCGAATGTGTGAATGACTTGAAAAATAAAACGGGCGGTTCGGACACTTTAAACGACTGCAAAGCAGTTTTAAACGAAATGTTAACTTATTGTTGCTATACACGTGTGGTATGAGATTTTATTACATGTAAATAATATAAGTAAACTATGGCAATCGATTCCAGTAAAGTTTAAAGTCGCTCTTGATACTTTACGATCATTTTGTACTTGGATTTAAGAAACAACATATTATATAGCGTGATACTGGATTTGGAGATAAGCGTTGTAGATGCTCGATTGTTTGTGGAAAAAAGCGCTTACGAATTTAAAGAGAAAAGAATAGCACAAAAAAAACGAATGTTCGATTATGAACACATGGATGAACCTATACAATCTGCTGAAACACAGTAAAAAGTAAATTTTTTCAACGCAATAATAGATGCAGTCATAGTCAACACTGAATGTTGATTCAAAGCACTTAATGAATATTTTGACCGTTTTGGTTTTATTTACGATATCAATTACTTGAAATTTTTGCCAAGAGAGGACCTGCTCAAGCATAGTAATAATTTAGGTACAATACTTCCGAAACGTGAAAACAGCGACATACATCCTTTTGAACTTTATAAAGAGCTGCAAACTTTAAAATCCACTTTACTAGAAAATATAAATGATGCAAAGCAACTTATACAGTACATTTTACAAAAATAATTTTGAAGAAATGTATCCAAATCTTTACATAACAATCAGAATCATGCCCAAAATTACAGTTAGTACAGCTTCTGCTGAGAGAAGCTTCTCAAACTTAAAACTGATTAAGACCTATCTAAGAAGCACGATGAGCCAAGAAAGACTATCTGCTTTATCTATTTTGTCTATTGAAGTTGAAATAGCAGCGGGTGTTAGTCATAAGACAATTTTAAAAAGATTCAGCAAGGCTAAAAGCCGAAAAGTTCGTCTTTTTAAATTTGTGTTTGTTCGCGTAATTATTGTTATTAACTTATATCATAATTAACAATTAAACTTATATGTTCCTCCTAAATTTTTCAATCTAAATTTTTAAACTTGTGTGTAATAATGAAACCTAATATTAAAATATTAGGAACAAATAGTGTAGATTAGGGTAATATGAGCACCATGGTAATATGAGCATAATTAAAGGTTTCTTAGATGTAAGCAGTGACGTTAAAGTTGCTATGTATTTTTTGAATCGACTTTAGTTGGTGATTACAGGAATCAGTAGAATTAGCGTAAATCTATATGCAGTAATTAGCGAGTATCATCTAATTAAAACGCTGTTAAATTTTTTGCCTTTTTAAAATAATATCATCATGCATGAATGCATCTGTGGCGCGAAATTTTGGTGCTGAAATAATGAAATTAATTTTTTTATAAAGAAAAATATGTTAAAAATCCAATCTTTTTTGGCTTGAAAAACAATGCATAGAACTATTTAGTTACTTTATTTAAAGTTGCCATTTTTGTGTAATATGAGCATGCTCAAATTACCCAGTAATTTTCATTGAAATTACCTAGCTTAAAGTCCTAAAAAAGCAGTGGTTTTAATTGGTTTTTTGAACAAAAATAAAATATAGTAAAACTTTTTAATATTTTAACAATACTAAATATTTTTCTGTAATTTAAATTCAAAAAATTTGAATTTTTATCGTTCAAAGGTTTGAGTTGATAAAATTGAAAAAATAATCTAATTTTTTTTTTCTTGCGGAAAACATAGTAGTATTGTTTCAACAAAAAGTGGCTTAAAATTGTATCTTTTAATGATAAGTTTTGTTTATAACGAATCATTATATTCCAAAAATTAGTTTTAATTGTCAGGTTGGTATTTTTTTTACAAAATTAATGTGTTTTGTGAGCTAATTTAAAGTGCTCATATTACCAAGTGGTCTGGGTAAAATGAGCATTTTTGTGAGTTTTCTAAAACCTCTGTGTTTTTGAGAAAAAACTTCGGGTGCCCAAATATCTAAGTGGATCATGAGAAAGGATCCCTAAATATTGTTTACTCGCAAAAAATTTGGATCCAGCTTAATTATTTTTGAAATTATTCCAATTTTGCTTAAAGTGCTCATAATACCCTAATCTACCTTAAGTGTGAATGCCTATATCAAAAATATGTATAAAATAATTAACAATAACAGCTCTGACTTGTGTTCATAACTTTTAATAAACTATAGTGCTCAATAAAAATTCAAGCCCGGAGATTTGGCCAAATCAAAGTTTGTTTATACTGTGTTTTTGTTTTTTACATAAAGGGGTTTTTCAATTCGTAGGAATAAGTTTAAATTAGTTTTTTCCAAATGCTGACATTTCATATTGGATTCTTTTTGTTACCAATTGCAGTGAAGCGCAATTATTTTCAAAAATGGCAAGAGTTAAGAATGATCTCCGTTCCTCAATATTAAATGGCTTTTTAAACTATTTTTCTTTAATAACAATTGAAAGAGCTCTGTTACAAAATTAAAATTTTGAAGATGTCTTACTTGACTTTGTCAATGTGAAAGCAAGAAAAATTTCTTTATGAATAAAAAAGTCGAATGTCATAGTATTTATAAATATCAGTAACTATAATATTATATACTGTATTTATTTTATAATATATACAGTATACAGTATAATATATACAGTATTATATACTGTATATATTTTATAATATATACAGTATGCTGTATATATTTTATAATATAGTATATAATATTATATACTGTATATATTTTATATATACAATACTGTATATTATATAGTATCATTAAATGATACAATATAATATACGTTATTGTATATATAATGTATATTGTATTATACAAGTACATACAACATTGTGTAATAATAGATATTATTTATAATATTTTATAAAAAAGACGATTGTTATTGTTGTTACCAATTTTTATATTCTAAATAAACATGTATTTGCTTTATGAAGCGAAGAAAAATAATAAAATGTATTTGAGTTTAATTAAAATTTAAAATATAAAAACAGACACTACATATAGATAAAACAAGGTTTATTT
Organism: Hydra vulgaris; assembly: GCF_038396675.1. Taxonomy (NCBI): domain Eukaryota; kingdom Metazoa; phylum Cnidaria; class Hydrozoa; order Anthoathecata; family Hydridae; genus Hydra; species Hydra vulgaris. Next base: position 21,410,172 of record NC_088925.1, read on the forward strand.
AAGATTATGCAAAAATTAAAAGTATTATTTCATTTAAACTCTCAGAAATGTTTTCTATTTGGCAAAGCATTTCGCAAAAAACCCAGAAACTTTCCAGCAAAGTTTTAGATCACTGGGAACCCAGTAAAGTTTTTGTTAGAATTCCAGTAAACTTCCAGCGAAATCTTATCTTTTCAGTTAACTTTGCTGAAAACCCAAGGAACTGCATAAATTTCCAGTGATCTTTTAGATTTCCAGCGAAAGTTCACCGGGTTTTTTGTAAGGGTATGAATATTTTTCTTAGATGAAAAAATAAAGTGACAACATAATACATTTAACAATGATGCTTTCTCCTAAATATTATCTGCTTCTAGTTTCATGCGTTACATATTTTAACACGTTGGAAAAATTATTCCGATGGAAATTTTTCTAACGTGATCAGCATATTTCTAATTTTTCTTATTTTGTGATCAGAACATTTCTTATTTTTCTTTCAATCATCTTAATCATGTGCAGTTAAGCAAAGGAAAGTAAAAATAATTTACTCATAAATTATTTGTTTTATTTTATGAACAATGTCCGTGTTTGTTTTATAAAATCATTTTTTACAATAAAAGTAAAAACTGCTTCCTGTTCCAAAAGATACAAGTAAAAAAAAAAAAGGAAACCATAGTAAAATAATCATTTACATTAGTTTAAAAATAACTTGTCGAATAGTTTTGTTTCATTCGTCCTTGAAGTAAGATTTTCCGTATCCATAACCTTTATTATAGGATCCACCATAACCGTATCCGCCATATCCGTAACCTTTATCTAAAAAAAATAAATTCAAATTGTTTGTTTAAAATGTTGATTAAAATTTAAGTATTGTTTGTTAAATTGAGAAGAATAAACAGGAACATTTTAAATAAAGTTTACTGTATGAGTTATAAGTGGGATCTTCTTTTACAGCCGTTTTAGATTCGTCACTGTAGTAATTGTTTCCAAATCCATACCCTTTGTTGTATAATCCACCTCCGTGTCTTCCGTACCCATTGTTGTTTAATCCACCTCCGTATCCACCGAAGCCATAGCCTTTGTCTAAAAGAGTTAATAAAAACACAGTGCGTCAATGTAAATAAAAACTTATTTATATAACTTTTTTTATTGACAAATCTTTTTAATAAAAAAATGAAACGTGGTTTACTGTATGAATTATAAGTGGGGTCTTCTTTAACATCTTTTTTTGATTCGTCACTGTAGTAGTTGTTTCCGTATCCGTACCCTTTATTGTAAAATCCACCTCCGTACCCTCCGTACCCTTTGTTGTACAATCCACCTGCGTATCCACCGTAGCCATACTCTTTAAAACAGTTATTAAAACATATTCAATTTAAGGTTGAAATAACATTTGCATTTACAATTTATTTTGAATAAAAATTAAAACAACTTTTACAAAGTTCTATAATATATACAAACAAAAGAATTTTTTAATAAAAAAAAAAAGAACTTCCAAGATTTCATAGGGGTTAAACAAAGTAATAAACTATAGTTTTAAGGTTATTTATTTATTATCAAATAATCAAAAAACTTGTACTAAAACTAATATAGAACAATTATAAAATAAAAATTTTAAAATCTACCGTTTCCTTTATTGTACAAATTTAGTATCTTTCCACTTCTTGCATAAACACAAAGGTTTAGGAAAACCATAAACAATATCTTTATTTTGTCCATGTTTCAAGTAAGGTTGAATAAGTTACACTTAAATAACACAAGCTACACATACTGGCACACGCAAAAATATTGCCTATTTATACAATGTTTTATTTCCTTGTTGTTGACGCAAATAAACGAACAAAATTAAAATTACTATGCAAAAACTTATTTAAGGTATTTTTATTACTTGTTGTGGGTGTTTGTGACTTTTTCAGCTCATTATTTTGATTAGTGTTTGGTTTAAATTTTCGAGATATGGAAGAGTTGTACTTAGTTATAGAGATTAAAACTGCCCTTTAGAATAATATATTTCTGGACGAACATCTTATAACTTTGATTGGAAAAGATTAAATATACTTCAGTATATTCAATAGACGGAGACAAGAAAAATACAACCATTCGTTTTTCCGCTGAATTTTTTTATTATAGTTTAATTACCAATTAAATATTCTGCATTGTATGATCTTCATTTAAAATTGTAATGTTCATTGAAAAGTAACGTGTAATTAGTAGCAAACTGCAACGACCTACACAGGCTATTACAAAGTATTTTAAATATTTTAATGATGTCTGAGAATAAGCAGTTTTAACTCGATTTTAATTCATAATTTTAATTCAGAGAAGCAATGAGCAACGGACTTTCAAAATAATAGTAATAACAAATTAAAAGTGCGTTAACGCGCGATAAAACAATTGTCGGCTTTAATTTATTATTATTATTAATATATTCACTGACGAAGTTAAAAGTAAAATAAAAGGAAAGAGAAACACACTGATACGCTACAAGTGTCGTTGGGGAAAGACGCACATATCACACATCCTACAGAAAGACGCACATCCTACAGAAAGAATTTAGGGGAATTTCCTAGCCATAACTTTCGAGTTTCTCTCAACTGAGTTGTCATGATTAAAGTGGGGTTGCAAGTTGCAACCTGTCTTATTTATTTTGAAAATGGGAGATATTTCCAAAAGTTCAGTTTGATCGCGATTTCTGGTAAAGATTCGAGGGCCCTCTGAGCTTGAGGGCCCCGAGGCACTGCCTTGCGTAGCCCCTAGGTTGCTACGCTGCTGACTCTATCTATTTCTGATAATAACTTTGTTTAGCTAAAATGTTGCTATTCCAGGCAGTTTAATCGTTATAATGGCTGCCATCGGTGTTCTTCTCGAGGGGAAAGAATTGATGACTTATCTATTTTCCAATATCAAAGTGATTTGTAGAAATCATACAGAGTTCTTAGGACTCTATTGCAAATGAAGGGTTTTTAAATATTTCACATTAAGTAAGTGTACCTAATTTTAATTGTGTTAATAGAACAGTTGTTGATAATATGCACTTTATTGAGCTTGGTGTTATGAAAGCTATGTTTTCTTTCTGGTTTCTTAGTTGTTATTCTGGTTCTGTTTTTTCTTCACTGTAATCTTATAAATAATCTTTAAAATCTTTTTATAAATAATCATAAAACTTGTTTTCATCCAGCTGTGTTGCATTTAATAACAAGTAAAAAGGTCCTAAAATTAAATATTTCTCATGCTCAACTATAGAATTATTTGCGCTAATAGTAATAATTTAACACGTGCTAATCCACAATTTTTTACAGAACCTACAATCAACTAGTTTCCAGACTTTTTTAAAAATAATGTCAATGTTACCTGCTGATGAATGCAGAGCTTTTTTAATTGTGGTACACTCATAAAAAAACTGTTTTTGGCGTAAAATGTCAAAAAAAATGTTTGGACATTTTTCAAATTTTTTGTCTTTTATTTGATATAACTATCTTTGATAACATTATACATTTAAATATTGCATTTTTCATAGGTTACTAAAAGTTGTGTGTCTTAGCAACGCCTTGGTAACAAAACAAAAATCCTTATTTAACCCCTTAAGTCTAAGTTAAAGTGACTTCTTTTAAAACTTAGCAGTATATAACTCAATTCCAGTAGATTAAAAACCTGATGGTGTCAATTTATAAAGACTTGCGAGACATTGAAATATCTCCATGGTTAGACACAAAATTGAAATTAGTCCTTGAATGTCATCATAAGGTTTGGAGCTCCAAAGAACCCTTTTTCAGTAAAGAAATAGTTACATTGAAACATACTCTACCGGTATTCATTTTAGAGATGGGTGTAAAGATATTTTAAGAGTTTTAAACTTTGACTGGTAAAAAGCTATCTATTCAGCTTCACAAATCTTGTGTAAAGCATATGAAGCAAAAGTCAACACAAAAGTGTATCAAGCAATGAAAATTAAAGACTACAGGGGGAAACGGGCACATGTCATACCTTTTCACTTTTGATCACTTTTGATCATGTCTTTGAATGTCTGAAATTTTTCATTGTATGACTTTTCTTTGGGTTTCTGAAGCATTACATAGGTTTTTTAGGTTAGATTTTACTATTTTGCAAACCTACAGGCCTATTTCTATATCTTAGGGTACATAACTCAAATAGTTTAAAAATTTGATATGTGCTCTTTTTTCTTTGTGGTTTTCAAATAGTTAAAATCAGTACCCAAAGGGTTTAGTGATAATTAAAAGTCACATGAAACCAATTTGTCATTATTTCTGGTGGACATTAAATACATTTTTACTTAAAAAAAATTTTAATGTGCTTTTTTCAACTTTTGATTTTTGTAATATTAGGGTAACCATGGTAATATTAGGGTAACCATGAATCGTAATGTTTTTATATTAGCTAATGATTATTGACTGAAATTTTTAGAGTATATTCAGAGTACTACAGAAATTTTGTTAGAAGATAGGATCTTTTAAAAATTCCTGATCAATATTTTTTAATATAGAAAATAGGTTAAATGTTAAGTTCAATCACTTTGTGTCTTTAGCATATTTCCCATAAATCGTTTTTAAATCTAAAATAAGTCCTAAAATTAAAAATGCATCTGTCAACCGGAATAAAACTTTATAATGCATTATTCTACAAAGCTTGAAGGAGAGAAAACTTAGATATCACGTCAAAAAGTTATTCAGTTTTAGTCATTTTTTAGACATTTTTTGCCATTATAGATGTAAAAAGAAAATTTCTGATATTTAATACAGATATTTATATATTTTTCACCAAAAAAATATTAGCTTTTGACTTTATTTCAATTAAAAGGGTGCTTTTTAGTAATGTGCCACTTTAAAGCATTGCATAGAATAATGCATAACTTTCTTACAGCTCACAAAGTTCTAAATTATAATCGGTACGGATTTAGAAAAGTGCACTCGACAGAACATACGGTAATTAAATTAGTAAAAGAAACTTTAAATGGTTTTGAAAACAACCAATATACTTTTGGAAAGTTTATTGACCTCTCAAAAGCATTTGATTCTAGAGATGGTTCTTTTCCTACTTGTTTCAATATCTTCGAAACAAATAATATTTTTACAATATAACTAAAGATTTTGAAACAATGCGTTTCAATATCTTCGAAACAAATAATATTATTGCATGAATTTTACGACTCAGAAGCGCAAATTTTTTACGGATATAATTTTAATTCAAAGCATTTTACTCTAAATTTCTGGAGAGTTTTCTGGAGTTCGTTTTTCAAGGAACATTACAATTTTAAATGAAGATCATACAATACAGAATATTTAATTGGTAATTAAACTATTATGGAAAAACTCAGCGGAAAAACGAATGGTAGTAATTGTCTTGTCTCAGTCGATTGAATATACTAAAGTATATTTAATCTTTCCCAATCAAAGTTATAAGATATTCGTCCAGAAATATATTATTCTAAAAGGCAGTTTTAATCTCTATAACTAAGTACAACTCTTCCATATCTCGAAAATTTAAACCAAACACTATTCAAAATAATGAGCTGAAAAAGTCACAAACACCCACAACAAGTAATAAAAATACCTTAAATAAGTTTTTGCATAGTAATTTTAATTTTGTTCGTTTATTTGCGTCAACAACAAGGAAATAAAACATTGTATAAATAGGCAATATTTTTGAGTGTGCCAGTATGTGTAGCTTGTGTTATTTAAGTGTAACTTATTCAACCTTACTTGAAACATGGACAAAATAAAGATATTGTTTATGGTTTTCCTAAACCTTTGTGTTTATGCAAGAAGTGGAAAGATACTAAATTTGTACAATAAAGGAAACGGTAGATTTTAAAATTTTTATTTTATAATTGTTCTATATTAGTTTTAGTACAAGTTTTTTGATTATTTGATAATAAATAAATAACCTTAAAACTATAGTTTATTACTTTGTTTAACCCCTATGAAATCTTGGAAGTTCTTTTTTTTTTTATTAAAAAATTCTTTTGTTTGTATATATTATAGAACTTTGTAAAAGTTGTTTTAATTTTTATTCAAAATAAATTGTAAATGCAAATGTTATTTCAACCTTAAATTGAATATGTTTTAATAACTGTTTTAAAGAGTATGGCTACGGTGGATACGCAGGTGGATTGTACAACAAAGGGTACGGAGGGTACGGAGGTGGATTTTACAATAAAGGGTACGGATACGGAAACAACTACTACAGTGACGAATCAAAAAAAGATGTTAAAGAAGACCCCACTTATAATTCATACAGTAAACCACGTTTCATTTTTTTATTAAAAAGATTTGTCAATAAAAAAAGTTATATAAATAAGTTTTTATTTACATTGACGCACTGTGTTTTTATTAACTCTTTTAGACAAAGGCTATGGCTTCGGTGGATACGGAGGTGGATTAAACAACAATGGGTACGGAAGACACGGAGGTGGATTATACAACAAAGGGTATGGATTTGGAAACAATTACTACAGTGACGAATCTAAAACGGCTGTAAAAGAAGATCCCACTTATAACTCATACAGTAAACTTTATTTAAAATGTTCCTGTTTATTCTTCTCAATTTAACAAACAATACTTAAATTTTAATCAACATTTTAAACAAACAATTTGAATTTATTTTTTTTAGATAAAGGTTACGGATATGGCGGATACGGTTATGGTGGATCCTATAATAAAGGTTATGGATACGGAAAATCTTACTTCAAGGACGAATGAAACAAAACTATTCGACAAGTTATTTTTAAACTAATGTAAATGATTATTTTACTATGGTTTCCTTTTTTTTTTTTACTTGTATCTTTTGGAACAGGAAGCAGTTTTTACTTTTATTGTAAAAAATGATTTTATAAAACAAACACGGACATTGTTCATAAAATAAAACAAATAATTTATGAGTAAATTATTTTTACTTTCCTTTGCTTAACTGCACATGATTAAGATGATTGAAAGAAAAATAAGAAATGTTCTGATCACAAAATAAGAAAAATTAGAAATATGCTGATCACGTTAGAAAAATTTCCATCGGAATAATTTTTCCAACGTGTTAAAATATGTAACGCATGAAACTAGAAGCAGATAATATTTAGGAGAAAGCATCATTGTTAAATGTATTATGTTGTCACTTTATTTTTTCATCTAAGAAAAATATTCATACCCTTACAAAAAACCCGGTGAACTTTCGCTGGAAATCTAAAAGATCACTGGAAATTTATGCAGTTCCTTGGGTTTTCAGCAAAGTTAACTGAAAAGATAAGATTTCGCTGGAAGTTTACTGGAATTCTAACAAAAACTTTACTGGGTTCCCAGTGATCTAAAACTTTGCTGGAAAGTTTCTGGGTTTTTTGCGAAATGCTTTGCCAAATAGAAAACATTTCTGAGAGTTTAAATGAAATAATACTTTTAATTTTTGCATAATCTTAAATAAACCTTGTTTTATCTATATGTAGTGTCTGTTTTTATATTTTAAATTTTAATTAAACTCAAATACATTTTATTATTTTTCTTCGCTTCATAAAGCAAATACATGTTTATTTAGAATATAAAAATTGGTAACAACAATAACAATCGTCTTTTTTATAAAATATTATAAATAATATCTATTATTACACAATGTTGTATGTACTTGTATAATACAATATACATTATATATACAATAACGTATATTATATTGTATCATTTAATGATACTATATAATATACAGTATTGTATATATAAAATATATACAGTATATAATATTATATACTATATTATAAAATATATACAGCATACTGTATATATTATAAAATATATACAGTATATAATACTGTATATATTATACTGTATACTGTATATATTATAAAATAAATACAGTATATAATATTATAGTTACTGATATTTATAAATACTATGACATTCGACTTTTTTATTCATAAAGAAATTTTTCTTGCTTTCACATTGACAAAGTCAAGTAAGACATCTTCAAAATTTTAATTTTGTAACAGAGCTCTTTCAATTGTTATTAAAGAAAAATAGTTTAAAAAGCCATTTAATATTGAGGAACGGAGATCATTCTTAACTCTTGCCATTTTTGAAAATAATTGCGCTTCACTGCAATTGGTAACAAAAAGAATCCAATATGAAATGTCAGCATTTGGAAAAAACTAATTTAAACTTATTCCTACGAATTGAAAAACCCCTTTATGTAAAAAACAAAAACACAGTATAAACAAACTTTGATTTGGCCAAATCTCCGGGCTTGAATTTTTATTGAGCACTATAGTTTATTAAAAGTTATGAACACAAGTCAGAGCTGTTATTGTTAATTATTTTATACATATTTTTGATATAGGCATTCACACTTAAGGTAGATTAGGGTATTATGAGCACTTTAAGCAAAATTGGAATAATTTCAAAAATAATTAAGCTGGATCCAAATTTTTTGCGAGTAAACAATATTTAGGGATCCTTTCTCATGATCCACTTAGATATTTGGGCACCCGAAGTTTTTTCTCAAAAACACAGAGGTTTTAGAAAACTCACAAAAATGCTCATTTACCCAGACCACTTGGTAATATGAGCACTTTAAATTAGCTCACAAAACACATTAATTTTGTAAAAAAAATACCAACCTGACAATTAAAACTAATTTTTGGAATATAATGATTCGTTATAAACAAAACTTATCATTAAAAGATACAATTTTAAGCCACTTTTTGTTGAAAAATATACTACTATGTTTTCCTCAAGAAAAAAAAAATTAGATTATTTTTTCAATTTTATCAACTCAAACCTTTGAACGATAAAAATTCAAATTTTTTGAATTTAAATTACAGAAAAATATTTAGTATTGTTAAAATATTAAAAAGTTTTACTATATTTTATTTTTGTTCAAAAAACCAATTAAAACCACTGCTTTTTTAGGACTTTAAGCTAGGTAATTTCAATGAAAATTACTGGGTAATTTGAGCATGCTCATATTACACAAAAATGGCAACTTTAAATAAAGTAACTAAATAGTTCTATGCATTGTTTTTCAAGCCAAAAAAGATTGGATTTTTAACATATTTTTCTTTATAAAAAAATTAATTTCATTATTTCAGCACCAAAATTTCGCGCCACAGATGCATTCATGCATGATGATATTATTTTAAAAAGGCAAAAAATTTAACAGCGTTTTAATTAGATGATACTCGCTAATTACTGCATATAGATTTACGCTAATTCTACTGATTCCTGTAATCACCAACTAAAGTCGATTCAAAAAATACATAGCAACTTTAACGTCACTGCTTACATCTAAGAAACCTTTAATTATGCTCATATTACCATGGTGCTCATATTACCCTAATCTACACTATTTGTTCCTAATATTTTAATATTAGGTTTCATTATTACACACAAGTTTAAAAATTTAGATTGAAAAATTTAGGAGGAACATATAAGTTTAATTGTTAATTATGATATAAGTTAATAACAATAATTACGCGAACAAACACAAATTTAAAAAGACGAACTTTTCGGCTTTTAGCCTTGCTGAATCTTTTTAAAATTGTCTTATGACTAACACCCGCTGCTATTTCAACTTCAATAGACAAAATAGATAAAGCAGATAGTCTTTCTTGGCTCATCGTGCTTCTTAGATAGGTCTTAATCAGTTTTAAGTTTGAGAAGCTTCTCTCAGCAGAAGCTGTACTAACTGTAATTTTGGGCATGATTCTGATTGTTATGTAAAGATTTGGATACATTTCTTCAAAATTATTTTTGTAAAATGTACTGTATAAATTGCTTTGCATCATTTATATTTTCTAGTAAAGTGGATTTTAAAGTTTGCAGCTCTTTATAAAGTTCAAAAGGATGTATGTCGCTGTTTTCACGTTTCGGAAGTATTGTACCTAAATTATTACTATGCTTGAGCAGGCTCCTCTCTTGGCAAAAATTTCAAGTAATTGATATCGTAAATAAAACCAAAACGGTCAAAATATTCATTAAGTGCTTTGAATCAACATTCAGTGTTGACTATGACTGCATCTATTATTGCGTTGAAAAAATTTACTTTTTACTGTGTTTCAGCAGATTGTATAGGTTCATCCATGTGTTCATAATCGAACATTCGTTTTTTTTGTGCTATTCTTTTCTCTTTAAATTCGTAAGCGCTTTTTTCCACAAACAATCGAGCATCTACAACGCTTATCTCCAAATCCAGTATCACGCTATATAATATGTTGTTTCTTAAATCCAAGTACAAAATGATCGTAAAGTATCAAGAGCGACTTTAAACTTTACTGGAATCGATTGCCATAGTTTACTTATATTATTTACATGTAATAAAATCTCATACCACACGTGTATAGCAACAATAAGTTAACATTTCGTTTAAAACTGCTTTGCAGTCGTTTAAAGTGCAACCGCCCGTTTTATTTTTCAAGTCATTCACACATTCGATATCATTACCAAATTGCAACAGTATAGCTTTTACTGCTTCGATTTTACTCTCCCACCGTGTCCCTGAAAGAGGTTTTAGTGTTAGTTTCAATTTAGTTTTTGTAAGTTCCCAACGCTTGCTTGACTTCGAAAAGAGTACATAGATTTTATAAAGAAAGCCGAAAAATGTTTTAGCTGTTGTAGAAGAATTAGCTGCATCTATTAAAAGTAAATTTCATCTATGACATCTGCACAGTGTGAAGAATGCTCTTTGATTGATGTTGAGTATTCTTTTTCTGACACCTTTGTTAACGCCTATGCCGAAATGGGGCCCAACGCTATGTAAACTGATTAGGTTTTATCAAATAAAAATGTAAAATATACAAATACTTTAATATTGCTAAGCTACTTAAGCTCTTGTGCATGGCAAAAGAGGGTAATAAAAATATTAAACAGTAACAACATAAATTGACAATTAATACTTGGTGTAGGTTTGGCAATTAAAACGATGTAGAGAAGATTCAAGGGTTTATTATATAAAGGCTTGCTTATCAAGTGACTAAACAACAATTATATTTAAAAATTTTTCCTTGCTTTAGTTTTTGCAAAAGTATCAATGACTTTGTTTAAATCCAGGCTTGATGCGGTTTTGTTTTCAATTGCTATTAGCGATAAATGTTGGAGTCGAGTTTGGCCCATCTTATTTCTTAAATAACTTTTTATTCTTTTTAATTTGCTAAATGACCTTTCAGCTGCTGCAGAAGTGACAGGAATTGTAAAGAGTAATACATTGCTGTAAATACTTCCGCTAGGTCGCATTCTAGCACTCCATATTTGCTCATTATTTCCTTACATAATTGGTGAACAGTCCATACTTGAGGTAAAAGTTGAGGTAAAACTAGATGTAAGTATTAATAAATTGAGGTGAGAAACTAGGGCCTATTATATCTGAATATTTCTTTGGAATTCGTCACACTTTTGAGAAAGTTGCTTCATCAACATGTAATAAAAATATTGGTGTTAGAAAATCGAATATATGACTGACTGCACTAATACCAACAAAACGTGTATCTAATTGAGATATTACTGTGTCTAGTACATTATTGAAAATCTCAAATTTGAATATTTTTCTCGATTTGGAAATTGGTGATCAGCAGCTAGTTCATCAAAAAATATTTTGTAACTTTTCTTTGCCTTTTTTCTTGAAAATGGGTATCAATACCATATTTTCTTGCAGTTTCACTGGCTTTGCACTTCAATAATTTGAAATCATTTCTATAAATTTGCAACTTTGCTTTGGTCTCTGCTAAAACTTTACTCGCTGACACCAAAGTTGGTATCGCATTTTTGTAAAGTTTTGGATGCATAATTGATGTCGTTCAATACAGTGTGCATGAATTCGCAAAGCAACACGAACTCAAAATTTAGCATTTTCGTTTTAATCTCTCTGCTTCACTATGTTCATCTTTATTAGGGGTATTTAGAACTATTTCTGATAATGCTTTGATAATAACGAGGTTTTATTGCAGAAATTGTATTGACCCTACTGGAACATCTAGTCGGATTTCCTTGATATCCTTAATATGTTTTTGTACACCTTAATACACACCACTCGTCAAACTGGCTTTATTATAGCCTTGGCCCACGAATCTTTTAAATCGGTATTTTTGTCGATAAATAATGTTGTCACTTGGTTGACTAAATCTACTGCGCCATGTTTGACGGCTGCATAAAAGTCTAAATAACACTTCTTTTACTTCTATATCAATTGGCTGTCCATTTTCCGATCTGGTTATTACTGCATACCTTACAACAATGCTTAGCTGATCTACCTTCCATTCGTCCTTTGTCGAATCCAATATGATGACAAAAAACGGTGACGCTCTAATTTGTTCTAGTAGATGGGTTTCCAATTTGGTTCCCAAGCTCTCAATCATTTTATTTTGAATTGTTGCATTCAGATATCTTGTAGATCCTAAAAACATAAGAAAACACAATTTCAAAAAAGTCCTGATATTAAACAGTTGATAATTATAAACAAAATAAAACGATAAAAAAACTTAGAAATAATTTTTATTACCTTTGGGCATATCCAATACATGCCGCAAAATGTGATCATATCGGGCGACAAGCACTACAAAAGACAGAAAATTTCCGTAGATCCTTCCTGACTTAAGTCTTCTTGATATCCTCTCAAAGCCAAAGAACTCTTTGCTAGGGTAAGTATGATATCGAATAACCTTTGAAGAATCATTTTCCAAAATGATGCTTGTTTGCGAATTTCATTTTCAAGTTCCTTGTCGATAGTATTAGTACCGTTTTCTTTCCAAAATTCATGCACAGCACATGCTTCCGAATGGCCACTCTGAGACTGTGTTGTTTAATTCTTTCTGATAAATGCTTCCAATCTCGAATTCCCGTACACCAAACATTATTCCTTTGTGAAGCAATTAAACAGCAGGGTTGACAATAGGCAGCGTCTAGTATTTTGGAATAACACAACCAAAAAATGATTAACTGGCCCATATTTAGAACACAAAACGTAATACAATTTTGAAAAACATCTATTGCTCTGGTTGATGTCTGTTGAAAAAGGTCCTGAACGCTGTAAAGACCCCATATCAAGAATTTGACGTTTTGTCGTTATCACCTAATATTTTGTTCGTGAAGTTTCCCAAGTCATAAGAAGATTTGTCGTATACATTTTCGAAAAATGCAGAGGTCTGTGGTTCCTCCCAACCCTCCGCTTTTATGTGTGTCATGCAAACATCATCCATGTTCACATGATCGGCGGCGGAGCTATCTCCAACGTATAATTAATAATAGGTATAATTATAATAATACATATATCAATAATACATTTAATAAAAAATATATAATATAATAGTTATAAGTATAATTATGCACATATTTATTTAGAAAGCTTATTTTGTCCATAGTTATTAAACTTTTTATTTATATAAATAAAATTTTTATAAATAAACTTGATATAAACATATGAAATTGCATATCTTTTAACAATTTAATAATCACATAAACTAAAATAATTTTAAATATTTTAAACAAATTTGTTTTAGAATTGACGCGCTGCAGCTCTCAAAGGCTCACAACAAACGCTTTCATTGGTTAAATCGCACAATGAGGCCTACCTCAAGCAGCCAGTAGCTATCTGATTAACATTCCACCCCCTGGGCCACCAAGGGTTTTGTGTGTGTATTCAGAAGCAATGAGCAACGGACTTTCAAAATAATAATAACAACAAATTAAAAGTGCGTTAACGCGCGATAAAATAATTGTCGGCTTTAATTTATTATTATTATTAATATATTCACTGACGAAGTTAAAAGTAAAATAAAAGGAAAGAGAAACACACTGATACGCTACAAGTGTCGTTGGGGAAAGACGCACATATCACACATCCTACAGAAAGACGCACATCCTACAGAAAGAATTTAGGGGAATTTCCTAGCCATAACTTTCGAGTTTCTCTCAACTGAGTTGTCATGATTAAAGTGGGGTTGCAAGTTGCAACCTGTCTTATTTATTTTGAAAATGGGAGATATTTCCAAAAGTTCAGTTTGATCGCGATTTCTGGTAAAGATTCGAGGGCCCTCTGAGCCTTGAGGGCCCCGAGGCACTGCCTTGCGTAGCCCCTAGGTTGCTACGCTGCTGACTCTATCTATTTCTGATAATAACTTTGTTTAGCTGAAAAATGTCGCTATTCCAGGCAGTTTAATCGTTATAATGGCTGCCATTGGTGTTCTTCTCGAGGGGAAAGAATTGATGACTTATCTATTTTCCAATATCAAAGTGATTTGTAGAAATCATACAGAGTTTTTAGGACTCTATTGCAAATGAAGGGTTTTTAAATATTTCACATTAAGTAAGTGTACCTAATTTTAATTGTGTTAATAGAACAGTTGTTGATAATATGCACTTTATTGAGCTTGGTGTTATGAAAGCTATGTTTTCTTTTCTGGTTTCTTAGTTGTTATTCTGGTTCTGTTTTTTCTTCACTGTAATCTTATAAATAATCTTTAAAATCTTTTTATAAATAATCATAAAACTTGTTTTCATCCAGCTGTGTTGCATTTAATAACAAGTAAAAAGGTCCTAAAATTAAATATTTCTCATGCTCAACTATAGAATTATTTGCGCTAATAGTAATAATTTAACACGTGCTAATCCACAATTTTTTACAGAACCTACAATCAACTAGTTTCCAGACTTTTTTAAAAATAATGTCAATGTTACCTGCTGATGAATGCAGAGCTTTTTTAATTGTGGTACACTCATAAAAAAACTGTTTTTGGCGTAAAATGTCAAAAAAAATGTTTGGACATTTTTCAAATTTTTTGTCTTTTATTTGATATAACTATCTTTGATAACATTATACATTTAAATATTGCATTTTTCATAGGTTACTAAAAGTTGTGTGTCTTAGCAACGCCTTGGTAACAAAACAAAAATCCTTATTTAACCCCTTAAGTCTAAGTTAAAGTGACTTCTTTTAAAACTTAGCAGTATATAACTCAATTCCAGTAGATTAAAAACCTGATGGTGTCAATTTATAAAGACTTGCGAGACATTGAAATATCTCCATGGTTAGACACAAAATTGAAATTAGTCCTTGAATGTCATCATAAGGTTTGGAGCTCCAAAGAACCCTTTTTCAGTAAAGAAATAGTTACATTGAAACATACTCTACCGGTATTCATTTTAGAGATGGGTGTAAAGATATTTTAAGAGTTTTAAACTTTGACTGGTAAAAAGCTATCTATTCAGCTTCACAAATCTTGTGTAAAGCATATGAACTAAGCAAAAGTCAACACAAAAGTGTATCAAGCAATGAAAATTAAAGACTACAGGGGGAAACGGGCACATGTCATACCTTTTCACTTTTGATCACTTTTGATCATGTCTTTGAATGTCTGAAATTTTTCATTGTATGACTTTTCTTTGGGTTTCTGAAGCATTACATAGGTTTTTTAGGTTAGATTTTACTATTTTGCAAACCTACAGGCCTATTTCTATATCTTAGGGTACATAACTCAAATAGTTTAAAAATTTGATATGTGCTCTTTTTTCTTTGTGGTTTTCAAATAGTTAAAATCAGTACCCAAAGGGTTTAGTGATAATTAAAAGTCACATGAAACCAATTTGTCATTATTTCTGGTGGACATTAAATACATTTTTACTTAAAAAAAATTTTAATGTGCTTTTTTCAACTTTTGATTTTTGTAATATTAGGGTAACCATGGTAATATTAGGGTAACCATGAATCGTAATGTTTTTATATTAGCTAATGATTATTGACTGAAATTTTTAGAGTATATTCAGAGTACTACAGAAATTTTGTTAGAAGATAGGATCTTTTAAAAATTCCTGATCAATATTTTTTAATATAGAAAATAGGTTAAATGTTAAGTTCAATCACTTTGTGTCTTTAGCATATTTCCCATAAATCGTTTTTAAATCTAAAATAAGTCCTAAAATTAAAAATGCATCTGTCAACCGGAATAAAACTTTATAATGCATTATTCTACAAAGCTTGAAGGAGAGAAAACTTAGATATCACGTCAAAAAGTTATTCAGTTTTAGTCATTTTTTAGACATTTTTTGCCATTATAGATGTAAAAAGAAAATTTCTGATATTTAATACAGATATTTATATATTTTTCACCAAAAAAATATTAGCTTTTGACTTTATTTCAATTAAAAGGGTGCTTTTTAGTAATGTGCCACTTTAAAGCATTGCATAGAATAATGCATAACTTTCTTACAGCTCACAAAGTTCTAAATTATAATCGGTACGGATTTAGAAAAGTGCACTCGACAGAACATACGGTAATTAAATTAGTAAAAGAAACTTTAAATGGTTTTGAAAACAACCAATATACTTTTGGAAAGTTTATTGACCTCTCAAAAGCATTTGATTCTAGAGATGGTTCTTTTCCTACTCGTTTCAATATCTTCGAAACAAATAATATTTTTACAATATAACTAAAGATTTTGAAACAATGCGTTTCAATATCTTCGAAACAAATAATATTATTGCATGAATTTTACGACTCAGAAGCGCAAATTTTTTACGGATATAATTTTAATTCAAAGCATTTTACTCTAAATTTCTGGAGAGTTTTCTGGAGTTCGTTTTTCAAGGAACATTACAATTTTAAATGAAGATCATACAATACAGAATATTTAATTGGTAATTAAACTATTATGGAAAAACTCAGCGGAAAAACGAATGGTAGTAATTGTCTTGTCTCAGTCGATTGAATATACTAAAGTATATTTAATCTTTCCCAATCAAAGTTATAAGATATTCGTCCAGAAATATATTATTCTAAAATAAGTTTTAATCTCTATAACTAAGTACAACTCTTCCATATCTCAAAATTTGAACCAAACACTATTTCAAATAAATAGCTGAAAAATTAGACACCCACAACAAGTAATAAAAATACCTTAAATAAGTTTTTGCATAGTAATTTTAATTTTGTTCGTTTATTTGCGTCAACAACAAGGAAATAAAACATTGTATAAATAGGCAATATTTTTGAGTGTGCCAGTATGTGTAGCTTGTGTTATTTAAGTGTAACTTATTCAACCTTACTTGAAACATGGACAAAATAAAGATATTGTTTATGGTTTTCCTAAACCTTTGTGTTTATGAAAGAAGCGGAAAGATACTAAATTTGTACAATAAAGGAAACGGTAGATTTTAAAATTTTTATTTTATAATTGTTCTATATTAGTTTTAGTACAAGTTTTTTGATTATTTGATAATAAATAAATAACCTTAAAACTATAGTTTATTACTTTGTTTAACCCCTATGAAATCTTGGAAGTTCTTTTTTTTTTTATTAAAAAATTCTTTTGTTTGTATATATTATAGAACTTTGTAAAAGTTGTTTTAATTTTTATTCAAAATAAATTGTAAATGCAAATGTTATTTCAACCTTAAATTGAATATGTTTTAATAACTGTTTTAAAGAGTATGGCTACGGTGGATACGCAGGTGGATTGTACAACAAAGGGTACGGAGGGTACGGAGGTGGATTTTACAATAAAGGGTACGGATACGGAAACAACTACTACAGTGACGAATCAAAAAAGATGTTAAAGAAGACCCCACTTATAATTCATACAGTAAACCACGTTTCATTTTTTTATTAAAAAGATTTGTCAATAAAAAAAGTTATATAAAATAAGTTTTTATTTACATTGACGCACTGTGTTTTTATTAACTCTTTTAGACAAAGGCTATGGCTTCGGTGGATACTGGAGGTGGATTAAACAACAATGGGTACGGAAGACACGGAGGTGGATTATACAACAAAGGGTATGGATTTGGAAACAATTACTACAGTGACGAATCTAAAACGGCTGTAAAAGAAGATCCCACTTATAACTCATACAGTAAACTTTATTTAAAATGTTCCTGTTTATTCTTCTCAATTTAACAAACAATACTTAAATTTTAATCAACATTTTAAACAAACAATTTGAATTTATTTTTTTTAGATAAAGGTTACGGATATGGCGGATACGGTTATGGTGGATCCTATAATAAAGGTTATGGATACGGAAAATCTTACTTCAAGGACGAATGAAACAAAACTATTCGACAAGTTATTTTTAAACTAATGTAAATGATTATTTTACTATGGTTTCCTTTTTTTTTTTTACTTGTATCTTTTGGAACAGGAAGCAGTTTTTACTTTTATTGTAAAAAATGATTTTATAAAACAAACACGGACATTGTTCATAAAATAAAACAAATAATTTATGAGTAAATTATTTTTACTTTCCTTTGCTTAACTGCACATGATTAAGATGATTGAAAGAAAAATAAGAAATGTTCTGATCACAAAATAAGAAAAATTAGAAATATGCTGATCACGTTAGAAAAATTTCCATCGGAATAATTTTTCCAACGTGTTAAAATATGTAACGCATGAAACTAGAAGCAGATAATATTTAGGAGAAAGCATCATTGTTAAATGTATTATGTTGTCACTTTATTTTTTCATCTAAGAAAAATATTCATACCCTTACAAAAAACCCGGTGAACTTTCGCTGGAAATCTAAAGATCACTGGAAATTTATGCAGTTGGGTTTTCAGCAAAGTTAACTGAAAAGATAAGATTTCGCTGGAAGTTTACTGGAATTCTAACAAAAACTTTACTGGGTTCCCAGTGAATTTGAAAACTTTGCTGGGCTCTGGGTTTTTTGTGAAATGCTTTGCCAAATAGAAAACATTTCTGAGAGTTTAAATGAAATAATACTTTTAATTTTTGCATAATCTTAAATAAACCTTGTTTTATCTATATGTAGTGTCTGTTTTTATATTTTAAATTTTAATTAAACTCAAATACATTTTATTATTTTTCTTCGCTTCATAAAGCAAATACATGTTTATTTAGAATATAAAAATTGGTAACAACAATAACAATCGTCTTTTTTATAAAATATTATAAATAATATCTATTATTACACAATGTTGTATGTACTTGTATAATACAATATACATTATATATACAATAACGTATATTATATTGTATCATTTAATGATACTATATAATATACAGTATTGTATATATAAAATATATACAGTATATAATATTATATACTATATTATAAAATATATACAGCATACTGTATATATTATAAAATATATACAGTATATAATACTGTATATATTATACTGTATACTGTATATATTATAAAATAAATACAGTATATAATATTATAGTTACTGATATTTATAAATACTATGACATTCGACTTTTTTATTCATAAAGAAATTTTTCTTGCTTTCACATTGACAAAGTCAAGTAAGACATCTTCAAAATTTTAATTTTGTAACAGAGCTCTTTCAATTGTTATTAAAGAAAAATAGTTTAAAAAGCCATTTAATATTGAGGAACGGAGATCATTCTTAACTCTTGCCATTTTTGAAAATAATTGCGCTTCACTGCAATTGGTAACAAAAAGAATCCAATATGAAATGTCAGCATTTGGAAAAAACTAATTTAAACTTATTCCTACGAATTGAAAAACCCCTTTATGTAAAAAACAAAAACACAGTATAAACAAACTTTGATTTGGCCAAATCTCCGGGCTTGAATTTTTATCGAGCACTATAGTTTATTAAAAGTTATGAACACAAGTCAGAGCTGTTATTGTTAATTATTTTATACATATTTTTGATATAGGCATTCACACTTAAGGTAGATTAGGGTATTATGAGCACTTTAAGCAAAATTGGAATAATTTCAAAAATAATTAAGCTGGATCCAAATTTTTTGCGAGTAAACAATATTTAGGGATCCTTTCTCATGATCCACTTAGATATTTGGGCACCCGAAGTTTTTTCTCAAAAACACAGAGGTTTTAGAAAACTCACAAAAATGCTCATTTTACCCAGACCACTTGGTAATATGAGCACTTTAAATTAGCTCACAAAACACATTAATTTTGTAAAAAAAATACCAACCTGACAATTAAAACTAATTTTTGGAATATAATGATTCGTTATAAACAAAACTTATCATTAAAAGATACAATTTTAAGCCACTTTTTGTTGAAACAATACTACTATGTTTTCCGCAAGAAAAAAAAAATTAGATTATTTTTTCAATTTTATCAACTCAAACCTTTGAACGATAAAAATTCAAATTTTTTGAATTTAAATTACAGAAAAATATTTAGTATTGTTAAAATATTAAAAAGTTTTACTATATTTTATTTTTGTTCAAAAAACCAATTAAAACCACTGCTTTTTTAGGACTTTAAGCTAGGTAATTTCAATGAAAATTACTGGGTAATTTGAGCATGCTCATATTACACAAAAATGGCAACTTTAAATAAAGTAACTAAATAGTTCTATGCATTGTTTTTCAAGCCAAAAAAGATTGGATTTTTAACATATTTTTCTTTATAAAAAAATTAATTTCATTATTTCAGCACCAAAATTTCGCGCCACAGATGCATTCATGCATGATGATATTATTTTAAAAAGGCAAAAAATTTAACAGCGTTTTAATTAGATGATACTCGCTAATTACTGCATATAGATTTACGCTAATTCTACTGATTCCTGTAATCACCAACTAAAGTCGATTCAAACATAGCAACTTTAACGTCACTGCTTACATCTAAGAAACCTTTAATTATGCTCATATTACCATGGTGCTCATATTACCCTAATCTACACTATTTGTTCCTAATATTTTAATATTAGGTTTCATTATTACACACAAGTTTAAAAATTTAGATTGAAAAATTTAGGAGGAACATATAAGTTTAATTGTTAATTATGATATAAGTTAATAACAATAATTACGCGAACAAACACAAATTTAAAAAGACGAACTTTTCGGCTTTTAGCCTTGCTGAATCTTTTTAAAATTGTCTTATGACTAACACCCGCTGCTATTTCAACTTCAATAGACAAATAGATAAAGCAGATAGAGTCTTTCTTGGCTCATCGTGCTACTAAGAAAGGTCATAATAAGTTTTAATTTTGAGAAGCATAACACATCAGAAGCTGAACTAACTGAAATTTAGGTAATGAATCTGATTTTTATGTAAATATTTGGATAAATATCTACAAAATTATTTTTGTAAAATGTACTGTATAAGTTGCTTTGCATCATTTATATTTTCTAGTAAAGTGGATTTTAAAGTTTGCAGCTCTTTATAAAGTTCAAAAGGATGTATGTCGCTGTTTTCACGTTTCGGAAGTATTGTACCTAAATTATTACTATGCTTGAGCAGGTCCTCTCTTGGCAAAAATTTCAAGTAATTGATATCGTAAATAAAACCAAAACGGTCAAAATATTCATTAAGTGCTTTGAATCAACATTCAGTGTTGACTATGACTGCATCTATTATTGCGTTGAAAAAATTTACTTTTTACTGTGTTTCAGCAGATTGTATAGGTTCATCCATGTGTTCATAATCGAACATTCGTTTTTTTTGTGCTATTCTTTTCTCTTTAAATTCGTAAGCGCTTTTTTCCACAAACAATCGAGCATCTACAACGCTTATCTCCAAATCCAGTATCACGCGATATAATATGTTGTTTCTTAAATCCAAGTACAAAATGATCGTAAAGTATCAAGAGCGACTTTAAACTTTACTGGAATCGATTGCCATAGTTTACTTATATTATTTACATGTAATAAAATCTCATACCACACGTGTATAGCAACAATAAGTTAACATTTCGTTTAAAACTGCTTTGCAGTCGTTTAAAGTGTCCGAACCGCCCGTTTTATTTTTCAAGTCATTCACACATTCGATATCATTACCAAATTGCAACAGTATAGCTTTTACTGCTTCTATTTTACTCTCCCACCGTGTCCCTGAAAGAGGTTTTAGTG
The DNA here is from genome assembly GCF_038396675.1 of Hydra vulgaris. Classification (NCBI taxonomy): domain Eukaryota; kingdom Metazoa; phylum Cnidaria; class Hydrozoa; order Anthoathecata; family Hydridae; genus Hydra; species Hydra vulgaris. The sequence goes on from NC_088925.1 coordinate 21,431,944, forward strand.
TTAGTTTCAATTTAGTTTTTGTAAGTTCCCAACGCTTGCTTGACTTCGAAAAGAGTACATAGATTTTATAAAGAAAGCCGAAAAATGTTTTAGCTGTTGTAGAAGAATTAGCTGCATCTATTAAAAGTAAATTTCATCTATGACATCTGCACAGTGTGAAGAATGCTCTTTGATTGATGTTGAGTATTCTTTTTCTGACACCTTTGTTAACGCCTATGCCGAAATGGGGCCCTAATGCTATGTAAACTGATTAGGTTTTATCAAATAAAAATGTAAAATATACAAATACTTTAATATTGCTAAGCTACTTAAGCTCTTGTGCACTGCAAAAGAGGGTAATAAAAATATTAAACAGTAACAACATAAATTACAATTAATACTTGGTGTAGGTTTGGCAATTAAAACGATGTAGAGAAGATTCAAGGGTTTATTATATAAAGGTTGGGCCTATCAAGTGACTAAACAACAATTATATTTAAAAATTTTTCCTTGCTTTAGTTTTTGCAAAAGTATCAATGACTTTGTTTAAATCCAGGCTTGATGCGGTTTTGTTTTCAATTGCTATTAGCGATAAATGTTGGAGTCGAGTTTGGCCCATCTTATTTCTTAAATAACTTTTTATTCTTTTTAATTTGCTAAATGACCTTTCAGCTGCTGCAGAAGTGACAGGAATTGTAAAGAGTAATACATTGCTGTAAATACTTCCGCTAGGTCGCATTCTAGCACTCCATATTTGCTCATTATTTCCTTACATAATTGGTGAACAGTCCATACTTGAGGTAAAAGTTGAGGTAAAACTAGATGTAAGTATTAATAAATTGAGGTGAGAAACTAGGGCCTATTATATCTGAATATTTCTTTGGAATTCGTCACACTTTTGTAATAAAGTTGCTTCATCAACATGTAATAAAAATATTGGTGTTAGAAAATCGAATATATGACTGACTGCACTAATACCAACAAAACGTGTATCTAATTGAGATATTACTGTGTCTAGTACATTATTGAAAATCTCAAATTTGAATATTTTTCTCGATTTGGAAATTGGTGATCAGCAGCTAGTTCATCAAAAAATATTTTGTAACTTTTCTTTGCCTTTTTTCTTGAAAATGGGTATCAATACCATATTTTCTTGCAGTTTCACTGGCTTTGCACTTCAATAATTTGAAATCATTTCTATAAATTTGCAACTTTGCTTTGGTCTCTGCTAAAACTTTACTCGCTTCGTCCAAGTTGGTATCGCATTTTTGTAAAGTTTTGGATGCATAATTGATGTCGTTCAATACAGTGTGCATGAATTCGCAAAGCAACACGAACTCAAAATTTAGCATTTTCGTTTTAATCTCTCTGCTTCACTATGTTCATATTTATTAGGGGTATTTAGAACTATTTCTGATAATGCTTTGATAATAACGAGGTTTTATTGCAGAAATTGTATTGACCCTACTGGAACATCTAGTCGGATTTCCTTGATATCCTTAATATGTTTTTGTACACCTTAATACACACCACTCGTCAAACTGGCTTTATTATAGCCTTGGCCCACGTATTTTTTTTAAATCGGTATTTTTGTCGATAAATAATGTTGTCACTTGGTTGACTAAATCTACTGCGCCATGTTTGACGGCTGCATAAAAGTCTAAATAACACTTCTTTTACTTCTATATCAATTGGCTGTCCATTTTCCGATCTGGTTATTACTGCATACCTTACAACAATGCTTAGCTGATCTACCTTCGATTTGTCCTTTGTCGAATCCAATATGATGACAAAAAACGGTGACGCTCTAATTTGTTCTAGTAGATGGGTTTCCAATTTGGTTCCCAAGCTCTCAATCATTTTATTTTGAATTGTTGCATTCAGATATCTTGTAGATCCTAAAAACATAAGAAAACACAATTTCAAAAAAGTCCTGATATTAAACAGTTGATAATTATAAACAAAATAAAACGATAAAAAAACTTAGAAATAATTTTTATTACCTTTGGGCATATCCAATACATGCCGCAAAATGTGATCATATCGGGCGACAAGCACTACAAAAGACAGAAAATTTCCGTAATTCCTGACTTAAGTCTTCTTGATATCCTCTCAAAGCCAAAGAACTCTTTGCTAGGGTAAGTATGATATCGAATAACCTTTGAAGAATCATTTTCCAAAATGATGCTTGTTTGCGAATTTCATTTTCAAGTTCCTTGTCGATAGTATTAGTACCGTTTTCTTTCCAAAATTCATGCACAGCACATGCTTCCGAATGGCCACTCGAGACTGTGTTGTTTAATTCTTTCTGATAAATGCTTCCAATCTCGAATTCCCGTACACCAAACATTATTCCTTTGTGAAGCAATTAAACAGCAGGGTTGACAATAGGCAGCGTCTAGTATTTTGGAATAACACAACCAAAAAATGATTAACTGGCCCATATTTAGAACACAAAACGTAGTACAATTTTGAAAAACATCTATTGCTCTGGTTGATGTCTGTTGAAAAAGGTCCTGAACGCTGTAAAGACCCCATATCAAGAATTTGACGTTTTGTCGTTATCACCTAATATTTTGTTCGTGAAGTTTCCCAAGTCATAAGAAGATTTGTCGTATACATTTTCGAAAAATGCAGAGGTCTGTGGTTCCTCCCAACCCTCCGCTTTTATGTGTGTCATGCAAACATCATCCATGTTCACATGATCGGCGGCGGAGCTATCTCCAACTGTATAATTAATAATAGGTATAATTATAATAATACATATATCAATAATACATGTAATAAAAAATATATAATATAATAGTTATAAGTATAATTATGCACATATTTATTTAGAAAGCTTATTTTGTCCATAGTTATTAAACTTTTTATTTATATAAATAAAATTTTTATAAATAAACTTGATATAAACATATGAAATTGCATATCTTTTAACAATTTAATAATCACATAAACTAAAATAATTTTAAATATTTTAAACAAATTTGTTTTAGAATTGACGCGCTGCAGCTCTCAAAGGCTCACAACAAACGCTTTCATTGGTTAAATCGCACAATGAGGCCTACCTCAAGCAGCCAGTAGCTATCTGATTAACATTCCACCCCCTGGGCCACCAAGGGTTTTGTGTGTGTATTCAGAATATAATGAGCAAATATGGAGTGCTAGAATGCGACCTAGCGGAAGTATTTACAGCAATGTATTACTCTTTACAATTCCTGTCACTTCTGCAGCAGCTGAAAGGTCATTTAGCAAATTAAAAAGAATAAAAAGTTATTTAAGAAATAAGATGGGCCAAACTCGACTCCAACATTTATCGCTAATAGCAATTGAAAACAAAACCGCATCAAGCCTGGATTTAAACAAAGTCATTGATACTTTTGCAAAAACTAAAGCAAGGAAAAATTTTTAAATATAATTGTTGTTTAGTCACTTGATAGGCCCAACCTTTATATAATAAACCCTTGAATCTTCTCTACATCGTTTTAATTGCCAAACCTACACCAAGTATTAATTGTAATTTATGTTGTTACTGTTTAATATTTTTATTACCCTCTTTTGCAGTGCACAAGAGCTTAAGTAGCTTAGCAATATTAAAGTATTTGTATATTTTACATTTTTATTTGATAAAACCTAATCAGTTTACATAGCATTAGGGCCCCATTTCGGCATAGGCGTTAACAAAGGTGTCAGAAAAAGAATACTCAACATCAATCAAAGAGCATTCTTCACACTGTGCAGATGTCATAGATGAAATTTACTTTTAATAGATGCAGCTAATTCTTCTACAACAGCTAAAACATTTTTCGGCTTTCTTTATAAAATCTATGTACTCTTTTCGAAGTCAAGCAAGCGTTGGGAACTTACAAAAACTAAATTGAAACTAACACTAAAACCTCTTTCAGGGACACGGCTGTAGAGTAAAATAGAAGCAGTAAAAAAGCTATACTGTTGCAATTGGTAATTATATCTATTGTGTTAATGACTTTAAAAATAAAACGGGCGGTTCGGACACTTTAAACGACTGCAAAGCAGTTTTAAACGAAATGTTAACTTATTGTTGCTATACACGTGTGGTATGAGATTTTATTACATGTAAATAATATAAGTAAACTATGGCAATCGATTCCAGTAAAGTTTAAAGTCGCTCTTGATACTTTACGATCATTTTGTACTTGGATTTAAGAAACAACATATTATATAGCGTGATACTGGATTTGGAGATAAGCGTTGTAGATGCTCGATTGTTTGTGGAAAAAAGCGCTTACGAATTTAAAGAGAAAAGAATAGCACAAAAAAAACGAATGTTCGATTATGAACACATGGATGAACCTATACAATCTGCTGAAACACAGTAAAAAGTAAATTTTTTAAACGCAATAGATGCAGTCATAGTCAACACTGAATGTTGATTCAAAGCACTTAATGAATATTTTGACCGTTTTGGTTTTATTTACGATATCAATTACTTGAAATTTTTGCCAAGAGAGGACCTGCTCAAGCATAGTAATAATTTAGGTACAATACTTCCGAAACGTGAAAACAGCGACATACATCCTTTTGAACTTTATAAAGAGCTGCAAACTTTAAAATCCACTTTACTAGAAAATATAAATGATGCAAAGCAACTTATACAGTACATTTTACAAAAATAATTTTGAAGAAATGTATCCAAATCTTTACATAACAATCAGAATCATGCCCAAAATTACAGTTAGTACAGCTTCTGCTGAGAGAAGCTTCTCAAACTTAAAACTGATTAAGACCTATCTAAGAAGCACGATGAGCCAAGAAAGACTATCTGCTTTATCTATTTTGTCTATTGAAGTTGAAATAGCAGCGGGTGTTAGTCATAAGACAATTTTAAAAAGATTCAGCAAGGCTAAAAGCCGAAAAGTTCGTCTTTTTAAATTTGTGTTTGTTCGCGTAATTATTGTTATTAACTTATATCATAATTAACAATTAAACTTATATGTTCCTCCTAAATTTTTCAATCTAAATTTTTAAACTTGTGTGTAATAATGAAACCTAATATTAAAATATTAGGAACAAATAGTGTAGATTAGGGTAATATGAGCACCATGGTAATATGAGCATAATTAAAGGTTTCTTAGATGTAAGCAGTGACGTTAAAGTTGCTATGTATTTTTTGAATCGACTTTAGTTGGTGATTACAGGAATCAGTAGAATTAGCGTAAATCTATATGCAGTAATTAGCGAGTATCATCTAATTAAAACGCTGTTAAATTTTTTGCCTTTTTAAAATAATATCATCATGCATGAATGCATCTGTGGCGCGAAATTTTGGTGCTGAAATAATGAAATTAATTTTTTTATAAAGAAAAATATGTTAAAAATCCAATCTTTTTTGGCTTGAAAAACAATGCATAGAACTATTTAGTTACTTTATTTAAAGTTGCCATTTTTGTGTAATATGAGCATGCTCAAATTACCCAGTAATTTTCATTGAAATTACCTAGCTTAAAGTCCTAAAAAAGCAGTGGTTTTAATTGGTTTTTTGAACAAAAATAAAATATAGTAAAACTTTTTAATATTTTAACAATACTAAATATTTTTCTGTAATTTAAATTCAAAAAATTTGAATTTTTATCGTTCAAAGGTTTGAGTTGATAAAATTGAAAAAATAATCTAATTTTTTTTTTCTTGCGGAAAACATAGTAGTATTGTTTCAACAAAAAGTGGCTTAAAATTGTATCTTTTAATGATAAGTTTTGTTTATAACGAATCATTATATTCCAAAAATTAGTTTTAATTGTCAGGTTGGTATTTTTTTTACAAAATTAATGTGTTTTGTGAGCTAATTTAAAGTGCTCATATTACCAAGTGGTCTGGGTAAAATGAGCATTTTTGTGAGTTTTCTAAAACCTCTGTGTTTTTGAGAAAAAACTTCGGGTGCCCAAATATCTAAGTGGATCATGAGAAAGGATCCCTGAAATATTGTTTACTCGCAAAAAATTTGGATCCAGCTTAATTATTTTTGAAATTATTCCAATTTTGCTTAAAGTGCTCATAATACCCTAATCTACCTTAAGTGTGAATGCCTATATATCAAAAATATGTATAAAATAATTAACAATAACAGCTCTGACTTGTGTTCATAACTTTTAATAAACTATAGTGCTCAATAAAAATTCAAGCCCGGAGATTTGGCCAAATCAAAGTTTGTTTATACTGTGTTTTTGTTTTTTACATAAAGGTGTTTTTCAATTGTAGGAATAAGTTTAATTTAGTTTTTTCCAAATGCTGACATTTCATATTGGATTCTTTGTGTTACCAATTGCAGTGAAGCGCAATTATTTTCAAAAATGGCAAGAGTTAAGAATGATCTCCGTTCCTCAATATTAAATGGCTTTTTAAACTATTTTTCTTTAATAACAATTGAAAGAGCTCTGTTACAAAATTAAAATTTTGAAGATGTCTTACTTGACTTTGTCAATGTGAAAGCAAGAAAAATTTCTTTATGAATAAAAAAGTCGAATGTCATAGTATTTATAAATATCAGTAACTATAATATTATATACTGTATTTATTTTATAATATATACAGTATACAGTATAATATATACAGTATTATATACTGTATATATTTTATAATATATACAGTATGCTGTATATATTTTATAATATAGTATATAATATTACATACTGTATATATTTTATATATACAATACTGTATATTATATAGTATCATTAAATGATACAATATAATATACGTTATTGTATATATAATGTATATTGTATTATACAAGTACATACAACATTGTGTAATAATAGATATTATTTATAATATTTTATAAAAAAGACGATTGTTATTGTTGTTACCAATTTTTATATTCTAAATAAACATGTATTTGCTTTATGAAGCGAAGAAAAATAATAAAATGTATTTGAGTTTAATTAAAATTTAAAATATAAAAACAGACACTACATATAGATAAATCAAGGTTTATTTAAGATTATTTAAAAATTAAAAGTATTATTTCATTTAAACTCTCAGAAATGTTTTCTATTTGGAAAGCATTTCGCAAAAAACCCAGAAACTTTCCAGCAAAGTTTTAGATCACTGGGAACCCAGTAAAGTTTTTGTTAGAATTCCAGTAAACTTCCAGCGAAATCTTATCTTTTCAGTTAACTTTGCTGAAAGCCCAAGGAACTGCATAAATTTCCAGTGATCTTTTAGATTTCCAGCGAAAGTTCACCGGGTTTTTTGTAAGGGTATGAATATTTTTCTTAGATGAAAAAATAAAGTGACAACATAATACATTTAACAATCTCTATGCTTTCTCCTAAATATTATCTGCTTCTAGTTTCATGCGTTACATATTTTAACACGTTGGAAAAATTATTCCGATGGAAATTTTTCTCCAACGTGATCAGCATATTTCTAATTTTTCTTATTTTGTGATCAGAACATTTCTTATTTTTCTTTCAATCATCTTAATCATGTGCAGTTAAGCAAAGGAAAGTAAAAATAATTTACTCATAAATTATTTGTTTTATTTTATGAACAATGTCCGTGTTTGTTTTATAAAATCATTTTTTACAATAAAAGTAAAAACTGCTTCCTGTTCCAAAAGATACAAGTAAAAAAAAAAGGAAACCATAGTAAAATAATCATTTACATTAGTTTAAAAATAACTTGTCGAATAGTTTTGTTTCATTCGTCCTTGAAGTAAGATTTTCCGTATCCATAACCTTTATTATAGGATCCACCATAACCGTATCCGCCATATCCGTAACCTTTATCTAAAAAAAATAAATTCAAATTGTTTGTTTAAAATGTTGATTAAAATTTAAGTATTGTTTGTTAAATTGAGAAGAATAAACAGGAACATTTTAAATAAAGTTTACTGTATGAGTTATAAGTGGGATCTTCTTTACAGCCGTTTTAGATTCGTCACTGTAGTAATTGTTTCCAAATCCATACCCTTTGTTGTATAATCCACCTCCGTGTCTTCCGTACCCATTGTTGTTTAATCGACCTCCGTATCCACCGAAGCCATAGCCTTTGTCTAAAAGAGTTAATAAAAACACAGTGCGTCAATGTAAGATAAACTTATTTATATAACTTTTTTTATTGACAAATCTTTTTAATAAAAAAATGAAACGTGGTTTACTGTATGAATTATAAGTGGGGTCTTCTTTAACATCTTTTTTTGATTCGTCACTGTAGTAGTTGTTTCCGTATCCGTACCCTTTATTGTAAAATCCACCTCCGTACCCTCCGTACCCTTTGTTGTACAATCCACCTCATCCACCGTAGCCATACTCTTTAAAACAGTTATTAAAACATATTCAATTTAAGGTTGAAATAACATTTGCATTTACAATTTATTTTGAATAAAAATTAAAACAACTTTTACAAAGTTCTATAATATATACAAACAAAAGAATTTTTTAATAAAAAAAAAAGAACTTCCAAGATTTCATAGGGGTTAAACAAAGTAATAAACTATAGTTTTAAGGTTATTTATTTATTATCAAATAATCAAAAAACTTGTACTAAAACTAATATAGAACAATTATAAAATAAAAATTTTAAAATCTACCGTTTCCTTTATTGTACAAATTTAGTATCTTTCCACTTCTTGCATAAACACAAAGGTTTAGGAAAACCATAAACAATATCTTTATTTTGTCCATGTTTCAAGTAAGGTTGAATAAGTTACACTTAAATAACACAAGCTACACATACTGGCACACGCAAAAATATTGCCTATTTATACAATGTTTTATTTCCTTGTTGTTGACGCAAATAAACGAACAAAATTAAAATTACTATGCAAAAACTTATTTAAGGTATTTTTATTACTTGTTGTGGGTGTTTGTGACTTTTTCAGCTCATTATTTTGATTAGTGTTTGGTTTAAATTTTCGAGATATGGAAGAGTTGTACTTAGTTATAGAGATTAAAACTGCCCTTTAGAATAATATATTTCTGGACGAACATCTTATAACTTTGATTGGAAAAGATTAAATATACTTCAGTATATTCAATAGACGGAGACAAGAAAAATACAACCATTCGTTTTTCCGCTGAATTTTTTTATTATAGTTTAATTACCAATTAAATATTCTGCATTGTATGATCTTCATTTAAAATTGTAATGTTCATTGAAAAGTAACGTGTAATTAGTAGCAAACTGCAACGACCTACACAGGCTATTACAAAGTATTTTAAATATTTTAATGATGTCTGAGAATAAGCAGTTTTAACTCGATTTTAATTCATAATTTTAATTCAGAGAAGCAATGAGCAACGGACTTTCAAAATAATAGTAATAACAAATTAAAAATAGGTGCGTTAACGCGCGATAAAACAATTGTCGGCTTTAATTTATTATTATTATTAATATATTCACTGACGAAGTTAGAAATAAAAGGAAAGAGAAACACACTGATACGCTACAAGTGTCGTTGGGGAAAGACGCACATATCACACATCCTACAGAAAGACGCACATCCTACAGAAAGAATTTAGGGGAATTTCCTAGCCATAACTTTCGAGTTTCTCTCAACTGAGTTGTCATGATTAAAGTGGGGTTGCAAGTTGCAACCTGTCTTATTTATTTTGAAAATGGGAGATATTTCCAAAAGTTCAGTTTGATCGCGATTTCTGGTAAAGATTCGAGGGCCCTCTGAGCTTGAGGGCCCCGAGGCACTGCCTTGCGTAGCCCCTAGGTTGCTACGCTGCTGACTCTATCTATTTCTGATAATAACTTTGTTTAGCTAAAATGTCGCTATTCCAGGCAGTTTAATCGTTATAATGGCTGCCATCGGTGTTCTTCTCGAGGGGAAAGAATTGATGACTTATCTATTTTCCAATATCAAAGTGATTTGTAGAAATCATACAGAGTTTTTAGGACTCTATTGCAAATGAAGGGTTTTTAAATATTTCACATTAAGTAAGTGTACCTAATTTTAATTGTGTTAATAGAACAGTTGTTGATAATATGCACTTTATTGAGCTTGGTGTTATGAAAGCTATGTTTTCTTTCTGGTTTCTTAGTTGTTATTCTGGTTCTGTTTTTTCTTCACTGTAATCTTATAAATAATCTTTAAAATCTTTTTATAAATAATCATAAAACTTGTTTTCATCCAGCTGTGTTGCATTTAATAACAAGTAAAAAGGTCCTAAAATTAAATATTTCTCATGCTCAACTATAGAATTATTTGCGCTAATAGTAATAATTTAACACGTGCTAATCCACAATTTTTTACAGAACCTACAATCAACTAGTTTCCAGACTTTTTTAAAAATAATGTCAATGTTACCTGCTGATGAATGCAGAGCTTTTTTAATTGTGGTACACTCATAAAAAAACTGTTTTTGGCGTAAAATGTCAAAAAAAATGTTTGGACATTTTTCAAATTTTTTGTCTTTTATTTGATATAACTATCTTTGATAACATTATACATTTAAATATTGCATTTTTCATAGGTTACTAAAAGTTGTGTGTCTTAGCAACGCCTTGGTAACAAAACAAAAATCCTTATTTAACCCCTTAAGTCTAAGTTAAAGTGACTTCTTTTAAAACTTAGCAGTATATAACTCAATTCCAGTAGATTAAAAACCTGATGGTGTCAATTTATAAAGACTTGCGAGACATTGAAATATCTCCATGGTTAGACACAAAATTGAAATTAGTCCTTGAATGTCATCATAAGGTTTGGAGCTCCAAAGAACCCTTTTTCAGTAAAGAAATAGTTACATTGAAACATACTCTACCGGTATTCATTTTAGAGATGGGTGTAAAGATATTTTAAGAGTTTTAAACTTTGACTGGTAAAAAGCTATCTATTCAGCTTCACAAATCTTGTGTAAAGCATATGAAGCAAAAGTCAACACAAAAGTGTATCAAGCAATGAAAATTAAAGACTACAGGGGGAAACGGGCACATGTCATACCTTTTCACTTTTGATCACTTTTGATCATGTCTTTGAATGTCTGAAATTTTTCATTGTATGACTTTTCTTTGGGTTTCTGAAGCATTACATAGGTTTTTTAGGTTAGATTTTACTATTTTGCAAACCTACAGGCCTATTTCTATATCTTAGGGTACATAACTCAAATAGTTTAAAAATTTGATATGTGCTCTTTTTTCTTTGTGGTTTTCAAATAGTTAAAATCAGTACCCAAAGGGTTTAGTGATAATTAAAAGTCACATGAAACCAATTTGTCATTATTTCTGGTGGACATTAAATACATTTTTACTTAAAAAAAATTTTAATGTGCTTTTTTCAACTTTTGATTTTTGTAATATTAGGGTAACCATGGTAATATTAGGGTAACCATGAATCGTAATGTTTTTATATTAGCTAATGATTATTGACTGAAATTTTTAGAGTATATTCAGAGTACTACAGAAATTTTGTTAGAAGATAGGATCTTTTAAAAATTCCTGATCAATATTTTTTAATATAGAAAATAGGTTAAATGTTAAGTTCACAATCACTTTGTGTCTTTAGCATATTTCCAATAAATCGTTTTTAAATCTAAAATAAGTCCTAAAATTAAAAATGCATCTGTCAACCGGAATAAAACTTTATAATGCATTATTCTACAAAGCTTGAAGGAGAGAAAACTTAGATATCACGTCAAAAAGTTATTCAGTTTTAGTCATTTTTTAGACATTTTTTGCCATTATAGATGTAAAAAGAAAATTTCTGATATTTAATACAGATATTTATATATTTTTCACCAAAAAAATATTAGCTTTTGACTTTATTTCAATTAAAAGGGTGCTTTTTAGTAATGTGCCACTTTAAAGCATTGCATAGAATAATGCATAACTTTCTTACAGCTCACAAAGTTCTAAATTATAATCGGTACGGATTTAGAAAAGTGCACTCGACAGAACATACGGTAATTAAATTAGTAAAAGAAACTTTAAATGGTTTTGAAAACAACCAATATACTTTTGGAAAGTTTATTGACCTCTCAAAAGCATTTGATTCTAGAGATGGTTCTTTTCCTACTTGTTTCAATATCTTCGAAACAAATAATATTTTTACAATATAACTAAAGATTTTGAAACAATGCGTTTCAATATCTTCGAAACAAATAATATTATATCGCATGAATTTTACGACTCAGAAGCGCAAATTTTTTACGGATATAATTTTAATTCAAAGCATTTTACTCTAAATTTCTGGAGAGTTTTCTGGAGTTCGTTTTTCAAAGGAACATTACAATTTTAAATGAAGATCATACAATACAGAATATTTAATTGGTAATTAAACTATTATGGAAAAACTCAGCGGAAAAACGAATGGTAGTAATTGTCTTGTCTCAGTCGATTGAATATACTAAAGTATATTTAATCTTTCCCAATCAAAGTTATAAGATATTCGTCCAGAAATATATTATTCTAAAAGGCAGTTTTAATCTCTATAACTAAGTACAACTCTTCCATATCTCGAAAATTTAAACCAAACACTATTCAAAATAATGAGCTGAAAAAGTCACAAACACCCACAACAAGTAATAAAAATACCTTAAATAAGTTTTTGCATAGTAATTTTAATTTTGTTCGTTTATTTGCGTCAACAACAAGGAAATAAAACATTGTATAAATAGGCAATATTTTTGAGTGTGCCAGTATGTGTAGCTTGTGTTATTTAAGTGTAACTTATTCAACCTTACTTGAAACATGGACAAAATAAAGATATTGTTTATGGTTTTCCTAAACCTTTGTGTTTATGCAAGAAGTGGAAAGATACTAAATTTGTACAATAAAGGAAACGGTAGATTTTAAAATTTTTATTTTATAATTGTTCTATATTAGTTTTAGTACAAGTTTTTTGATTATTTGATAATAAATAAATAACCTTAAAACTATAGTTTATTACTTTGTTTAACCCCTATGAAATCTTGGAAGTTCTTTTTTTTTTTATTAAAAAATTCTTTTGTTTGTATATATTATAGAACTTTGTAAAAGTTGTTTTAATTTTTATTCAAAATAAATTGTAAATGCAAATGTTATTTCAACCTTAAATTGAATATGTTTTAATAACTGTTTTAAAGAGTATGGCTACGGTGGATACGCAGGTGGATTGTACAACAAAGGGTACGGAGGGTACGGAGGTGGATTTTACAATAAAGGGTACGGATACGGAAACAACTACTACAGTGACGAATCAAAAAAAGATGTTAAAGAAGACCCCACTTATAATTCATACAGTAAACCACGTTTCATTTTTTTATTAAAAAGATTTGTCAATAAAAAAAGTTATATAAATAAGTTTTTATTTACATTGACGCACTGTGTTTTTATTAACTCTTTTAGACAAAGGCTATGGCTTCGGTGGATACGGAGGTGGATTAAACAACAATGGGTACGGAAGACACGGAGGTGGATTATACAACAAAGGGTATGGATTTGGAAACAATTACTACAGTGACGAATCTAAAACGGCTGTAAAAGAAGATCCCACTTATAACTCATACAGTAAACTTTATTTAAAATGTTCCTGTTTATTCTTCTCAATTTAACAAACAATACTTAAATTTTAATCAACATTTTAAACAAACAATTTGAATTTATTTTTTTTAGATAAAGGTTACGGATATGGCGGATACGGTTATGGTGGATCCTATAATAAAGGTTATGGATACGGAAAATCTTACTTCAAGGACGAATGAAACAAAACTATTCGACAAGTTATTTTTAAACTAATGTAAATGATTATTTTACTATGGTTTCCTTTTTTTTTTTTACTTGTATCTTTTGGAACAGGAAGCAGTTTTTACTTTTATTGTAAAAAATGATTTTATAAAACAAACACGGACATTGTTCATAAAATAAAACAAATAATTTATGAGTAAATTATTTTTACTTTCCTTTGCTTAACTGCACATGATTAAGATGATTGAAAGAAAAATAAGAAATGTTCTGATCACAAAATAAGAAAAATTAGAAATATGCTGATCACGTTAGAAAAATTTCCATCGGAATAATTTTTCCAACGTGTTAAAATATGTAACGCATGAAACTAGAAGCAGATAATATTTAGGAGAAAGCATCATTGTTAAATGTATTATGTTGTCACTTTATTTTTTCATCTAAGAAAAATATTCATACCCTTACAAAAAACCCGGTGAACTTTCGCTGGAAATCTAAAAGATCACTGGAAATTTATGCAGTTCCTTGGGTTTTCAGCAAAGTTAACTGAAAAGATAAGATTTCGCTGGAAGTTTACTGGAATTCTAACAAAAACTTTACTGGGTTCCCAGTGATCTAAAACTTTGCTGGAAAGTTTCTGGGTTTTTTGCGAAATGCTTTGCCAAATAGAAAACATTTCTGAGAGTTTAAATGAAATAATACTTTTAATTTTTGCATAATCTTAAATAAACCTTGTTTTATCTATATGTAGTGTCTGTTTTTATATTTTAAATTTTAATTAAACTCAAATACATTTTATTATTTTTCTTCGCTTCATAAAGCAAATACATGTTTATTTAGAATATAAAAATTGGTAACAACAATAACAATCGTCTTTTTTATAAAATATTATAAATAATATCTATTATTACACAATGTTGTATGTACTTGTATAATACAATATACATTATATATACAATAACGTATATTATATTGTATCATTTAATGATACTATATAATATACAGTATTGTATATATAAAATATATACAGTATATAATATTATATACTATATTATAAAATATATACAGCATACTGTATATATTATAAAATATATACAGTATATAATACTGTATATATTATACTGTATACTGTATATATTATAAAATAAATACAGTATATAATATTATAGTTACTGATATTTATAAATACTATGACATTCGACTTTTTTATTCATAAAGAAATTTTTCTTGCTTTCACATTGACAAAGTCAAGTAAGACATCTTCAAAATTTTAATTTTGTAACAGAGCTCTTTCAATTGTTATTAAAGAAAAATAGTTTAAAAAGCCATTTAATATTGAGGAACGGAGATCATTCTTAACTCTTGCCATTTTTGAAAATAATTGCGCTTCACTGCAATTGGTAACAAAAAGAATCCAATATGAAATGTCAGCATTTGGAAAAAACTAATTTAAACTTATTCCTACGAATTGAAAAACCCCTTTATGTAAAAAACAAAAACACAGTATAAACAAACTTTGATTTGGCCAAATCTCCGGGCTTGAATTTTTATTGAGCACTATAGTTTATTAAAAGTTATGA
Organism: Hydra vulgaris; assembly: GCF_038396675.1. Classification (NCBI taxonomy): domain Eukaryota; kingdom Metazoa; phylum Cnidaria; class Hydrozoa; order Anthoathecata; family Hydridae; genus Hydra; species Hydra vulgaris. The sequence continues at coordinate 21,447,147 of NC_088925.1, forward strand.
ACACAAGTCAGAGCTGTTATTGTTAATTATTTTATACATATTTTTGATATAGGCATTCACACTTAAGGTAGATTAGGGTATTATGAGCACTTTAAGCAAAATTGGAATAATTTCAAAAATAATTAAGCTGGATCCAAATTTTTTGCGAGTAAACAATATTTAGGGATCCTTTCTCATGATCCACTTAGATATTTGGGCACCCGAAGTTTTTTCTCAAAAACACAGAGGTTTTAGAAAACTCACAAAAATGCTCATTTTACCCAGACCACTTGGTAATATGAGCACTTTAAATTAGCTCACAAAACACATTAATTTTGTAAAAAAAATACCAACCTGACAATTAAAACTAATTTTTGGAATATAATGATTCGTTATAAACAAAACTTATCATTAAAAGATACAATTTTAAGCCACTTTTTGTTGAAACAATACTACTATGTTTTCCGCAAGAAAAAAAAAATTAGATTATTTTTTCAATTTTATCAACTCAAACCTTTGAACGATAAAAATTCAAATTTTTTGAATTTAAATTACAGAAAAATATTTAGTATTGTTAAAATATTAAAAAGTTTTACTATATTTTATTTTTGTTCAAAAAACCAATTAAAACCACTGCTTTTTTAGGACTTTAAGCTAGGTAATTTCAATGAAAATTACTGGGTAATTTGAGCATGCTCATATTACACAAAAATGGCAACTTTAAATAAAGTAACTAAATAGTTCTATGCATTGTTTTTCAAGCCAAAAAAGATTGGATTTTTAACATATTTTTCTTTATAAAAAAATTAATTTCATTATTTCAGCACCAAAATTTCGCGCCACAGATGCATTCATGCATGATGATATTATTTTAAAAAGGCAAAAAATTTAACAGCGTTTTAATTAGATGATACTCGCTAATTACTGCATATAGATTTACGCTAATTCTACTGATTCCTGTAATCACCAACTAAAGTCGATTCAAAAAATACATAGCAACTTTAACGTCACTGCTTACATCTAAGAAACCTTTAATTATGCTCATATTACCATGGTGCTCATATTACCCTAATCTACACTATTTGTTCCTAATATTTTAATATTAGGTTTCATTATTACACACAAGTTTAAAAATTTAGATTGAAAAATTTAGGAGGAACATATAAGTTTAATTGTTAATTATGATATAAGTTAATAACAATAATTACGCGAACAAACACAAATTTAAAAAGACGAACTTTTCGGCTTTTAGCCTTGCTGAATCTTTTTAAAATTGTCTTATGACTAACACCCGCTGCTATTTCAACTTCAATAGACAAAATAGATAAAGCAGATAGTCTTTCTTGGCTCATCGTGCTTCTTAGATAGGTCTTAATCAGTTTTAAGTTTGAGAAGCTTCTCTCAGCAGAAGCTGTACTAACTGTAATTTTGGGCATGATTCTGATTGTTATGTAAAGATTTGGATACATTTCTTCAAAATTATTTTTGTAAAATGTACTGTATAAGTTGCTTTGCATCATTTATATTTTCTAGTAAAGTGGATTTTAAAGTTTGCAGCTCTTTATAAAGTTCAAAAGGATGTATGTCGCTGTTTTCACGTTTCGGAAGTATTGTACCTAAATTATTACTATGCTTGAGCAGGTCCTCTCTTGGCAAAAATTTCAAGTAATTGATATCGTAAATAAAACCAAAACGGTCAAAATATTCATTAAGTGCTTTGAATCAACATTCAGTGTTGACTATGACTGCATCTATTATTGCGTTGAAAAAATTTACTTTTTACTGTGTTTCAGCAGATTGTATAGGTTCATCCATGTGTTCATAGAAAATGCAATTACTAAACTATTTTTTGATAGTATGTTGCAATTCTTTATCCTCCCAATCATCAACAAACCTACCCTGGTAACCCAAATATACGTCTCTGCTATAAACAATTTATTAAATAACTCTTTTTCAGAAACCTCTTTAAAAGCAGGAATTATCAAAACCGATATATCAGATCATTTTCCTATTTAATTTTAATTATCTCAAGATGTAAAAACATATAAAAATCCTAAAACCAAAATATATAAAAAGAAAAATCAATCAACACACCAGTGGCGGATCCAGGCCATTGTCCTAGCGCGGTAATTTGACCAACAACAAAAAATCCGCTTTTTTTTTCTTAAGATAAATCACTGCAATATTTGTTTATTTAGAATGTTTTTAGAAAAGTTTGCTAATAAATATATTGAATGTATCTGTGTATAAAGACCTTGAAAAAATCAAGTGTTAAAAATAAATATATAGTCTGTAATAAGGGACGAATTTATATCCTCGAGGGCCCTAGGCAACTAAATTTTTGGGGCCCTAAACACTATTAAATACCGCAATTTTTTTCCCGCAATAACCCATTTAAAAATTGAGCCCGCTAAAATTATGGTGCACAGCCTGCAGCCTTGTCTGCCTATAGGTAAATCTGGCCCTGTCAATAATGTGCAACAAAAGACAAAATAATATTTTTCGTATATTTTTTTTTTTAATAAAGATTTTTATAAATTTAACAAACTACATTATAAAATTGAGCTTTCTAGTTTTCGAAGATACAAAATTATTATTAATCTTTTTGATATTTATGATGCAATCTCTATGGATATGCATCATAGCTAAGCCATTTAATCGTTTTTGTCCTATATTAGACCAACTTTCATGTCTTTTTAAAACCAAAAAACTCCGTTTTCCCGAAGCAACGCTAACATTTAAGGTTCAAAGCAGTTGCAAAATACATTTAATAAAAGACATTACCATCACATTGCTTGTATGCTTCCAGCCTAGATTCAGTTAGGTCTTGTTGTTTTTTGAGTGTGTCTTTCCCATTTAGCTCCCAAAATTCAAACTCTGAAAAAACTTTCATTAATTGGACATTCTCATTAACAGTATTTATGCTCTTTCATAAACCTCAGTACATTAGTTATGAATGTTGTTAACTTTGTCTTATTTGACAAAGTTAACTTTGTCTTATTTGACAAAGTTAACTTTGTCTTATTTGCTGTTAACTTTGTCTTATTTGTCTGTTTTATTTAATAAATTTTTAAGTATTGCTACATTTAATTCAAAAGAGTTCAATTTTTCATCAGAAAATCTGAACTGAAAATCTAGGAGTATGCTATCAAGTAACAGTAAATAAACATTGACTCTATAGTAAGTTAGTAGATCATTGGTATTGAGATTTGCGCGATTAGCTTGTTTTCCTGTATTTCGTGGAATCTTGATTTTTAAACTTAAGTCTTCTAGTTACTTTGATGCAGTCATAAATGTTGCATTAATGTTTTTTCATTCTGTTGTCTTTTATTTAATATCTTTATGGTGTGTTTAAGATGTTTTGCATAAGCTTGTAATCACCCCCTTATTTATATATTTAAGAACGTTAATTTGCTTCGGTGAAGTTTTAAAAAATGATATTACTTCTTTCAATACGCCAATTGTATTTCTTACCGGTCGCACAGATGAACAATTGATAAGTTTAAAGCATGGTTGTAACATGGACTTTTTATTGCGTTTGGTAGGATCTTCTGTAATTTTGTGACTGCTCCGTTGTTTTTACCTAACATTAGGCTGCATCCATCAGTACCTATACCAACACAATCCTTTAAATTGAAGCCAAATTTTCTCCAGTTAATACAGGTTCATAAGTAAAATCAGAATAATTTTCAGTATGGCAGTTTACAAAACCAATAAAATCTTCACGGATTTCACAGGAGTTAACATCAATATATCTTAATACGACTGTCATTTGAAAACTATGACTGGTATCCATTATTTTATCAAATATAACCCTACAAAAAATTCCTTTAAAAATTCTGGTTTTAATTAAGCCCTGAATTTGTTGAGCGCATAGTTCAATTATTTCATTTTGAATACTTTTACTTATGTATGTTGCTTTAGAATTACAGTTAATCAAATTTTTTAAAATATTGTCCCCAGTGCTCACTCAAAAGCGAAGCAATATCCGAAGATTGCCATCATTAATTACTAAAGAGTTTTGATATATTTCAAAGATCTGCCCATCATGGCGATGACCTCGCAGGTCAAACTTTTGTCGACCAAGAAACTTTATAGATCATTAATTGTACAAGATTCTCTTTGGCCTGTTTAAGTCTTCTTTCATTAACTAAATTAGGTACATCTGCAGACGGACATTCACATTTTCTGACGAAATCTGATGCTGCCAACAAAACAACTTTGTGATACGCATTGAAATCATGTAATTGTTAGCCTCCATCCTTACCCAAAAACTTTGAATAACTTTTAAGAGGTAAAGTAAATAGCTTGAGTAATTGCACTTGACTGTGTATTCCCCCAACTTATGCAAACAGAAAGCTTGATGATAAGTCATTTTGACTTCTACTTGCCCCAGTCAGCTTGTAATTATATATATTTGTTTAAATTTATAGATAACATTGTAAAATGTGTAAATTGACGAAATAAATAGAAATTCTTAAAGCAATACTTACAAAATATTTTATAAAAGCATTCTAAAATCATTATCCACGAAAATTTATGTATATTTTTCTCAGACAAAAAGCAATAATCTTACCCTATTTTAATTGCACAGAATATGGACGTTTGTAATTTGGACCAGGAAACCAATTGCATTTCAATATTCGGTATTTATCTTGTTTAGTTATCTGACGTGTTAAAAATGCCCCAATGCCTTTTAGGCAGACAGCTATCATCTATTGTCGCGGATATCGAATCGTTTTTATTAATATCTGAGTTAGTTTTACTTGTAAAATTAGCAGCTTCCATACCGAATCCAGGTTCTGAAGAGAAATGACTAAGTTTCATTTCTCTTAACCCTTTTGGTTTTTTTAGCTACTAAAAATAATTTCATCAAAAATAGAAAAAATCATTTATCATTTATTTATTTAAAATAAATACTTTTTTATGGGAAATTTAACTACCAAATAAGGGATTGCGTATATAAATTATACTACAAATTAAAATTAAATTGAAAAAAAAAAAATTACCATTAAAACCAAATCTCTATTTTTTTTTCGAAATTTTTTAAAAACAGTTTTAAAAACTTTTCAAAGTAAAACGATAGTAATTTTATTGTTTTTTATTGTTATTTAAATATATTATGTTATTATAGTGATGTTATTATAAGAATAGAATGAAATCTGCGTTCAAATACCAGGAACGACTATCAACTAGGAGAAATTAAATCACAGCAGTCAAGTTTTCTTATTACAAACCGAGGTCCATCAATATGGAATCGTTTCCAAAATAAAAATATTAAAGACCTAAAAAGCATTTCATCGTTTAAACAACAAACTAAAATGCATCTCCTTAATTCCTGTCATATATATTATAGTTTACAGTATTTGTTTTCAGATTTTTTTGTATTTTTTCTTTTTATTTATCTTTTATTTTTTTCTTCTTATGTGTTTTAATTTTATTAAATTTTTTATTTTTCTTTAAAAATTAAAGTATTTTTTTATTTTTATTTCAATAGTGACTAAAGGGGCTCTATGAAAAGGTTGTGATGATAAACGCATCATCCTTAACTTTTTTGAGTCCCTGACTGATTATAACAGTATATTATAAATTAAAAAGATTAAAAACGTTTTTTATAAAGGTTTTTTATGTTTACGACTAGCTGGAGTTACCCGGCGTTGCCCGGGCCAATATTTAAACTGGCTTACCTGATATCTGTACACAAAAATGGTCCCAAAAAATGGTCCCCCCTGACCCCGGGGTCAGGGGGGCTTATTTTTGGGCCCCCTTGACCCCGGGGATCGGGGTACGGGGTCAAAACCCAGCTAAGAACCTTCTCCCCCTCGAGGACTACCCCCATGCCAAATTTCATCGAGATCGGTCCGGCGGTTTGGATTTCTATAGAGAACAAACAAACAAACACACACACAAACACACATTGCCCTTTATATATATTAAGAAGATAGCTGGAGTTACCCGGCGTTGCCCGGGCCAATATTTAAACTGGCTTACCTGATATCTGTACATAAAAATGGGCCCAAAAATGGGCCCAATAAATGGTCCCCCTTAACTCCGGGGGTCGGGGTACGGGGTCAAAACCCAGCTAAGAACCTTCTCCCCCTCGAGGACTACCCCCATGCAAAATTTCATCGAGATCGGTCCGGCGGTTTGGATTTCTATAGAGAACAAACAAACACACACACATTGCCCTTTATATATATTAAGATGTTATTTATTTTATATGAAAAATTGTAATATTGTTTAATCAGCGAAATAAAAGTTAAATAAATAAAAATAAATAATAATTAATAATAATAACATTAAAATATTTAGAAACTTTCATCGTTTTTCTTCGATATCGTAAAGTTATTAAATTTATTGACGAAAAAAAACTCAGCGGCTGTTTTTCCTGTGTAATGGATAACAAAAATAATTGTAGATGGCCATGCTCCTATAAGACCCACAGTGATAACCAAGCAATTAAAAAGTGAGAAGATTATATAGATGATTGGACTGATTATGATATAAGTATTTTGTATAACTCTGGTTAGTTATTTTATGTATATTTTTACAAATATATATTTTTTATAGTATATAATTTTTTTCCTTTTTTTGGTTATTTTGAAGAATTTTTCTTACAATTTTTTAATTTTGATTTTTTTATTTACCTATAACTAAATAAGAGAAAAATTACAGCAAAAGTTTCTTCAGAATTTTTTTCAAACAACGAGGGTGAAGATCTGATAAATTTAAAAGAAAGCAGATTTCAGAAGAGTCTCTGTCCTACAAGTGATGATCATGATGATTGTGATGATGATATCATTACATAATTTTGATGATCATATGTAATTTAGATAATGATCATCTTATCATGATGTTGGTTTACTTTCATTATTTTATAGAGATGTATATTATCACAAATTTGTATATTTAAGTTCAGAATCTGATACTCCACAGTTACTGAAAAAAAAAAAAAAGTTGTAAATAATAAATAAAGACACTTGCTCCAGCCCGTGCTATTCCTCCTTTAACATTTTTATGTGTTGAAACATTCGACTTCTTCAGATCATTTAAGAATAAATAAATTTTTAAAACTTCTGTTTCAGAAGTTTTAGAAGAGGATGTATTTTTATAATTTTTTTATTTGAATATTCTTTTTTCTTATTACAAATGAATTCTAAAATGTTCTGAAACAATCTTTTTGTTAGTTTATGTAAGTAGGATGCAAATATGCATCAAAATTTATCAAGTTAAATTGATGGAAGTACTTTTTCAAAAGCAATCAGTTAGACAACTGTTGGGATCGAGACCCATCCACTTTTTTTTTTTTTTTTTTTTTTTAGGTGCCCCAAGAAGTCCTAACGGTCTTGTCACAGAGCACCGCGGAAGTGCATTTAACCAGAAAGTTCACGCCTCCTTCCTTACCGTGACGCGAAAATTTGTCCAGAGCTCGTTTCGAACCTGGATTTCCTGCTTATAAAGCAAGCGCTCTAACCACTGCGCCACGGCCGCACAAATCCACTTCTATGGTATTGTATTTTATTTAATAGAAAGTGTTTTTTGTTTTTTTGTTTGAAGAATTTTTGTTTGAAGAATTTTTTTTAAAAATTGACCAAAATTTTTTTTAAAAATTGACCTTTCAATATTGACCAAAAATTTTCAATGGGCCTGCATTCGGGTAAGTTTGGCGGATTATCTTTTTTTGGTACAATTTCAATATTTTTAGCCTTTAAATATTCCAATACGCTTTTGACATAATGAGCAGATGCAAGATCTGGCCAGAACACAAAATTTTTTAATATATATATATATATATATATATATATATATATATATATATATATATATATATATATAGCCAGAACACAAAATTATCATTTAAATGATGCTCTTCTATAAACGGGATAAGTCTTTTTTGAACATAATGCCTTAAGTAAATAAACTGGTTGATAGCGTTGCTAGATTCTCGAAAATATGGTTTTAGGTACTTATGGCCGAAATAGCGATCCAGACCATTATTTTTTTGGAAACTTCTCTTTTTGGCTGTATTTTACATTCGGTAAAGTATCACTGGAGTCGTAACTAGCATTTATCGAACTTTGATTTAAAGTAAAATACGACTCATCGTCAATGATCCATTCAAAGTCTCGGTAATTTTGGTAAAGCCGACTGCAGCATGTTCGAGTTCTTAGCATCTTTTGCTCATCTCGATTCGGAATCTTTTACTTTTTATAACATTTGATAGCAGACTGATTTCTGAGTATTTTTTTTTTGCATTTTCGTTTATTTCGTCATCCAGCTAACTTTATTTTTTTTAATATTTATTTATATTTTTAACTTTGCCGTAGAAAGTTACAATTTATAAAACAACACAAATAATAAAACAAATGGCTGTAATAAAAAGAAGACATCAGTTTGTCTTATTGCCGAGCCCCATTGTGGCTTCATTACAGATCGTTTTTTACAACAAAATATATAATATCGTGATAAATGCTTGTAATAATATATATATAAAATGTGTAAAACTACGTTTCACAATTAATATAACTGTTTATATATAAAGTCGTTTTGTAAAATAAATATAGAATAAATAAAAGTAAAAGCAAATAAAAGAAATAAATTGTGCTTTTTTACATTTTTTTACTAAAAAAAAAGAAAACTTAAGTCCTTCTTTAACTTTAAGTATTTCTTTTGATAGTAAGAATCTGGGGAAAAACTTTCCATAAATAAGGTCCGCGGTGTTGGATTGAGTATGAATTTGACTTTAATGTAAATTTTGGGATGACAAAGTTGTTATATGAGAATCTAATAGGGTATTAATGATATATTTCGCTAAAATAGGGTTGAAATATCGGTGGAAATATGGACTCATATAAAATATGGAGTCCATTTTTATTTTGTATATAAACTGTAAAACAAGATTTATGTTAATTTTGTATACATTCAACCCTCTAAGTTTGCATAAGAGAGGTTTACAAGACACTTTTTTCTTACTCCAAAGACAATTCTACAGGCATGTTTTTGTTTACTGTAGAGTTTTTTAAGCTTAACATTATTTGTGCTTGCCCAGGCCATGTTATCATAGCTTAGGTGACTATGTATTGATGAAAAGTATAAACTTTTTAAAGATATGAAATTTATGAAAGGTTTTGCCTTATACATTAATGAAATATTTCTTGAGAGCTTTCTCTCTAAAGTGTTTATATGGAGCTTCACAACAAATTTTCATCCAAGAAAAACCATACCAAAAAAGTTTATGAAAGTTTCTCTTTTTATATTAGTATTATTAATTTTTAGATCAGGTAGTTTAAGAGGAATATTTTCATTTTTATCTGATTTATGAAATAGGATGAATTTGGTCTTTTTGACACTCAAAGAGAGTTTGTTACACCTGAACCACTCGTTTATTTTATGTAATTCTTTGTTAACTACGTTAAAAAGTATCATCTTAATGTCTTTACATGAATAAAACAAATTGGAGTCATACGCAAACAAGATTAAATTTAATAAGTTTGATGTTGAATATAAATCATTTATATAAAGTAAAAATTCTATTCGTAAAAGTTTGCGGGGTTCCCGAAGGCTCGATCTTGGGACCATTATGTCCCAAGATCGAGTCTTCAGGAACCCCAGAAGTTATGGCGCTATTTGTTGTTTCTGTTGTTTCGTACTGAATATATTGTTTTCTGTTTGACAAATAATCTTTAAACTAAAGTAAGTTGTTATTTTTTACTCCATACACTTCAAGTTTTTTTAGAAGAATGTCGTGATTTACGGTGTCAAAAGCTTTAGAAAGATCAATAAAAACTCCTAACGTAAAGCAATCATTACTAAAAGCATTAAATATATGAGTAACTAGCTCAATTATAGCATGGTCGGTTGTGTGGTTTTTTTTTAAATCCAAATTGTTTACCGTATAAAAAATTGTTTTCCGTCAAATAATTTTTAAGTCTATTATACATGAAGCGTTCTAGTAATTTGGAAAAACATGATAAAACTGATAAAGGTCTATAATTATTAGTACTAAAATCATCTCCAGATTTAAAAATAGGGGTAACTCGGGCAATTTTTAGTTTATCTGGGATCATGCTTGATTTCAGTGAAAGATCGAAGATGTGATGCAACGATGGTTCAATGATATCAAATACTGATTTTACAACAAAGCTTCTGATATTATTAAAGCCCGCACTTTTGTTATTTTTTTGAGTATTAAAAGTGGATCGCAATTCATTAGAATCTAGATTTATTTTTTTCATAATCTTTTCTGAGGTAAGGTTCTTAATCAAGTAAGAATGAAACATTTTCTCGTAATCCATAAATTCTTATTTATTTCTTCTATTTCTGTCTTCAAACTTTCTTTTTTGCTTCGTCCAAATTTTCTTGTACGTAAACGATTTTATATGAAACGCTTGCAATTTCGCTATTAATTACTTTGTTTAAATCTTTATTAAAAGATATAATTTTTTCATTAACTAAAGTATCTTGAGTGAACTCATACTTTTCCGTACTTCAACAGTTGTTGTAAAGTTTTTTATTTTTCTTCTACTAATGACAAACGTTTAGTAATTTTTCTCGATCGATTTCAAGACTTTATCAATTTTTTCATTTTTAAATGTTGCATTTACAAAAATAATCTTTAGAATTGAATATTCTTGTACTTTGAATTTTTCTTCTAACATACTTTCAATGTCTTTTTTGCTTGCCATTTTTAATTTAATGATATTTTTTAAAATATAAATATATAAAAGCAAAAATGTTAAAAAATAAAAAGCGAAATTCAAAAAAAGAATATATACCAAAAGTTTTTTTTTTAAGTCAAAATAGTTTCGTATATCAGCAAACAAATTTAAAGTACCTTTAATAAAAATGTTTCTTATTTCATCTTTACATACATTTTCTTCGCTTTGATTCATAATTATCATTAGTTCATTCTTGAGCAAATATCTAATTTTAAATTCAAATTTTCTCAATAAATATTTCATAGTAAAAATTTTGTTTTTATAATGATACTTCATCCTGTTACAAAATATTTCCGTGACAAGAGTTTCTAATAAAATGTTGCCCTACTCTCTACAACCCGCGTTTGCGCCGTATCCAAACAAAATAAATTCAAAATTGTTAAAATGAGGATAATTTTTGGGATAAATTTGATCAAGAACATCAAGGGGAAAAAGTATCAAAGGTTTTTCGCATTTATGCATCTTATGAAATAATTTTCCTTCATGTTTATTACATTGGGGGCATATTTCATCTTAAAAATAGATAAGAGAAGATAAAATCAAAATAAAAGTTGCAATTGGAATTTTGGTTTATCCTCCTCTGGCTAATTGTCATATAGAGGCCACATTACCAAGGACCGCAAAGACAAGTTCGGCTCCTAAAGGAGCGTCATAACCCGCTCTACGGACCAAGAGTAAAGTGATTTTAGAACAAAGATATGTTAGAGTGAAAGATAGAAGTAGTCGATTTAGAAAGATAGCATTAAGACAGCGGACAGGATTGCACGGGATATTAGAAGGTGCAATAGAAATTTGTTCGCGAATTAATTTTTAACTAATACGTAAAATAAAAGTTGCAATTAATAACTTATTATATAACTTGTATATATGCCAATGTTGACATTATTTTAAGATAACATATTTAATCTTTTTTGCTTGTGGTTACATCTTTCTTTTTTACATCTTTCTTTTTTATCATTTTAGTAGTTTAATCAAAAACAATCATGCTGATAGTAACAAAGCATTTGTAGCTATCTAGTAGATAAAAGCTCCGCTTATTAGCTACCTAACTACCTATTTATAGTTATGCTTTAGCAAGCTACAAACTTACGATATATAGTTCTCACTTTACTATTTAAAAATAGCAAGCTAAAAACACGCGATATGTATACATATTGCAATAAAAATAAGTGGCTCTAGCCACCTGTACTGTCACTAAGTACTACGTAACTGTTGTTACATAAATACTGCATAACAACAGTTATGTAGAACTTATCGACGATACCGCGATATGCAGCTATAGATATATCGTAATAATATCGCAAGCTGCAAAGAAGTAGCCAACGACGAATTACAAAGCTACAATGCTATGATAACTAGCTAAAGATGTACTGTAGTATCGATAGCAACAAAGCTAAGATTGTTTAAGTTCAATTATTATCACAAATATGTTAGATTTAATACTAAAAGTCGAACTTTTTGAAAGGTAAAAGACAAAATGAAACATTAAATTGAGAAGGAAATCACCTTGAAATTGTTGTAAATCTAGCCATTTGTAGCTCATATCCCAGGGGGTAAGTTTTTCCTGATCCGGTTTTATTTTAAAAACAGTCTTTGAATAACTTTACGATCTTCTAATTCTAGTTTGGTATTAAAGAGGCCAAAAAACTATTATTTAAAAGACTTTGTACCAAATAATAGAGTTAGATGAAGCAAGTAATAAAAGGATTAACGAAATTAAAAACAATGGCGAAAAACAAAATATCAAAGGCTTCAAAAAAAAAATTTTTTGCAGCTGTTTCGGTTACCAAATTGTTCTTGTTATTTTGGTACCATAAAAACTATTGGTTTGTACTCTAAACGTCTTGTTTATACGCCAATATATTTAAACATATTTAAGTAACATCAACCAAACTTCAAGGATCATCTTGCCACAAGAGAAAACAAACTATTAGCAAATAAATAATAAGTTGGAAATTAGTTATTTTATCAACTATTGTTTGGTAGTTAATAATTAATTGATGTTGTTTAATAGTTTTATTTAACAGCTAATCAACAAAACAGTAATTAATAGGATATAATAATATGCATACACTCAGAAATATATCTATATATATATATATATATATATATATATATATATATATATATATATATATATATATATATATATATATATATATATATATATATATATATATATATATATATATACATATATATTATATGTTTCAACTTTGCAGTCAAAAACATTCAAACAATTAACTTCAATCAATATTTGATTTCTTAAAGTTTGCATTAGCAAGTTTAATAATTATGTATTTTTAAAATTTGTCAATTTAACTTTTAAATTTAACTGCTAAACTTTAGAGTAAAAAAATATAAAATCAAAAAGGATATCAAATCAAGCTAGTCATATATTTACCAATAAACCTAGATAATGATCATGCAAAGCATATTATGTCATATGTTCTATAAAACTAAATATACATATACTTGTGTTATAGACGCAAAATAAGCTGAAAGTAATATATAATTTGCGCAAATAAAGATAGCCGTAATTGCTAAGTTAAAAAAAATCTTAATTTTAACAATAAAAAATTTAACGACGCAGTAATTAAATTAATTTCCTAACAACTTACTTTCACACTATTTTATGACAACACTTTTTTCACCGACAAGTAAATTTTACAGGATGCTTAAAAAGCGACACATTTGTGTTATTGCTATAAACGCAAGCTCCTCGAAACTTATTTGCAATGGTTGAAATTGAAAATTTTGGTTCAACTTAAAATGAGAACTGTAAAAAAATTTTTCTGGAAAATAAACTCATTTGTTATTCTAATTAGCTTGTTGTTGATTTTAGTCGGGGTTGTTGTCGACACATGGTGGATAAAATATGATAATAATGAAACTGTAAAGAATGGTTTATGGAAAGAATGCAATCAGAAAAATGATACTTTAGTGTGTAAAATAAGACAAAATATTTTGATGTTTAAATACGAGCAAAACAAAGGTACATAACTGACATAAGATTTCTGTTTTTGCGTAAATTTTATATAATAAATGTTATATTATACAAAGGTACATAACTACATATTTTAAATACATATTATATACAAAGGTACATAATTGACATAAGATTTCTGTTTTTGCTTAAATTTTATATAATAAATGTTATACTATATATTAAACAACTTTTTAAGTATATTTTAAACATTTAGTTGCCATCAAAAGCAGTATTAGTTAAAAAAAAATACTTAAAGCATTTAATGTTACATATACCTCAAAACAACTTTTTTTTCAAGGTGCAACTATAAAGCTTTAATAACATAATTAACCGTTGTTTGATTTTTTGTACTTAAAACTGTCTAAACCTTTAAATAACAATAAAATAAAGGGTTGTTTTTTTCACGCATTTGAAAGAGATTATGAATAAATTGTTAACTTGAAGAAATAAATTCAAATTACTTTTATTTAGATTGGATTATTATTTTGCTAACCGCAGTTGAATTGTTTGCTGCTTTATCATTATCAACTTCACTTTATATTTCTTATGGCGATAATAAAAAAAGACGGATTGCCGTTTTTTTTATTCTTCTATTTACACTTTCAAACGGTGAGAATAATTTATATCCAGGTTACAATAAAAAATTTTTGTTTGCATGGTCGAGTTTTTACACTTTCTTTACTTTTTTTAACTTTCTTTACTATACATATAATAATTCATTTTTTTGTTATTTGTATTGACGGTAATAGATATAAAGAATGGTTTTTAATCATGATTTGTATTGACGGTAATAGATATAAAGAATGGTTTTTAGTCATGATTTGTATTGACGGTAATAGATATAAAGAATGGTTTTTAGTCATGATTTGTATTGACGGTAATAGATATAAAGAATGGTTTTTAGTCATGATTTGTATTGACGGTAATAGATATAAAGAATGGTTTTTAGTCATGATTTTCCATATCCAAAAGCTGTAACAACATCCGGGTGTTGTGTACACGTTACCTTAAATAAATTTTTAGTAAATAATATTATGTTTTAGTATAATTTTATTTTTAGTACTCTTTTCCATTGCCTTCATTTCATTTACGGAAGTTATGTTTATTAACGAGCTGTTAGTATACAATCGTGGTTGGTGTTTATATTTGACATACTTGGGCTCTTTCATGATTGGATTAGCTTATTTATTCACTTGCATGCTTGTTTATTGGACTTATAACGTAAATAAAAATAAACCTTATAAAACTGCTAATAATTCTTGCGAGGATGAAACGTTGCACGAAAGCATTTTGCTCGCTGGAGAAGAAACGCAGAAAAATGAAAAAAGAATATCACAATTCGCTACAAGTTTTCAATGAGCAAGTGCAACAATCAATAACTTTTAGGATGACTTTATCTATAGATATGGATAATTATAAATAAAACTTTATTATTTTTGTTTATATATATATAACTATACTTTATTAGACTATTGAATATGTTGATAAGAAAAGTTTTTTATTTACTACTACTACTACTACTACTATTACTACTACTACTACTACTGCTACTGCTACTGCTACTGCTACTGCTACTGCTACTGCTACTGCTACTGCTACTGCTACTGCTACTACTACTACTACTACTACTTCTGCTATTTTAAAATGTGTGAAACGAAATTTTTTTACTCTTTGCAAATTAACAAAAAGCATTCTACTCTAGTTTTAGTTCAAACTAAAAACGTAAAAATTTAAAACGAGTACACATTACAAGTTAACACATTACAAGTTAACACATTGTTTTAACTCATGTAATGACAGTTAATTTTCCAGGCAGCACATCTCCATATAAAGTTGCACATGGTTTTTGTTGGATTTTTAAAACCCCTAAAACAAAAAGAATAAAACGTGACAAAAATACGGTTTTAATTTTGTGAAATTAATTATTATTATTAACAAAACACAAATTAGGATATTAAGCTCTTATAAATGGTTTCCTATTACGAAAACGTAGTGTAATATTATAATAAGTAACAAATGTAAATCCAGTGATAAAAACTCTCAACAATTAACTTCGACTTTAAGTTTCTTGAGGTTTTTCTATAGTAAATGTAAATCCAGTGATAAAAACTCTATATAATACTTCTATATTGTTTTTTTTCTATAGTAAAACAAAAAAGAGACTTAAAGAGTATATTATCAAAAATTTAAATAAATGAGAAAAATAATTTTAGCTTTAATTTTTATAGATAATTCCTATACTCAAGATGCAATCGTATGACGTATAAAGTAGTCACAATTATTATACACTACCGCTACCAAAGCTTTTCTTAAGGTGGTACCCCTTGAAAAAAGCTATTTTCTTTTATAGTGACAGCGAATCGTTCTAATATCAATTTTTTAATACTAGAAATAAGTACGAATTTAAAAAGTATAATTTTATAACAAAATTGGCGTTTTTTAAGGCTGAGTCAGCATTTTTTTACAGTTTTATTATTAACAAAGTTTGGAAAAAATTGGGACACAATAATTTTAAAACAACTTATGTATATAATATAAAATTAAGTACAATGATATATTACATATATATAAAGGGAATGAGCGAAAAAAAAAATCTATAGACAGGCTTAAAAACTCATAGTGGCGGCCAACGTAAAAAAATACACTTTTGAAACTCTCTATCTAAATACAAAATTAAAATAAGAGAAATCAAATAATCAGCCATTAATTTCTTTCTGCTCAGTTTCTAGGTATATGTTTGAAAAATGTTTCGAAAAAATTTCAAGTCATAAAGTTTAATATTTATAAAAATATGAGAATTGAAAAACTTAAAATTGCATGAAAATCATATTTCGCAGAAAATGCTATTTAAAAACTTCAATACAAAGAAAAGCAATACAAACTTTTATCCTAAAATCCAAATTTTTTATCGTTATACTTTAAAAGACCCCTCAAATAATATATCATTGGAAAGAGTACAGAATGCCATTTAAAAAGTATATATATACTCAATTTTGAATTATTTTTTTTTAATGTTTTTTTTCTAGGGTAACCACCTTAAGTTTTCTTAAAATCATATTAGCTACATTTGTAGCAATTTTAGCTACGTATTTGCTACTTTTGTAGCAAAACCTGCTTTAGCTTTTAGTTTTAGCTCGGTTGTTACAAATAGAACTAGATTGCATTCAAAAGTCGTGGTCCTAAGTTTGTGGATGTTATCCGGTTAGTCTAGCATAATGTAGGGGAAAACGGGGCAAGATGGCTTTTCATATAACAACTCAACAATAAAACTTAAAAATGGGTGAAAAAGAAACTATATTTATATCTTGTATTTTAAAACGCTAATTGGTTTTTTGAAATATTAATAACGCAATTTTATACGCAAAAGTTTTACTTTTTCGATTAAATAGAAATACCTCGGTTTCGTTTGTTCATAATCAATATGGTCCCTTAGGTATAACTTTTCAAGATCATTTTTTTGCAACGTGTATTTATTTTGTGTTACTTTAGTTAGCGTAGTTGGTAGTTTTTAAAATTTTATAAAGTTGGAGGTATAAATTGTATAAAAAGTCATCTTGCTCTGGTCACGTGACCGAATGACAAATTTAAGAACTTTTTATCATTAATTTTTCTTTCAATTTTTTCTTATTGTAAACTGAAAATTTATGCTGGCAATTAATAATTAGGATAACATAAACCTACTGACAAAGTAATCTTGCTTCATGACTGATAGTTTTGCGATAACTCAGGCCTTTCAAAAGGTTCGACATCTTGCCCCGTCTTCTACTATATGTTGTTGGATCTATCACTGCTACAACCTACGAGCAGCACTTTGCATTTGGATAAGTTGAAAAACATAAGCCATTTGTGCGACCATTTAAATGCAATATTAATATCATTCTGGAGTTTTTATGTAAGTCTTTTTGTGATTTTAAAACTTCAATGATTTTACCGAATAAAAAAAAAAGTAGTATTTGGGACAGAGTTGTTAGCAAGGCCGAAAATAGCAATGCCAAGACCATAAGTTATAAGCCCAAGGCTAAGAATATGAGTTTCAAGGCCAACGCCTACGCAAAAATTTTTGAGAAAAAAGACTTAAATTTTTGATTAAGCTAATAAAGTATTTGTGTAAAATAAAGAATGATTAATTACGTGATTATTTACGTAAAATAAAGAATGAAAACTTTTCTTTTTTTTATTTTTATGTATTTTTTTATGAAGGAACAATCAAGGCCAAAACAATCAAGGTCAAGGCCACAAATTTCAAAGCCAAGGCCAAGGCCTTAATTTTTGGCCTTAAGGCAAGGCCAAGGACTAACAATTCTGATTTGGGGTTATCCAAATCATTTACGTAAACGACAAATAGGAGATGACCTAGAGTGGACCTTGTAGAAGGTCAAATACTTTAAAAAAGTCAGTATAGATGACATCTATCGGATACACTCAATTCATTGAGTCAGTCATATATCATTTCCAAATGGTTGGTGATACAGCTTTTTCCTCTAAGAAAATCATTCAAAAAACTAAAACAAAATGGTTTAGAAAAAATAGAAGTACAGGTTTTGAGCAGGAGTGATCTTATTAAACAAAACCGATTCAAGCGTAATGAAGTCTTTTGGGTTGCATGTTGAGGATGTGCGTTGCTTTAATTTAGATATTGCACCTGTTGTTTCAATCTTAAAAACAGACGGAAAGTAGTTATTTAATGTTAAAGTTATCTTTTTCAGGTTGGTATATTACTGATTGAGTGAAGAACTAGATTAGGAGTATCCGTTGCTTCGAATGTAGTAGTAGTTCGAAAAGGCAGTAGAGTTAGATATCAAAGATAAGACTTTTTTTTTGTAATCTTTTTGCTCGTATAACCAGTTTAATGATATTTTTTTAGATCAATGAATCAAGGATTTTTAAGAATAATTTGCTAAAACGAACCGGCTATAAGATAATAATTCAACTGCCTCCTCTTAGAAAAAATATAGTGTGATATAAAGCTATTTTGATGGAACTAAGGTTAGCTCTGATTTTTTCTAATTTTTGACTAGATAAGGAGCAAGTCCCAAGATAGTAGCAGGTCCCAGTAGATCAATTCACCGCTCCAAGGATTAGAATTATATGCTCTATAATTTGTTGATGTTCAATGTAGTTTGAGATTTTTTTCGTATTAAATGATCGGTTTGTGGTAGAATAATGTTGTTGTATATTCTGTTCTAAATAAGGACAAAATATGTGTGAGACAATTTGCGAATAATTCAAATTTGTTGTTGTTTGATTGCCATTGATGGGTAATAATGTTTTGATATTTTTTATATTGAGTTGCCTCGAATAACGTGGATTGCAGTAGCAGTTATACAAAAAGCAGTACAACAATTTTTGCACCCAGTTCTGAGGAGGTAAGCTTGGTTTTGTTTATTTAAAGTTATATCAAGGTTGATGAGTACTGTGATCTAAATGATTGTTGTTTAATAATGGTCTGGGTAGTGCAGTGGTCTTTACGCTAGATTCAGGCATCTCGTATGACTATGCTATGTCAAGCAGCCGTAGTGTAGTGGTTAGCGCGCTTGCCTCAGAAGCAAGAGATCCGTGGTTTAACTCAAGAAGCAAGAGATCCGTGGTTTAACTCCACCTAAAGGCAAGTTTTGTAATATCGAGAAGGAAGGTGACGTGAACTTCCATTCAAATGCTTTTCCACGCTGCTCTGTAATAAGACCGTAAAGACTTATTACAGAACTTATCAAAAAAAAAAGTTTTTTGTTCTGATTTATCATTGGCATCAAAAGTTTGTGAATCATCATCGATAAGTTATCATTAAATTGTGAAAAAACAAGTCTGTTCCATAAAATAAGACAATTGATTAATCTTCCATTAAAGTTTCTAAAACTGTCAATCAAAAAAAAAAATAAACTTGAGTAAATCATACAAAATTTTTTGGAGGAATACTTGATGATAACCGATCATGGAATAACAATACTATTCTCATTTAAACAAGAGTATCTTTTGTTATAATTGTCTTATATAAATCTAAGAGGGTCTTTTAAGATTATCAGTCTTGTTGTCATCACTTCAACGCTAATATTATTTTGGCTAACACACACCAAACTAAATTACAGAGCTTACAAAACCACACATGTAAAATTTCCTTCAAATCCCTGTGCATAAATGCTGATCAGAAGATCTAAGAGTTGATAATTTGTCAGTAGATGGCGTCGAAAAGACGAAAAGTGGTGAACTTGTCAATAAACTCGTCTTCAATAAGATCATTTGGATACAGAAGTACAAGATCTTTAACTTTAGATTCTTGACTGTTTGTTAAGTCCGAATTAATGTCAGGCGTAGACCAGATGAAGGAAAATAATCTACATTGCTGTTTCAGAGTTTGAAATCTCTCTGTAATCTGGTGGATGAAGGTAACAAAGTTAACAATTTTCATTCATTTATTGGATGCTTTCAATTTTTTATTCGGCATACTGATAAATTTTTTTTGTAATCTGATGATGCTCCATTAACGAGATGGCCAGGGGAACTGACCCAGATCCCCACTCTCTATGCGTCCCTGTGTGTTTGTGTGTGTGTGTGTGAAAATATAAATTAAAAAATGTTAACTTCAAATATTTTTCATAAAAAATATTTGAATTTAACATTTTTACGTTTTTTTATTGTTTATTTGAGTGTTTTAGTTTAAAATCTTTAAAGTTGTTGGTATTGAAAATGTGATTCATTTAAAGTTTTTGACAATGTCTAATTAAGAATTATAAAATCAGCGTGTTAAGAAATAGCTACATTAATGAGTACAAATTACATAAAATACAAAGAGTAAAAAGTTTTAAAATTTAGACAAAAATTCTTTAGCCTCAAAAATATTTAAAAAGGCTCTGACTATCCAAGGCCGTAGACAACTTTTTTTGATGTTTAAGCTAAGCAACTTTGAAACATGAAGAAAACTCCATATTTAAGTATGTTCATATATATGAGGAATGAGGATGCTGTGCAAAAAATTGCGGTGATTGTAGACTGGGAACAACAAACACCCCAAAAAAGTCAGCTCCCCAGCTCAAAATAGGAGGGTAATAAGTCAAGTTTGTTATTTATTTTCAATCTTAAACTTAATTTATACTCATCGACAAATTTCAAATTTATTCAATAACCTCTTGTTGTTTGGCTTTTATGACCTTATAAAGCTTACAGCCCCCTCAATTTTAGGAGTCTGTAAGCTTTATAAAACAAAACAAATTTGACTCATTGCCCTCCTATTTTGAGCTGGGGGAGGGGGGGCTGACGTTTTTGGGGTTTTTGTTGTTCCCAGTTTTCAATCACCGCAGTTTTTTGCATAGCATCCTCATTCCTCATATTTATGAACATACTTAAAAATGGAGTTTTCTTCATGTTCTTCATTTCAAAGTTGCTTAGCGTAAACATCAAAAAAAGTTGTCTACAGCCTTGCTATCCTAATTTTGTCGCAAATTATTCGACAAATGTCAAATAATTTGCGACAAAATTAGGATGGTCTGAACCTTTTTTAAAATTTTTAAGGCTAAAATTCTTTTGTCTGAATTTTACAATTTTAGTAACTTAGTTACGAAGCTTGATGTATTTAACATATTTTTCTGATTTTCTGAAACCAAACAGTTAATAATTTATTATTTTAAAATGTGTAGCATTTTTCACTGATTTTTTGAATTTTTGACCCTCTTTATATGATAATTAAGATAAATTGATGTTTTTATTTTTTTGTGCAACCTACTTTCAGAATATATAATATAATTATACTTACATGGGATAGAAAAAGGTTAGCTCTAAGACCACCTTATAAATACAAATTGCGACTTTTGAAATTCTGCTTATACTGAAATTATTTAACACTTTTTATTTGTATGTAAAAGGTGTAAGATCAGTATTATTTGCATTGGAAACAAATTTCGGATGAATACAGATAAAATTAAAAAATTATTATAAGACAGCTTTAGCCGCAAACTGTAGTGCGTCATTTTCACCTGCATTGACCATAAAATTAACTTTTCTCATATTTAGCTTGAAATGAAAGTAAGCCGAGTAGGGCTTACTTTCAACATTTTAAAAAAAAATTTTAACATTTTAACAAAATTTTAAAATAACGTTATATAACTTTTTTAGTAATATAAATATTACAAAAACAGTAATATATAAAATGAATACTATTTTTGAATTTTTTGAAGATTCGCTTCTTTTGAAAACCGGGTTGACATACTTATCAACAAATTTTTTTCGGGATAATATGAAGGACCCGTAAATATTCAATAAAACCTTAACTGTGTCGAGCTTCTATATTTTCTATATTTATAATTTAAAATTTAACAAATTTACAAAAAAAAAAGAAGATGTTTAACCTTTATTCATTATTAACTGGATTATATTACACAAAAATACAGTTGATATCAATTACTCAATTAAAAATAATAAAAAATGCCAAACTTATTTTTAAATTTAAAAGTGAAGACTTCCTATCTCTACTTTTCTTGATTACAGGACTAGTTAACTTTAATACAATGTCAGATACATGAACAAAACCTTCATTTTTTTAAGAGAAAAATGTTTCAGTAAACATGCGTTTTGATAACCAAGTTTTTAAATCGAGTTAAAAAGCACGACCATGTTGAATTTTTTCTTGGTATATGTTATGTATATGATATGTTAATTTAATTAATTCCCTAGTTTTGTTGTAAGTACTTGGTGTGATATTTCGATAAATATCTTACGTCTTTTTCTTCTTTTTTAGTTTTCGTTAGTTTACCTTCTATTTTGTGTTGTAAAGGTGGTGACTTCAAATTATTAGTCGCTTTTCTTATTGATAGCTTGCCTTCTAGTACATTCGAAATTGCAAAAACGATAACAACATCATTGACATCCACTATCTCCGTTTTGTGTTGAAATGTTCGCAACATTTTCCTTTAGAAAGAAAAAGTAAATTAACAAAACCATAATTTTATAAAATAAAAAAATAAGGAGCACATTAGAACAAATGATCGTGGACAAATTTGTTTTTGTATCAATGTGCCCTGATAAATTATAATCATAAAATATAACCAGTTGAAGGTTTCTTTAAAGTTTTTTTTAATTTTAATTATAGTAACGCTTTTGAAACTTTATTAATTGTTGTTTGATTTGAAATTCCTAATGCATGGCGTTCTTGTCTCTGTTTTTCTAAATAATTGGATGAAACGAAAACTGCAGTCTTAAATTCTAATTTTTTACTTGCCACCTCTTTCTTTAATAGCTGCCTTTATTGTATTAGCTGGATATCCAAGTCCATTATCAAACTGGTGTCAATAAATACATTATTGCTTACTTTCAGAGGATCTAGCTGTTTATTTGATCTTTTAAGCATTTTGTTTGCCGAGTTATGCAAACTTTTACCAGCTAGTTTTCAATTTTTATTTCCTGGTTAGATAAAAGCTGCAATATTACTAATCTGTATTATTGGAGTATTTTATTATTTTTTTACTAGTAATACACGTAATCAATATCTCACTTGCAAGAATTTAAAAACTTATGGAAGCGAGACTTTTTATACTAGTAGAATCGTAAATTGGGTCTTAATGCTTTCAATGATTTAAAGTGTAATATTTATTTCAAAAAAACCAATGTATTGAATATTATTAAATATTTCTTACTCTATTAATGATAATTTTAAAATAAAATAAACTTAGTTATCTCAATTTTAAACTTGTTAAGTGTTTTAGGTGTAATAACAAAAGTCATATAAAAGCATCATGAAAACATATTAATCATATGTGTGATTTTCAAAAATATTTTTAACAGTAGCAGAATGCAACAGGAGGTTAGAGACCTTGTTAATCTCTCTTTTAATTCTCTACCCCACGACACTAATGTCAGTCTGCTATTAATCTTTTGTGGCTTTTTTAACATTCCAAGGCCAAATTGGTATTCATTAATCATATGAGTCAAAATGATTTACCTAATCTGATTATAAACATGCTTAAAATGAAGAAAAATTGCATAACTTATGTATGTATATGTATTTACCAACATCACTTATCTTTACGGAACACTAAACAACCAACAAAAATAAATACAAATGTAAACATTGAATTAAAGATGGCTTGCTTAAATCGGTTAAAAACAAACATGATAAAAAGTGTACAAAACCCAACAATATATATGCTAAAAATGAACTATTCTCAAAACTTGAGTCTTATAGAAACAAAATCACTTATTTCAATTTAGTAAAAGATACATAAGATATTTTTAAAGCAACCTAAAAAATTTAAATTTAAAAAGTTGTAACATGTACTTTAGAATTTTTTTTAAAGTTGAAAAAATAGTTCAAATATTTAAAAAGAGACTCTTTACTGGACTTCACTAATTACTATTCCATTTCCTCTACTATCTAATAAAAGTTAACGATTTAAGAAAGTATTCTACAAACTTTACTTTCACCAAGAAAAAACTTTTATACACATCAGTATGGATTTGTGCAAATCACTCAACAACGCACTCTCTTACTAAAATCACTAAAACAGTTAAAAAATCACTCGATGATAAATATTTTGCATTTGGTATAGTTGTTATTTGACAGAAAACTTTTGATGCAGTAGATCACTCTATTTTAATAAAATCAGAATATTTCTTCAAATTTTTTTAAACCGATTTTCTGATTACACTAGTTTAGTAAACCAATCCCTCCTTTGCCTTGCCCCTCCTCCCAAAAAAAAAAAGAATGAATGTATTAACCATGATCAATTTAGTTTGTTTCAGCACATTTTTTCTTATTTATTTTATAACTGATCCTGGTAACTTCAAATCCAATTAAACAAAAATTTATAAACGTTCAAAATTTAGAACAAGGAGGCAGAAAATTTGTCTTCTGATCTGAAAATCTCAATAAAATAACCCGGTGTTAAAAGTGATTGTAAAACTTCTTTATTAGACTTAAAAAATCAAATGGTCAAAGTCCGCCAACACATTAATCTTTTAAAAATATACTATGCTATTTTTAGCTTACATTAAAATAAACGTGCTAAGTGTATAGATAATCCCATCAAAAACAAAATAATCTCCAAAACAAAACTCTGTAGTTTATTTTTAGAATCATAGTTTTAATCGTAAAGTGTTATACCTAACTTCCATAATATTAAAATTATGCGAATATGTTAAATTTTTAACCTGGTAATATGTTATTGTTATTTTACCTTTAACTTTCATCAATTTCTTTGCTAAAAGTTTGAATAATCTTCTTTGATCCAATAGCAATTTAATACTGTCTGTTTCAAAATATCACTCTAATTATGATTGAAATAAATTTATAATCTTATTTTACATTAACTAAACAATCTTTTTCATGAAATAAAAGTGCTCAATTCATTCTCAACCTCTACCTATATACAGTTAGTTAAACCTTTTTAACAAAAAACACGGTTTAATATTTAATAATATTTTTGCAATAATTTCTATTATCATTATTATAAGTTGTTGTTTTTATTGTTTTTGTTGTTGTTACAACATACGATTTACAAAGAGTTGCACGACGCACGATTTACGTAGAGTTGTGTTATTAACACATGTTTGGTGTGTGTAATTTTTTTTTTTTTTTGGGATTACTCAAAGAAGACCATCAGGTCTTGTCACAGAGAAACCGCTAATTGCTTGTGGATAAAAAAACAAACAAAAAAATAAATAAAAAAGAATATACATTAAATATATACATATACTAATATAGATAATGGATTTTCAAAAAATTTTAAAATTTAAAAGTAGATTAGTATATTATCAGTTGAAAAAATGAGTTTTTTAAGATTTTGTTTAAAAGAATCAAAATTACATTCTTGAGAAAAATCTTTAAAAGTATTTAGAACTATACTATTCCATAAAAATGGTCCGCGAAATGAAATAAAAAATTTTCCAAAATTAGTTTGAGAAAATGGTTGTCGAATTAAATTATCGTTCCTTAAAATATATTTATTTCTATCTCTTTGTAAATACAAGTTACGAAAAGAAACGGGTGATAAGTGGGTCTTGCATTTATACATAAAATAAAGAATATTAAAAACATTTAACTCATATATATAGAGTGCTTTCATATCATATAAAAGAGGCTTAGCGTGAGCAAAACGGTCCTTGAAATTTATATGGCGTGCTACATGTTTCTGTTGCTTTTGGTAGATCATTAATATAAATTAGAAATAGGAGGGATCCTAATATGGATACTTGAGGAACTCCACATAAAATATTTAACAAATTAGATGATACATTTTCTACATAAACAAATTGTTTCCGATTATTTAGGTAACTTTTAAGCCAAATTAATATATTTCCATTAATTCCGTACCACTCCAACTTTTTAAAAAGAATTTTGTGATTTATAGTATCAAAGGCTTTCGCCAAGTCAATGAAAACACCTAAAGTAATTTGAGAACTTTCAAATGAGTCAGATATATTTCTTGTAAATTGTAAAATGGCATGTTCAGTGGAATTGTTTTTTTGGAATCCATATTGATTGCTGTATAATAAATTGTTTATAGTAAGATGAATATAAATTTTATTGTACAAAAATTCTTTCTAAAACTTTAGAGAATACAGAAAGTAACGATAGTTATTTATATTCTCAACGTCACCACCTTTTAATATTGGTATGACTTTTGCTAATTTTAGAGCTTGTGGAAAAATTCCCTGTTTAATTGATAGCGAAAAAATCTTAAAGAGTATATCTTTTAAAACATCAAATGAACTTATAATAATGTTTCCGTTAATACCATCAGGGCATACTGCTTTGTTAGATTTCAACATTTTAAATGCAATTTCAAACTCTTTAAAAGATAATTCAAAAGAGTTCAAGTAAGAGTTTAGAGGGAAACATAGATCAATCATTAAGCTGTTTGCTATAGGAATGTTTTTTGCAAGATTTGGTCCTACAGACACAAAATATTTATTAAACTCTTCCGTAGTTTGTCTTTTATTGTATAAAAATTCATTATTATGTTTAACCATGTTTGGCAAAGGGTGAGATGTACGTTTTTTGCTGCCAGTAATTTCTCTTATTATAAACCAAGTGCGCTTAAAATTTAATTTATATTTATCTAGTAAATTTAAATGTTTTTTTTTTTTTTTGTTTTTTTTTGAGGCTTTCAAAAAGTTTAGCGTAATTTTTATATATAATTTTATTTTTTTTGTTTTACATTTTAAGTAATTAATGTATAACTTTTGTTTAGTTTTTGAAGACTTACGCAAACCCTTTGTAATCCAAGGCGATTAAATACTTTTAGCTTTGAGATTTAAATTAACTTCAGGAAAATTTGTGTCGTAAATATCATAGAAAGTTTTAAAAAAGGAGTTATAAACTAAGTTTGTATTATCAGAGGCGTTAATAAAGTTCCAATCAATTAAAGATAATTGTTCTTTAAAAGACTCAAGGTTTTAATTTGTAAAAATTCGCTTTTTGAAAACTCGTTTTTCATTAGGAAGTAATTTATTATCTATATTTATAGAAAAGAAAACAGGAAAATGATCAGATATGTCATTTTAAATCATGCCTTTTTTTAAGGATACGTTGAAAACATCAGTGGTTAAAATATTATCAATTAAAGAAACACTTGATTGAGTGATTCTTGTCGGTTTGCTAATCAAAGGAATCGCACCATTTTCGAGAATGCCATTATAAAACTTTTCAATGTTATTATTGACGTGGTATTGAAAACAATCTAAATTCAGATCACCCAATAAGTAGATAAATTTATTTTCGCGGTTACTTTTTTTAATAACGTCATTACATAAAAACGAATTAAAATTTTTAATTTCACCTGAAGGTGGGCGATAATAGCAACTTAGAATTTTATTTTTTAATTTATTGGTTAAAATTTCAATCGTTTAAATCTCTTTATCAGCATCAGTGATGCTCATGTCATGCCGGGTAAAATATTGTAAGTTATTTTTAACATAAATAAAAATGCCTCCGCCACGCTTATTTGTTTTTCGTGCCAATGAAATTAAATTAAAACCCGGCAGTTCAAAATTGGTAAAAGAATTTACGTCATCCGAACTGCACCATGTTTCTGTTAAGCAGATTATATTAAAAAGATTACTAGTTTCTTCAATAAAATTACTAAAGATTTCAAAACTTCGAATATTAATGTGAATTCTGTTAATTTTATTTTGATCAAGAAATTCTTTAATTTCATGGGTATAAAAGTAGTTGCATTTATTTTGCAAAACATCAGAAACAGTTAAATAATTAAGATCAGGATCAGATTTCTCGTCTAATAAGAAATCATTAGTTCGAAAAAAATTATAAAAACTAGACTCAAAATTTAAGGTTTCGTTAGGATCCATTTAATTTTTGTTTTTTCATATTCGAAATGAGATCAAAGAATTTCTTTTATAAATCCCGTATGATTAATTGATTATATACAACTTTAGCGTACTTACCCTTCGCCCTTAAATCTTTTGCCTCATTCAGGAGTTTTTTCCGCAACTCCAGCGTATGTTCACTATAATCTTCATTTATGTAAACCTTTTGAGTCCATAATTTCATCGTCGTATATTTTCTTAATATCGTGGCTTTGTCTTTGTAGTTAAAAAATCTTACTACGATCGATCTATTTTTTTTTATTGTTTTCAGGTAAGTTTTTGCCAACTCGATGCGCCCTTTCAATTTTAAAGTTTCCGCGTAGTTGAAGTTTATTATTTAAAAACTCCCTAACTTTATTTTCACTGTCTTCCCAACTTTCATTTTCAATTTCTTCAATCCCGCAGAATCTTAAGTTGTTGCGTCGACTTCTGTCTTCAAGTTCTGCCAATTTGTTAATCATTTTAGAATTTGCATTTTCATTTATCAATGATATTTTTGATGTTTGATGATCAGCGACTATTTTATCATAATTATTACTCACAAATTCAACAGCTTTATTAAGTTCGCGTAATTCCTTTTTTAGTTCCTTGTTCTCGTCATTTACTGAGTTTAATTTGTTTTCAAGTTTTTCAATTCTATTATTAAACATCTTTATAATAGTATTTTCATGAATTTCCAAAATATCTTTTAACTGTGCAGATGTAAAATTTTTAGTAGCCATTTTGAATTTTTTTTTTTTTTATAACCAGTAAGTAAAAAAGAACACGTCCGCTCGCGGTGAATGCTAATAGCTGTAATTGTTTGTAAGGTAATTTGAGCAAAGCAAAGTTAATATAGACAATTATGCAAATTAACACAGTCATTTCACAATAAAATCATTACTTTTTGATAACCATGAGCGAGACTAAATTTTTTTCAAACCGAGACGAGACCGAGACGAGAAGTTAGTACTTCTCGTGGGACCGAGATCGAGACGAGATGAGAAATTTAACAATTTTTGAAATCAAATTTATTAAAATCCAAGTAAAAAAAAAAAATGTAAACATGGTTTTGACAAATAGACACAAATGACATTTGTCAAATGTAAACAACTTTTTCAAATATTAATTCAGAATTTTTTTGCTAAACTTTTCCAACAAGACAATGTTTTCTCTGATTAAGATGATTTGTTCTACTTTTTCTGGGTGTAAGTTGTGTCTGGATGATCGGACGACATTTCCACCTGAGCTAAAAACTCTCTCTGATTTAGCTTAACTTGCTGGATTAACTAAAATTTGTCTAGGTAATGAAGAGAGTTCTGGCAATGTATCTGAATGCAATTTCCATCAATCAAGAATCGGAAAGTCTTTTTTGGCATCAGGGAAATATTCATACTGGCACATTTCTCTCAAAATAGGATTCAGTTCAGATGTTGGCTCTTGTGTTTCAAGTGTGATGTTCAACTTGCGCTTCAGTTTTGAATTAGGGGACAGGTCTGCTGAAAGGACTCTGGCAACAGGTTGGCACTCAACATTATCCTTAACCTGTGAGGCTAACCATTCTTTTGTTGTTTGAAATTTTTTGAAGAGCTTCAAGTGAAGTCCCTTTAAAGCAGGATTTAAGTAGTTTGCTGCAACTCAATAAGTTTCCAGTGTGACAAAGAGGAATTTTTTTCTCAATGCAGCTTTTCAAGTTTAATTGCATACAAGACACCGTAGCCATTTTTTCCATCAGTCTCAATAAATTGATCAATTTTGTCATGGATTAAATAAAGAGAATTGGCGACAGTGTTAATTGTTGGAATAGACACAGTCGACCACGTTTCTGTAGCTTCTTTAAGTGGTGCCAAAATTTCTACTGCTCCCTTGATTGATTTCCACTGTGATGCGCTGATGGTCTTTGAAGAAAAAATATCTTCATTTGCACACAAGCTGATAATTGCACTCTTTAGATGCAGGAAGGAAGCCATGCAATCCAGTTCACTATTCCATCTTGTGTCAACAGATTGGCGTAACTGTCTAAAATTGATTCCTTGAGCGTCTGATTCTGATTCAAGCAACTCAGCTGCAACTGTTGACTGGTGAGTAAAAGAAGCCAAATCTTTTCATGTTTGCAACGCATCATCCATTCCAGCAGTCATTCCAAATGAGTCTCGAACTGCATCCTGCAAAATATGATTGTTGCACAAGTATTGGTCAATGCGCTTTGACAATTAGACTGCAAGTTTCATGTTTCTTGCCTGGTCGTTCACGCAGTACATTGGCAAATATGCAGGCAAATTTAGTTCTTCTAAGAAAGAATCCAGCTTTCCTTCAATTAAGATACCTGTGTGTCTGCCTGGGAACTGTTGGACATGGGGTGTCCAATGATTTAGTCTCCAATTTTCGTCAATAGCATGAAAAGTCCAAGAGATGTAGCTGTCCTGAGCTCTAGAAGTCCAAAGGTCAGAAGTAAATGCAGCACTTTTTAGATTTGGCGTAATCTCCGTTATTATGCTCTTCATTCCAGCTTGAACTTCTCTTGACCGAATTGAAAGCTTTCTTGAATATGTTGTTCTGTGATGAAGGCTCAGTTTAGGGTTTGCAATGTCAAGCAATTTCTTGAAACCTCTTCCTTCGACTGCTGAAAAGGATGCCAGATAAGTGCAAAAGTAATCCAGCATTGCAGAGTCAAACTGTTTTTGAATGGAATTGTCTGTGTCATATTTGGACTTTGTTTCAAGCATTTCGACCATGGTTCGTTGTTTTTTCTTAGGAGGAGGAAGAAGAGAGTCGTCAGTTTTTCCAGAATACTCAACGTAATCTTGGCTGTGTTTTTTTTCGAGGTGACGATGAAGTCCGCTTGTGTTTCCATCTTCTGTTTTCAAAGACTTTTTGCACGCCTTGCATTCAGCACCGTCACTTGTTTTTTGAAAATATCTCCAGATTTTGTTTTTTCTTGGTGACATTTTTTATCGTTGAAATGAGGCAAGAATATTTCTTTTCAATATGAACAATATGTGTCAAGTTGAATTCCACTGGTAAACTAATAAAATTGAGTCGAAAGTGCACCATTTTATACAAAAAGTTTTTGTATTTAAAATTTAATTAAAAATATTTAAAATCTAATTGAAAATATTTAAAATCTAATTAAAATTTTTTAATTAGATTTTTTTTAAAAATGTAATTAAAAAATCTAATTAAAAATCTAATTAAAAATTTAATTTGTTTTTGTCAAAAACAAATTAAATTTTTATTTAGATTTATTAAAATCACGGAGTCAAAATATCAATTAATTAAAAAAACAAATTATTAGGCATTTTGTAAATTATAATTTTTAATTTGGAAAATAATATAATATTTAAGTCTCGTTCTACTTCTCGCGAGAATTTTTTATTTCTCGTTTCTCATGAGAAGTCCCATTTCTCACGAGAAACGAGAACGAAACGAGATCTCGCTCATGGTTACTTTTTGAGAACTATTTTTTTTTTATATTTTGTCTAAGTTATTTATTTTTTGATTTGAAAAAACCAAAAAAAATATATAGAAAAATTATCATACAAGGAAGAACTATTACTTCATTACACATAGTAATGGTGTTTTATCGATGTTTGCTAGATGTTAAATATTAATATCAATATTGATGTTAAATATTAATATCAATATTGGAGGAATAGTAAATAGTTAATACTTGGTAATATCGGCGCACCATTGTTAGTAATTATTGACAATGCATTTTTACGCCAAAAACAGTAAATTGTTAAAAAACAGTTTAGTTGATAAAACTACACTCAACTAAGAGTAAAAGCGATTTACATTATCAACAATGTTTTTATCAGCGGATTGAGTGCTTAAAGCAGTCACAATAGTTGTCATGATGATAGTTGCCATGTTTTTGATAAGAGAAAGTGATGGTGAAAAGAATAATCTGTAAATGATGGGGCAATATATTAGAGAAATCAAAGTTGAATTTTGAAGTCTTTTCAGAATTGATTGTTTAAAATTTTAAAAATAAGTGTTTAACTTTAACTGGCTGTTAAAGTTGAACGTTATCTCGTTTTTGAAAACCTCGTCAAAAAAGCGGGAAAAATGATGATTTTTTATTGCATTACATTTGTAAATAGTGAACGGAAACTTTCGGCTTCGGCCGATATTTCGGCCGAAGTTTCGGCCGAAACCGAAACCGAAATTTCTGCTTCAATAATTTTTTTACTTTTCCTGTTTCGGCCGAAATTTCGGTTCAAACAGCAACCGAAATGAACCGAAACTTTTATAAGATTTTTTTTAAGTTTTAATTTAGAGTGAGATCATGACGGTTTCCTAATTGTAATCGTTTGTTTGTAAATCAATTTTTAATTATAAAAATTGTAGAAATTTTAATTGAAATCACGTTACATAATAGTTTTAAATTACTATTCTCAAAATCATTCTTAAAATGAATTAACATTTAAGTAAAGCAACCCAAACCAATAGTTTCATCAAAAGTTTCTCAGTGCTAAATTTTACAATGGAAAATAATCGATAAAAAACTGGTTTATAGAATCATTTTACCGTGACAGGTAGTGATTTCAAACACGGAACTTGCAATATCTGCAATTTGAAAATATCTAGTGGATCGCACAATCTAAAACTTCAATCACTTAGCGGACTTTCATCACATTTAAGAAGTCATTTACTCTAAAAAATCTCCTAACTGAAAAAGCAATACTCACAACTACCGGCAGCCCTGAAAATATACCAACTTCAGATCAAGTTGAGCCTATTACATTTAAAAAAAGAACGATACCCTTATTTGACACCAGAAAAAAACAACTGAGGGCTGAAATGTTGCAATTTGCAATGCCTGGTTGGGTTGACAAAATCTCAAAACTTGATTCAAACTCCGAAGAAGGTCTGAAGTTTCATAGATTTATATTAGAAAACAACATTAAAAGCAAAGTTTGGTTTGGCAAAAGTAGCAAAGAGATTCCTACGACCTCGACCAACATCTACCGAAGTAAAAAGGTTGTTTTTAACTGCTGGAGACATTCTTTCAAATGAAAGAAACAGACTTTTGCCAGAAAACATGAAAAAAAAATGTATTCCGCAGAGAAAATACTTCAATTATTACCTTTAATTATTGAAGTTATAGTTTTTATCAAACTATGTTTCATGGTGATTGCTTAGATATATGTAAAATAGTTTTTTTTGCTTTAATTCGGTGATCATAAAAGGTTCAGGGATTTTAAACTTTCTTTTTCAAATTTCGGCCGAAATTTCGGTTTCGGTTTCGGCCGAAATTTCGGTTTCAGTTTCGACTACGGCTTCACTGAACCGAAATTTCGGTACTTTCGGTTTCGGCTCAAATTTCGGTTTCGGTCGATCACTATTTGTAAAACAATGTTACATTAATAGAATATTAACAAACTCATTATATTTAGTTGTTGTTTTATTGTATACAAGAATTTTTTTTAAATATGTTTTACATATGCACTTATTTACTTATTGCATAAATTAAATCTAAATTACTATTTAAAAACTAAGAATCATTTTAAAATTAGATGCAAATTTTAAAATAAAGAGTAGTTTGGGAAAAAGCTGCAACGGTAATGATAAGATTTCTTTAATCCATTGAAAGAGCGGGAAAGATGATGCAATCTTTATCTTCATTGAAAAAGCTGATACATTTTAAAAGAAAATATTGATGCATTTGGAAATAGAATATTTCAATTTTTAGCCAGCACAGAAGCCAGCACAGAAGCCAGCACAGAAGCCAGCACAGAAGCCAGCACAGAAGCCAGCACAGAAGCCAGCACAGAAGCCATCACAGAAGCCAGCACAAAAGTCAGCGCATAAGCCAGTACAAAGGTTTCCTTAGCTTGTTGGAGTATACTTCAATCTTTTTCATGCCTGAATAAGATAATTTTAATAATAATATATATTACGAATGAAAGAAAAATCGTGAAGGTTGAGATAAAAGCAATCAGCCTTTGACATTTTCAAAAATAAAGTGATGATGTAAACCTGATATATAACAACTGATGACGAATAAAATGTTCTGTTCCCAAAGATATACTATTTAGAAGACCAAATGATTTAATAAAAACATTGCTTGATGACAAACTATAAATAAAAATGTATGTTTCATATAGAAAAGTGTTACCTGATGGCCAACAAAATTTGTTAACACAATATTTTATCCAAATATCTTTTTCGACTTGTTAATTAGTGAATTTTGAAGAGTGTGGGAGAGAAAGCTGCCTCCCATGTTCCTCTAGCCGGTCAACTACCTTTGAAGGAAAAAAAAAAATTTAAGTTAAACTGATTTCAATATTGTCGAGCAATTTAGATTTATTTTTACAAGTTAAAAATTTTTTCGACAAAAACCCGTATGGATCTTCCTCCCCACTTGAAACCTACTCGCGCCGGCCCTATTTTCAGAGCGTATGCATCAATATCTCCAGCAATGACAACTGAACTACGAATAAAAAACATTCATCTATTCTTAATAGAGAAATAGATGGCATTATGTTTTCCTACTTGTCTATACTCTACTCATTATGTTTTTCTTACTTGCTAGAAAATTTGCTAGTCAAGATTTTTATACCTTTTATTTATAACAACAATGCATTTTATCTACTTGAATACCTGCAACAATTTATAAAAATCAAGTTTTTTGCTTAAATAATTGTTGAGAGCTGTAAATTTTTTTCTTTTTTCTTTTTTTTTTTGTAATTTTATTTAGGTGCCCTAAGAAGTCCTTACAGTCTTATCACAAAGCACCGCGGATAAGTATTTAATTGGAAATTCACGCCTCTTTCCTAACCGATGTCGCAAAACTTGCCTGAGGTGGGTTTTGAACCCACGGATCCTTTGTTTCTGAGGCAAGTGTGCTACCACTGCGTCACGGCTGCTCGTTTTAAATATTTTTTTTAAAAACATTAGAGTTCAAATTCATCATTGTTTTTTATGCAATTTGATTTGAATTGGTTTTCACAAATAGTTTCTTTAGGTTATCAAAATATATTTTTTTAATTTATTTTGCCGTTTGTTAAAATTTACAAAAAAAAAAAAATTACGCGAATAAAAAATCAAGAACTGAGCAAGAAGAAGACAAATTGTCTTTTCACCGAGCCCCGTTACATTGATGTTTCTAAACGTTTTAAAAACTTACATACGTAATAAGTAATAAATAAAACAGTATATATATATATATATATATATATATATATATATATATATATATATATATATATATATATATATATATACATATATATATATATATATATATATATATATATATATATATATATATATATATATATATATATATATATATATATTTTTTTTTTTTTTATCGAACATCGCATTAGCAATAAATTTGTAAAAATTTTAATAAAAATCACAATATTTTTTATTCTTGACATGTTTCGTAGTCTTACTACATTTTCAAAAGATTTAATTTACAATTAAAACTCTGGTAAATAAATTTAAAAACTGAAGACATTACAGAGAAAATTTTTTGCTCAATTTGATAGCGTTGCACAATTTCTCAACACCCAACTTAGAAACAAGGGTTCGGAACCTCAATTTAAAAGTGAACTTTCACATTTAGCAAATAATTATGTTTACAAATATACGCCGTCTGAAGGTTGTCTGAGAAAACACAAAATAATAAAAAGACTCAGAAAGAATGAAAACATCGTAATAACAAGACCAGACAAAGGAAATGGTATAATTGCTCCAAATAAAATTGACTATATAAATTTTCTTTATAACATTTTAAGTGATAAAACTAAGTGATAAAAAAGAGAAGTATCTTTACAAGGGTATCTTAGAAAGCTTAAAAAACTTAAATGTTTTGAAAAAGACATTTACAATAAAACTTATCCTGTTGGTTCACAAACAGCAAGAATTTATGCTCTACCTAAGATGCACAAACTTAGTAAAGATTCTTCTCTACAATCTTTTAGACCAATTATTTCAACAATTGGCACATATAATTATAAACTTGCTAAACATCGTTCAGATTTATTATCTCCATATTTACCAAACATTATACCACTTTTGACTCATTTTCATTCGTTGAAGATTTAAAACAAGTTGACGTAAAAAACAAATTTATAGTTTCTTATGATGTTGAAAACTTATTTACTAACATTCCACTTAATGAAACTATAAATATAGCAACAGAATTGTTTTTTAAAGATGAAACTCGCTCAAAATATTTTTTTAAAACTCGTTTTAAAAAATTACTTCAAATTTCAACGTCAGGTTCTCATTTCTTATTTAACGGAAAATTTTATGATCAATTAGATAGCGTTGCAATGGGTTCTCCTTTAGCACTAATTTTAGCTAATATGTTTATCGGTTTTCATAAACAAAAGTGGGTTAATAATTGCTCATTCTCCATACCGATTTTTTATAAACGTTATGTGGATGACTTAATAGTAATTTTTAATTCAGAGTTTGAAGCGCAAGATTTCTTTAAACATCTCAATAGACAATACAAAAACTTAAGATTTACTATGGAAAAAGAAAAAGACAACCAAGTTCCATTTTTGGATGTTCTTACTAATAAGTCTAATTCACTCTCTACATCAGTTTATCACAAAAAAACATACACAACCGATAAATTAAAAAACAATTTTTGCATAAAAGATCCACTTCCTAAGATGCTTAAATCTAATGTTGTCTACAAATTTTCTTGTGCTGGCTGTAACGCCAGTTATATTGGAGAAACCTCCAGACATTTGACAACATGGATAAATGAGCACCTTACGATTGACAAGCAATCGCATATTTTTAAACATTTAAATTCATCCATTGTTTGTAAAACACTAATTATGATTGCTTTCAGACTTTAGATACTGCCTCTACCATTAACAAATTAAAAATAAAAGAAGCACTTCATATTAAATGGGAAAATCCTTCTTTAAATAAACAAACATCTCATTATATTATAAATTTATCTATCTAACTATATTATTGTTATTATTAATATTTTAATATTAGGAAGTTTATTTTTTCATAATTTGTAATATAATTTTTAATTGTTTTGTAACAAATTTATTTGTCCGTTAATTTTTCTCAGTATTGTCTTCAGTTTTTAAATTTATTTACCAGAGTTTTAATTGTAAATTAAATCTTTTGAAAATGTAGTAAGACTACGAAACATGCCAAGAATAAAAAATATTGTGATTTTTATTAAAATTTTTATATATATATATATATATATATATATATATATATATATATATATATATATACATATATAAATATATATATATATATATATATATTTATATATATATATATATATATATATATATATATATATATATATATATATATAAACAAAAAAACAATTGATGAAATTTTGGGGCTTAACTGTTTCCAGCCTCCAATCATCGAAATTTTTTTCAAATCATCATTATTTGGCATGAGTATAAATATACAAATGTTTGGAGTTTGCTCCATGGTTGGAAGTTAGCTATCTCAAACACCAAAAAATGCTCGACCGTCACTAAAGAAAATATTTAATATTTGTATTTATGTATGCAAAAGGTTTTTATTTATGTAAAAAGAAGAGTTAAGTTTAGTAAAGAGAAATTAGTTTGTTTACGAGAAAAAAAGGTTTTTAGTTTCTCGTTGTGTTGAATGCGAGAAACCTACATCATCTAGCACTTTTAGTTTTAATGTCGTCTAAATAACTTTTCTAAAATGTCGTTTTCAATCTAGAAAATTGTATTTTAAATGGGTCAAATGTTTACTGTTCCTTTAAATAACGCCCAGAAAATGGAAAAACAGTATATTATTTGTAAAAAATAGTCATTTCATTCACCCTAATATTAATTTTTTACACTAAAACAAAAAAGAGCACTACTCAATGAAATTCTAGGCCCCAAACAAGCTATGATCTTATGATGAAAATGTTTTGCAGCAAAGTTACTAAGGTGCCCAGAATAAAGAGGAGTCCAATCAACCTAAGGAGGCCAAGGGGTTCTTAATGTACTGATGTATGATGTTTTTCATCACCTAGATTCTTACATATAAATAAAAAATATGTTAATAAAGTTCAATTTTATGGAACGTTATTTGCTTATACTCACAATATCAAAGAAATTAAGTGCATAATGAAAATAAAAATTACGAAAATGTCTCGACATCCCATGACCGCACCTACCTGTGCAATCATAACCACTCCTAGAGACCAAATATGGCCTGATTTGATTTTTCTGATATTTAAGTATACAATATGTACCATCTAATTGAATAATCATCGAGATATTCCAAGACCACCTTTAACAAACCCCTAAAATGATCACCTAAGCAGTCATGACCACTCCTGAAGACCAAATATGCCCAGTTTCAACGCTGATCGCAATTACCTATATTTAGACATATAACATGTCCTATCTAATTGAAAAACATTGGGATATCTTAGGACCAAAATGAACATTTGAGCGATCATGACCACTTCTGACAGCAGTTAACTATATTTAGATACACAACACGTCCCATCTAATTTAAAAACCATCAATAAACCATCCTTGACAACCCCTAAAATAACCTTTTGTGTGGTCATGACCACTCTAAAATTAAAATGGAGTCCAAAAATTAAATCCTTGGCCCCAATAACTTCTATAAACATGTATCTTATATCTATTTTTAATACATATATATATATATATATATATATATATATATATATATATATATATATATATATATATATATATATATATATATATATATATATATATATATATATATATATATATATATATATTTTAATTCATCTTCACAATTTTTAGGCCCCGCTTAAAAAACCCGAAAGTCAATTTTCAGAAGTATGTAGAATGTGACATTTCACAACATTTAGACTATGCTTAAGCTATTGGGATACTGAGTTTTGATCTGATTTTTTTTAAAAAGAATTAATAAACGTTTTTTAAAACAGTTTTTTACAACATTTTTAATTTAAGCGTCCCCATGCATTTATTTAATTTTGATTATATTATTAAGATTGCAAATCTTTAAACAAGAATTTTAAAAAATTTTGTGCATAGGAAACTTATAGAAAAATAATGCAAATGCAATTGCGATTTTTTAATATTTTCGACTTATAGGCAAAAATATTAAATATTGCTTATTGAAAAATACCAACTTATCAAAAAAATATTACCGGAGTCATTGAGTATGTATCCGACTTAATTTATTTGATCAAAAGTTTTAAACTATTAGTACTTTAATAATGCTTTATTAAAATTAATACTTTGCATTCAAATGCTTTTAAACTGATATTAGAATTCCCCATATTTAATACGATTTTAAAGTTTTAAAATCTTAGTACTTGTAAAAAATCATAACTAAGTGAAATTTTTTTAAGGAAAGTTTAAAGCGCATGTTCATTTAAAAATTGACTAAAGACTTTTGTGTTTTATAATAGAAATCAAAATATATATTATTATATATTGTATATGCTAATACATGAGATCTTTTAACTGATATCATCTATTCATTTTGTGACAGAAATTTCATATTTATACGCAAAAAGCTGATGCTTCACAGCTCCACTGTATCATTAGTTTGTATAGATAATATCTTTACATTTTCAATGACCATTTAAATAAATTTTTCGAATCAAAAACATATCTGCAGACTTTTATATATATTTAGTTTCATTTTATAAGTATTTTTTATAAAATATATATGGGTGGTTAAGCGCCAAACCAGTCTATCAACAAAGTTGAAAAAAGTTAGTTTATATTGAAAAATGATTTACGTAGTGTTTCTTTGCAAACACCAAAATACTATAATTAAAATTTTTAAGCGCACTGAACTGTAATTACTTTTAATTTTTTCGATTTAGTGGCTTTTGTTAAAGACTTTTGCATCAAATTATCTCATTTCAACATATTTGTTGTATAGACTGGTTTGGCGCTTAACCATCCATATATTAATGCAGATACCCATATTAACTCATCATGTTATAAATTTGAATCACACTATTCATCTTGTGATTAACTACCTGAACAAGCAAACTACCTGAACAAGCAAACTACCTGAACAAGGAAACTACCTGAACAAGCAAACTACCTGAACAAGCAAACTACCTGAACAAGCAAACTACCTGAACAACCATAATAAATACAAGGTAAAATTTTTATATTTATGCTTTTATCAAATAATGATTTTTCAAAATATTGCAATGATTGGAGCTGGGGAACAAAATGGCTCCAAAATTTGAGGCGTCCCTGCTCTAAATAGCTCCAAAATTTGAGGCGTCCCTGCCCTAAACGTTAATACACTGCCCTAAACAAAAAGTTGTAAAATATTTTTCTACTATTCTTAACCCAAATGATATTTACTAACAAATTTTAAATTTCATACAATCTTGTTCTAAAATTATGATTACGAAAAATTCGTAAGCTCCATAAAGAGGGGGTTCAAACTTTACGTTGCCATAGTTTTTAGTTTTTTAAGTTAAGCAGCTTTGAAAAAAAATATATATGTATTAATTACAAAATATTATTGCATTTTCGACACTTTCTTACAATTTCATTTTTTCTCTTCTCTTTTTTCCGTCATTACACTGTATGAAATAAAAAGTCTATTAATTATAGACTTACTATTTGCGATAGTTTTATTGATGATTTATCCAGGTTCTTTTTTAAGCATATTTATTTATTCGTCAAATGCTCAACTTGCCCAACACAAGTGCTTAACTTACTCCGTATGGCAGGTTAAGCAGCTTGGTAAACGTCAAACAAATCAAAAAGTATGTATTGTTTCCAAACCAACTTTTAGCAGGTTAAATTACCATTCGAATAGTGAAAATATTATGTAAATTCGACGTTTTGCTAATGAGATTTGTTAGATTTAGTAAAAATTACACAACTAGCCGACCTCAGAGTGCTCAATAGTACACTAGAGGGTACTTTTGAACTCTGCCTCTTTTTTTTTCAGGACTGTTCAAACTAGCTTCAGGTAAAAAATTTTAATCAATTGATTATATTTATTTAGTCTATAGTAATTGTTTTGTATTTAATATATTTAAATTAAATACAGATAAAGCTTTCTGTTCATTTTAAATAGAAGTTGTCAAAAATTTATTCACATGTTTAGTGCGATTGCTATATTGTTTATATTGTTTGATATAAGTTAACCCAGCGGACATTTGTTACATTTTAAATGTATTTTAAATGTCTTTTAAACGTTTTCTAAACATTCTTCCTAAAAGAATATTTAAAAGACGTTTAAAAAATGTTTAAAGAACATTTCGAACGTAACTTTTAAAAACAAATGCCCGCAGGGTAGTACTTTCAAACGTCATAAGTTTTATGCTAAGTTTGTTAATGAAAAGTTTAAAAAAATAATATAAGACTGTAGCTTTTGTTGATGAGCCTCGTAAAAAAAAGATTTTTTAAATGCAGAAATACCAATGTTTGTGTATAAAAACAATGCGTAAAAGCAAAGGGTGGAAAAAAAAAATAGTGAGCCCGTTCCCGTAGAAAAACGGACAAGTTGAAGCTTACCTCAATATTACATAATACCGACTTTAAAGAAGCGAAGAAAGCTGTTCTGATTGACAGTAAGTTATATGTTTAAATTAACCATGCAGACATCCCAAATATTACATATAATATCTATAGTACATGAAAACAGTGTCTATTGATTTTTAAATATGAGAGACTTATGATCTACTTTAATCAAAATAAACCCGACCCTAACACTAGTTAAATTTTTTCGCGTAGTAAGTTTGTTTCAAATTTAAAGTATATTCAAATCGTTTAATGGAACTCGAAACAAATCAAATTTTGGTTTTTGAATAAAGATTAGTTGAATAGGTAATTGGAATTGATCATTTTTTTAAAACAGCGACTCAATTCCTGCCGTTAAGTAAAATCAACGAGCTGAAACCCCATTATAAGGCTACTTGACCAAAGTTAATTATATATAGCTATAAAGGTATATACAATTAAATCTATAAAAAAAATAAAAATAAAAATTAGGAAAGTGTTCATATGGATAAAAATTTGTCCCGTCTTACTGGAATAAACAACCATCGAGATCTCGCTTTACCTTTAAAACTCAAACAATTTCAACATTGCGTTCATATGTAAAATTATTTACCCTGCCTAGGCGAGATCTTGTCTATGAACTACCGGGATCCTGGTTAGGTGGGGTAAAAATTGTTTGGTCAGCATTTTTAAGTTTAAGTTGTTCATTTACGTATGTGTAAAAAAAATCTAGATATCTGTCACTAAGATTTGTTTGTTGATAATAAATTGAATATGATATTTATTTTGTAAAACAGGCAATGTTACCAGACTCTTAATATCCATAAAGTTAAAATAAAAACTTATCAGACTAATTGTAGCAAACAAAACTATTTTTTTTTTTTTTTTTTCAATTTTCATTTTTAGGTTTAATTTTATTATTAGCGTGAATGATTATTTGTAAACAAATGTCGCGTGACCTTTAAAACGAATGCCGCGTGACCTTTAAAACGTTTAAAGCTCGTTTTGTGCCAACTGGAAATACAAATAAATTGAAATCAAGTATAGATCAAATAAATAAATAGTTTTTAAAGTATTTCAAAACATTTTGAAAATAGTATAAAATAAAAGTTTAATTAAATAAAACCCAAAAAAAGAAGAGAAAAAAACAAAAAATTATTAGTCAAAATAATGAAAAATAATGGCGCATATTTTCTTCAGATTTGTGATCTATTTTGAACACTAAAAAAAAAAGATTTACTTATTATTAAAACAAAATTAAATTATGAACAATCTTCAAATTTTACTTTATTTCATTGAATAATGTACAATACGTCTTATTTTGCTGCAATTGCCCCATGTTTATAAATAAACGTTCTCAACAATAACAAAAAAATAACAAAAACAACAGCTA
Source organism: Hydra vulgaris (assembly GCF_038396675.1). Lineage (NCBI taxonomy): Eukaryota > Metazoa > Cnidaria > Hydrozoa > Anthoathecata > Hydridae > Hydra > Hydra vulgaris. The sequence continues at coordinate 21,490,002 of NC_088925.1, forward strand.
AAAACTAACAACATGATACCAGCATCTACTTTTATACATTTAAAGCTAATCAACACAAATAAGTATTGGCATTATGGCAATTTAAATCAATTAGTTTTCACTGTAAAAAAAATGATTTTCGTGTAAACTAAATTTACAGTGTACACATTACATTACAATGTCGTTATTATTTGTAGTAGCACTTTGCGTGGTGAACTTGTCAAAAAGCACATGTTATGCTGAAAATCAAACGTCACATTCTCTCAGATTGCAGAAAAAAAGAGAAGTTAGTTTGGATACTTTGGATCTCATACCGTCAACATTATTAATAGGAATATCTGCTTATAACTTCATAGAATCAGTTGGGTCAAAAGTAAGCGACAGCTCGTTCCAATGCATTTCCAATGCAAGATTTCAATCTACGTCATCGCAATCTATTGCTAAGATGTGCACCAGATCATATACTACCGCTATGAAGTGGGCGTGGTTTGAATACTATGGCAGTGTCTGTATTAATTTTTTGGCTTTTAGCTATGGTCCATCTACAGTGGAAGGTGTTCATTTAAGAGAAACAAATTTTATAGTTGAATCAGATGTTCTTAAGAAATGGTACACTTGGAATAAAGAAAAAAACTTTTACAGCATACGTAGATGTGGCGACGGAAATAGGGGAGAGTAGGGTAATGGCAAACGCGGGGTAACTCCGAACAGGGTCAAAACGGTATAATAAAAAAAGATATTTGATAATTTCTTTTTACCTGCTGAGAGGAAATTCTACGTTCACTTCCGTACTTGCAACAGTTTAATAAAGCTGCAATTGTTGTTCACAATAAATTGATTCAAACTTTTTCTGATAATTTCATGTAACTTTTTTCTTGAGAAACATTCCTGTTCTTGAGAAACATTCCTGTTCTTGAGAAACATTCCTGTTCCTGTAGCTACTATAAATATAAAGCCACTCCTTTTGTTGTGATTGTTGCATAGTGTCATAATAAAGGAGTTTTTAACACGTATTATATTTTAGGTATGTTAATATATCCTCAACAGATTAATTGTATTTGAATTGATTGAGTAATATTGGGAGGGGGGGGGGGAAGCGTAATAACGAGCGTGGGGTAATAACGAACGATTATTGTGGGGTAATTTCAAACACATAAAATGTGAACACATAAACGTCAGGGGGCCAGAACATTATTTTTTCTAATCTTTTTCACATTTAATTTTAGCAAATAAATTGTTTAAATATTATCTCTGTACCTAATTTGATAAAAAATGAAAAACTGAGAATGTTTAATAAAGAAAAATTCCACCATTACTACTAATTCGCCAATGAGAAATATTTTAAAGCAAAAGAAAATAGGAAGGACAAAAAAACAATATATACTGATTGTAAAAGTATAAAGAGAAAGAAGAACTTTCATCAATTAGAGATAATTGACCATGATGTAAAGAAAAAAAGAGTGCCCGAGGTAAAATTTGTTGTTTATTTAACAAAGACAAATATCAGGATCTGCCCTTAAAATACTGTATGTGCTATAAATGCAAGTCCTGGTTGCACGAGAAGTGTTCAATTGGTAAAAGCATGTTCTGGAGTTGTTTGTGATATTTGTTTGTATTTTTTTTTAAACTTTGATAATTAAAAAGTAAAAGATTCATTTTAAACAACTATTGGTGTATTAAGTTGCAATTAAAAGTTCATGATCTCCCCATGGAAGTCAAGATTATGTGTTACAATTGAAAGGCTTAGCGAAAGTAGGCTTATCCCAAGATTTTATCTGTAATTTTTGCCCCTAATTTTTACAATTAGCATTTTATTTATTATTACACAACAGTTTTTTTAATTACCCCACGCTGAGTTCGGGATTACCCCACGTACGGAGAGTAATTCCGAACACTATTGGTTTTGTTTTTGCACTAAATTATTATTTTATAATAAGGTTTATAAAAATAGCTTTTGAGGATTTGTAACTGAATAGTTAGACTAAATGATAAGCAATAAATATGATCAATTTTGAATAACTGGTGACTTTAATTGGTATTCTCGCTTAGCTGTTCGCCAATACCCCTCTCTCCCCTAAAGGTGTTCATCTGGATGATGATGTAAAAGTTTCTTTTACAGTTAAGCGCGAGGCATTTTTTTGTGGTGAAGATGACCAAGTTTGTATTGCTCATCATGTTTTCTTTGATAATGGATTTATATATTGCAACAACTCATAGGCGTTTTTGATACGTTTTTTGTGTATTTATCTGTTATATTCTTATTATTTTTTAAATATTATGAAAAGCTGTAATTTATTTATTGTGAAATAAATATACTAATACTTCATTTTATATAATAATATTTCTTTTATATTCTTATAAAAAATTATATTATAAAAGCTATAACTTATTTATCGTGTAATTGATATACAAATATTTCATGCTATTATAAGTAACTAGTAAATAAAAGCAACAGTCTGCTTTGATTTATTAAAGGAGATATATAAAAATTTGTTTTTAATTTTTTTTATTTTAAGGTTTTATTTTATATTGTGCTGTAACACAGTACTGATGCCCACATCATAAAATGTTTAAATTATATTATGTAAGTACAATACAGTTGTGTAATGAACTACATGTTGCATAACACTAAATTATTATGTTATGTAGCACGCAGTTGAGGTCTATGTGATAAAATGTATGTTTTATATTATGCTAGTGCGAAACACTGAGGTCGACTTTATAAATGCATTGGTATTTATAACGCCACCTTTTTTTGTGTACTCAACGTCTTTGTGATTAATATGTAGTTATTGTGAATGTCTACATGTAATTAATGTAATTATGTGTACTTAAGTCTCAAAAATATTTGGGAAAAGAGGTTCGCTTTCAACTCATATAAAGTTAGGAAGAAAAAGGAATAAAAATTAATTTAAAGTGAGTAAATAAAGAAATGAAGTAGAAATAAAGGACAATCTTACTTATGTGCTCAGAGGGATATGATCCAATGAGGTTCTAAGATAAAATGTGTGATGTGATGCTTTGGTTAAATCTAGGTTTTAAAATAAAACAAAAGTTTTAAATACCTTATTATTACAATATATTTATTAATAAAACTTGAAATAATTAACTGCTATCCGAGCCAAAACCCATAAATTTTTTTTTTTTTAGATTTCATATCGTTTTTCTTAATTTTATATACCATTTTATTTCTTAAGACAGTGTATAAAGTTTCCATTTTACTTCCATTAGCGTTTACTGGAGAGATTACTTTTGACAAAATTACGTCATTGCTATTTTTCTGTTGACTAACTATGTTTGATTTTAATGAATCGTTTTTGCTTAGGATATCGTTGTTTAATGACTTTAAAACAGAAAACGCAAGTTTTTGTGCCTTCTCCACTTCCGTGACAAGTGTAATCAACTTATTATAATTTACGTCTTTTGCATTTTGCTCCAGTGGTTTACGCTGCGATTTTGTGCATATTACTTTAATTGTAAATGCAGCACACAAGTAAGCGTAAAATTGTACCATAGTTATTTTCATACATATATGTCTTTTTTAATTTACGAAATATCAAATTGCAATAGATACGAATTCAACACTTGAAAATAATTTTTTAACCATATAAAAGAAGCAACTTCGCACAACTTGAAACTCGAGCATTAAATGGAGTGAGAAAGAATGGATAATTTTAAGTATGTATAGATTGAAACCTTTATATTTGTATCCAAAGACTGATGAGTGACCACGCCACTTTAAAAGAAACAACTTTAATTGAATTAAGAATTAAAAAAACCACGTGCTTATTTATAAGAAAATTGCGTGGTGCACTGAAAAACGGAAACAGAATTGGCTGACGCAAAAAATTTTATGAACTTGTTTACTATTCTTATGTAAGTGTTTTTTTAATTTCATTTTAAAAATTAACAATTTTAAACAAAATTATGGATTATTAATGAAAAACTCGTAACAGATAAGTTATCTATATTTGCTATAAAAATATACATTTAATTCGTGAGTTTAATCTGTGTAAGTTATTTTTAAAAAAATGTTAAAATGCAATAAACATTTTTGATAAGATTTATAAGCAGATTTTTTAAAAGAATGTTTACGAATGAGTTTAAATAAGATTATTAATAAATATAGAAAAAGTTTATCCTAATAAATTCAATTTATTCAATCACTTAAAAATATTTGTCATCAAGTTAAAATTTTTTTTTTTGTCAATGCAATTAAAGTATAGTTTATAAGAAAACAGATACATTGAAGCAAATCAACACAGTACCATGATAACACAGGAATACGTTGTACAAGAAGAACTAAATTGAGCTTAAATAAATCAATTTAATTACACTTAACTTTATAAACAAAATAACAGTCCTGTTCTCATTCATTTAAAACTAGCATTACCTTTGCAGAATTAGGCAGAATCATTTTTTTTTTTTGTGGTCCGCATTTTTTGTTTTTTGTGGTCCGCATTTTTTTTTTTGTGGTCCGCATTTTTTGTTTTTTGTGGTCCGCATTTTTTTTTTCAATGGCTAAGCTAATAAGGTCTTAACAATCAATCTGGTTATTTTTAAGTTTAATCTAATAATCCTATATTTTAACATCTTTTAATATAATTTATCTATTAATTAGACTTGTTTGTTTGTCTTTTTAGTTTAAAAATCACCTGAAACGCATACCTACTTATACTGTGTTTTAAATCTCAAAGTTTGAAATCACACTACTACAGCGTTTCCAAGCTAATTGAAAGTTATTTTTGTATATATATACTGTGTTTTAAATCTCAAAGTTTGAAATCACACTACTACAGCGTTTCCAAGCTAATTGAAAGTTATTTTTGTATTTCAAAATGAAAGTATATATATTTTTTTATTTATTCTAAAATATTACTATGGCGTTCTACAGTTCTGCAGTTTGTGCACTTCTGAGATACTAAGCATTTAAAGCAGATTGTTTAGCATTGATTGGTTAGATTCAAGATTAGCAATACAAAGAATGGATTCAATCAACAGCTAACTTTTTTCTGTTCAATTTCAAACTTCATAAATTAAATTGGGGACCCAATAAAGTTTCTCACTTTGAGTTATGAAGGTCGCTTTAGCACCAAGTTAAGCTCTTTTTGCTAAAAACATTGGAATGCTTATTTCAATTCCGTTTCAGTTAGGGTTGAGCTTTTGTTAAATTTTAAATTTGATTTTAATATAATAAATATAACTAAAAAAAAAGCTTTGAAAAAATTCAGAAATGAAAGTGTAGACAATGGAATAAAAAATCAAATCAAAACAGTATTGTTAGTTTAGAAACTAATTTTTAAATAAAAGAATAAGCGTAAAGAAACATGCATCAAGTTAATCGTCGCTTATTCAGTATCAAATTTATCTTTGATAAGTTCTCCAGGCCCGCACAGAACCTTTTTGATGTCTGGGATCAATTTTTTGTTGGTGCCCCAAATTTTGGCTTTCTCGGTATATTGAAATAAGCATGAAATTCACTGTTTATCGTTCTAATGTCGGCTATCACATTACAAATTAAAAACAAAAATTTACACGTATATTAAGTATAGTTAAACGTGACAACATTTGATGTTTGAATTTGGTTATACATCAGGGTTGTCAAAAACAAAGCCTGCGAGTCACAAAGCGACCCTTGATGTTCTCAGACGTGGCCTGCTTGTCACTTTCTAAAATTTGTAAAAAAAATTTTATACATATTTTTAATCGTACCTTACTGAGATTATCAATACATTTTAATTCAAACTAAAAATCTGCATTTAAATATAATAAAACGTTGTGAAACACATATATGTCTATATTTTAAATAACAGTTATATATAAAACTTCTAAACGTGGCAGCAGTTTGCAACTTTGCAAACGTGGCAGCAGTTTGCAACTTTGCAAACGTGGCAGCAGTTTGCAACTTTGCAAACGTGGCAACAGTTTGCAACTTTGCAAACGTGGCAGCAGTTTGCAACTTTGCAAACGTGGCAGCAGTTTGCAACTTTGCAAACGTGGCAGCAGTTTACAACTTTGCAAACGTGGCAGCAGTTATAGACGCAATATTAAAAGTTTGCACAAAATTGTGTATTTAATCCTTTTTGGAAAATATTTTATATTTGAGTACAATAGTTTTATTATGTGCCTTATTTGTCTTGAGAAAATAGTTGGCGTGCAAAGGTTACACTGTGAACATACACTATTCATCAAAACGTGCCAATTTTATATTGAAAAGGTGAAGTTGCTGAAGAAAAATGTTCTCGGGCAATAACCAGTAATAAAGATTAAATTATTTAGTTCATACAGTGAAATAAGTTTTTTATTGCCGAATGTATTGCAAAGTGTAGTAAACTATTTTCTACTGGAAATTTGATAGAAACTGAAAAAAATAGTTTGTAACAAGATATGTTTAGAAAAAACAACTCTTTTTTTTGAAGAGCTTAAAGATCTTCAACAAAAGAGTTAAAAATTTAGCAAAGAATACACAGCGGGCACAGACGTCGGTGGGACCTGCATACGATGTCTCGTGGACGTCATACGTCCGCAGGATGTCCAGCGGACGTTTTGTGCCCGCTAGGTTTTAAATTATTATTAAAAAAAAAATTAAATAATTGTAAAGCACATAGTCTGGCGCTGGATGAACCAACAGAGGTGATACTTCTCAGTTAGTTATTTCTATTAGAATAGATAGATGTTAGAATCATTTAAAATTCACAAATAAATGAGAAGATATTCTCTCTAAAGTAAAAAAAAAAAAATATTGCTGAAATTTGAGTTGCCGAGAATAAAACTCTGCGGTGTCACTGCAATTTTTAGTTTAACTTAAAAAGTTCCGTGTCGTGATACTCTTTCGTATTTCGCATTACACATCAGCAGTTATGTGAAAATGTCTTTGAGATTAAGCATGTGATGACACTTATTATTTAAATTGTTAATTTTATGAGAAGTTGTGGTCTTAGTCACAGAAAGTTTAAGCAATTGCTTGAAGATTGTGGTAGTGAGGCTGAAGGTGTAATATATTTCCATCTAGTTAGGTGGTTTACTTGAGCAGTAGCTCTCTAAAAAATTTTTGATAGTGACTGAAATAGTGCTGTTTCTAAACAATTAAGGAAAAGACACAAGTTTAAAAAAATGGCTGGCTATATGGTTTGACATTTTTGATTAATAAAACTAAATATCAAGTCGCAGAATAAAAATCAACTTATTAGTAAATTGTTTAAAAATTTAGAAACATTTGCTTTAAAATTGAAATTTCTGAAACAACAATTAAGTTTAAAATCGTTTGTGTATTTTCAAGACCAGAAAGAAACATTAGTACTGCTAACTTTAAAAAATATTGTCACCTAATTTTAAATGTAATTGATGAATTTGACTCAAGAATCTGTGATTTAAAAAAAAAGAATGGGTTGGACTTATTAACATCTATTTTATGTTAAAGCTGAAACTGTTAGATATGAATTTGAAATGGAATTGATAGATTTACAAAACAGTATAAAGTTTAAAGAAGCCTATAAAAAAGTTATAGAGTTTTATAAAAA